>NC_039272.1:23646434-23961684 GCF_003368295.1 Carassius auratus
GACAGCCCCTGACTGGGTTCACTGGTATAGTATGCTACATCCCAAAGTTAAGCTATTTTACAATCTCAAGATCAGATAAAGAATTGGAAGATGACATTTTAAGATGTCTGACATTTTAAAGGCTGCAGTAAACTGTACCAATGAACATTCAAATCACTAGTCATGCAAAATTACCATCACTCCTCTGCTTTTACACACTATCTTGCATCTGTTTACTCTTTTTTTTTTTTTTTAGTAGCTTTAAACTGATATGTCCCCAAAAAACTAGTACGTACGTACTGTGTTCAAATCCAAAGGCAGCTCTGTAAATATTCATTTTAACTTCTGAGGAGAAAAGTAAATTAAAAGACAAAAATAAAAGACAAGTTCAGATGAACCTTAGACATTAAGTATTGTAGTTAGGGCTGGGTGATAAATCGATTTTATCGATTAACTCGAATTTGACGTTAAGGGCGATTTGTTTTTAATGAAAATCGGTTTTCTCTTTCCTTACAGCCGCACACAGACAACATGACAGTTAACAGCGCAGAGCTCGTTCCAAAGAAAGGCACCGTTTCATCCGTTGTTTGGAATTGGTTTGCTTTTTTAGTGTCAGACATTGAACAAATAACGCCACATTGCAAAGTGTGTTTAAAAGCCGTTGCTACAAAAGGTAGCAGCACAACAAATTTATTCCAGCATCTTAAACAGTAGGGATGGGTACCGGTATTAAACTGGCCCCGGGGCTAAATTATGAAAGACCGTAGTATCAGTAAGATCTGACGCTGTCGGTTCTGCTTTAGGTACTGGAGGGTAAAGAAATTTATGTACTATGTATTTTTTCTTAATAATGTTATCGTGCACATTTTATCTCACCAAACATTTCTAATGTGCGATCATATTAAGTCGTTTGTCTGTGAGATCTGCGAAATCTGTCATGCGCGCTGTGGAGGCTGTCTGTCAGTCACACACACACACACACAACAAGAACGAGCGCGGCGCACACACACGAATAACAGAACGAAAACTCCCGCTAAATAATAAAGAGTGACGATGGCGAAAAAGATTTGCTCAATAATGTTATCGTGCACATTTTATCTTACCAAACATTTCTAATTTGCGATATTATTAAGAAGTTTGTCTGTGAGATCTGCGACATCTCTCACACACACGAATAACAGAACGAAAACTCACGCTTAATAATAAAGAGTGACGATGGCGGAGAGAGCAAAACATTAGGGTGACCAGATGAGATCATTCAAAGATCAACAGTCTGTCATAAGTCTTTATTGTGCCACAAAAAACAACAACATTAAAATCATGAACTCAAATGTCAATGTAAAAAGAAAAAAAAGAAAAAAACAACGATTGTTGTAACAGTGCGTAAATCAGACCTTTCTGTAATGCTAACGCTAATGAGTTTAAAGTTTTGTTAGCACTTTATAAATACCACTGTGACAAGTATGTATTTTTGTAATATATCTAATTTTGTCATTTTTGTTACATTTATTTAACCAAAAGTGTTTTTTTTAAAGAGGGACACACAATTTTATTTTTTATTTATATTTTAATTTATTTTGAAGGTGCATTGTGTCACTGTAAGTTATTAGAAAACTGATAAGCTACATTTTCACTGTTTACAATGGCAGTGCCTGCCATCTCGTTTACAAGCATGTTTTGAGGCTTGTTTCCTGTTACACTTATGCACAAAGGGGAAATTTTGATTAAACTGCAAGTGAAAATCAGAACAAAATAAAGAGTACATTTGTTTTGAGCAATTTCTTTGTCGGTTGTAGTTTGTTTTTAAATAGAAAAAAAAAATTGATTAAAATCAAAAATCGGGTTTGGTGTGAAAAAATCAGAGATTTTTTTTTTAAGCCATATCGCCCAGCCCTAATTGTAGTCATCAAATATTAGCTTTCTCTTACTAGAAATCTCTTACTGATATTTATAAATGTTCAATGTTATATTAGGTATCATTTATAGTTACTATTATGATATTTATTAATATCATGAATTACCTCGTGTTTTCATATTTTTTGCTTTCATTTAAATTTTAGTTTAAGCTTTTGTCATTTTTAAATATAAATATATATATTAAATATATATTAAATATCAAATAAATAAGTCAAACAAATAAAATAAATATCTTAATATAAACAAAATAAGGCTTTTTCCATTTAAAATGAGAGGCAACCGCTGCATTTTAATCATGATCCAAACAAAGATGCTTGAGCACTTGAACATGAGCAGTTTTTAATCTAAATTAGATTGTTTAATTTCGAAATTTGAAGCCAAAACAGAATGGTTTTACTTTTTTTGGAACTATACATAAATAGTATCTGCATAAAACAGCGCTTATGAACTTTAATATGCATTATACAGAGGCAAGATGAAAAAAAAAATACCATCTAAACTTTTCTAAAGACAGTAAGTTCCCCTCAGACATACGTTCATATAAACTCCTACCCCTAATTGATTCAGAATTTGTTTAGCATCTCATCCGTTTTGAATCGTCACATATTTTAATCGATTTTCAAGTGGCTTGCGATTAATTGTTACATCCCTAGTTAACAATAACAAGACTTCAAGTGTTGCTTACTTTGTTCAACCACTCAGTTAAACATAATTTTTATTCATATTTTTATTTCTTTAACTTGCCACCAAATCACATACACACAGAATGTGGGATGTCATAGGAAGTGAACACATCTTTTTTCAGGTGTTATACACAACCTTATTTTTAACACACAGTACCTGTCATATCTTTTAAATGAGAAACACTAATTTAAATGAACTGAGTTTGAACTGATAATGAACTGATGATCTATTTGATGTGCAAATTTAGACATTTCAAGAACAACATCTGATACACCGAACAAACTGTTTAGGGAAAATGAATGTCCCAGCAACATCGTTACATGTGTCAAATGGTATTTACTCTTTGGTGTTGGGCTGGCATTAATGCTTTGGTGTTCATGTCTGCGTTGTGTGCTAGCTTCATAGAACATCTTGCTTTAGTCTGGAGAGCATTAGCAACATTTTCTCCCCATTATCATGTGACACTAGAACTGTGCACTTCATTATAGGAATCCAATAAGATGAGTGCATGTATTGAATATCAGTTGAAGTATTTTGAGATGGGCGCTTTTGTAAGTAGTGCGTTTGAGTTGCTAGATCTCTTCCCCTCCGTTCAAACGGACAGCCAGTGTGCGCCGATTTCCCCCTCCCTCAGATGCTCCCTGAGATTGCTCTCTTAAGGATTTCCCTCTGACCCAGGTGAGTGCACTGTTATCACCAGCCCAGCACTCATACAGAATGTAGTATGAATGCTTATGGATGGTCAGGGTGATTTATTCATTGAGGATGTTCAAGAGCTTGTGTCTTGCCAGTTTTCCCCTGCCTTAGCCACCTGCTCACTGCTTTGAACAATACTACTATCTGATTGGCTGTGCTCATGTTATTACAATCTGGCTGGGTCTGCTTTGTTTGCCAGTTCTACTTCTCCTTACTTTCTTGCACTTGAAAACTTTGTATGTGGCGACATCTGCTGTATGCTATGATTTTTGCACATAGATTGTGAAACAAACAGGTTTCTGGAAATGTTTGAAGGTTTTCTTCCTTCAATCATCTGCTTACAATCTGCTAATGAGAAGTATGAAATGTTTTATTGATTTCCAGAGAGATGCATGAAGGTTGATGATGACGTATGAGCAATTGCTGCCATGATGAAAACATTTGTTTCATAAATGGTGCTCGATTTACTGGTGATGCTGCTCATCTCATTAAATCAATCTGAGGCTTTTATCCTAATAAACTCAATTTAGCAAGTATTTTTTTAAAATATATCTTCATCCCGAACCGAATTCTGAGTCTTAAATATACCTTTGTTTCTTTGTTTCTTTCAGAATTGCCTCTGGACCTGCATTTGAGACCTCCAAGACTGCAGTTGAGGGGCGATAGATATCTATGGTTAAAACTGGTGACTGGTTTACAGTATTGTAATACAGAGTTATATGTGTGTCAGTATTATTCGTGAAGAGAAAGTGAAGACAAATTCTGAATTTTTTTATGAAAAACCCTAATAGATTTGCTGTTTCCACAGCTGCTCAGAGGAGATATTTTGTGTTTGTTCTAAAGCAAACAGCACCTACACTATTTGAAGTGTGTAGCCTGCTTTAGGCTTGTGTTCTTATACCTTTAAGCAGGGCCAACTGAAATGTTGGGGATAATTGGAAGAAAAAGTGAACAAATTGTGCAAGGATGGATCTGTAACATTAATTTATTATATCCCTGACTGGGCACTGTCTTTTTAAAGTACAAAAAAATAGCTTTTGTATTGTACTGCCTTAGGAATAAAGCCAACACTTATGGACCTTTAATACTTTACCAGCACTTTTTGATTTTGTCTTAACGGTTTGTATTTAAACAGCAGCCATGACAGGGTAAAGCATTTAATTCCCTCTATTCCAGGTCATTTCTTTCATATTCTCTGTGTTTATTCATTGGGCAGAGCAGATACAGTACATCTATTTCAGTTACATGAAGTCATTGGGAACTTTCATGTGCCACTTTTCAAATGATGAAATTTTTGTTTCGTACTGCTGTGTGTAAGTCCAACACTAGATGGCAGACAAACCATTCCTATCAACACTCCATAGTTAAAACAACCCACTAACTTTTAAATGTTTTTATTTGATTTACTCAAGCACTAACCAATGAAAATGACTTGTATCGGATGATGTTTGCTGTATGGTAAGGTGGTTGTGTCGTCTCTTTGTCGTAGTGATAAGAAATCAGTCGAGATTTTGAGAAACGTACTTTACCTCACGTTCAAAGTAAACAACTTAGCTAAGCACTTCTGTTTGTGTTCCTAATGCGTGAAGCCTTCTACTCCACTCCACATCCCTATTTGCAATGTTCAATCATCTGTGGCTAATTTCAGTTTGAAAGTTTCTCAGTGAATTTGAATATCACATGATATTACGGAAATGCGAATGAGACATGACTCTCAAATATGAAGTGTACAAAATCATCTTCAAGCTTCTTAAAAACTTGGAGTCAGGTCCTCAACTGCCGTTTTCTCAATTCTCAGGTTGTATGTCTCGCAGGAACATATTCACCTAGATGCAGTTTATCAGAAATTATATTACATGCTGGTATTAACCGTTTAGGACATGACTGTACCAAAATATGTTTGCATGGTTAGTAGTTTCACACCTCTGCCTTTAAATGATGCAGTTTCTGTTACGATTCAGTGAATGTGTAAATGTAACTTGTGTACTGTTGTCATGTGACTGCAATGACGTTTGTACTCATGCGAGATACAATACCATGGGGGTTTAAATGTACATGTAGAAAATTTTCATAAATGTATTCTGTATTTTTAAAGTCAATAAATCATATCATTTCGGCATGCTATGTCTGTGTTTTTAAGGCTGCTTCCATTGGGGCTTCTCATTTTTTGCTTTCACATGTTTGTATAAATGCATCTACAGTAAAGAAACATGAACAGACAGTTTGGGATTTTATCCTGAGCAGAGGCATCACTAAAACTGTGTCCTTGATAATATTTTTATTTTATATTATGTAATACTGTTCGCATATTGAACCATTTTTTCAATTTCTGCCTCAGGTAGTAAACATCACTTAAATGTGCTCAAATGTGTACAATTATCTCTAATATGCCAATGTTGTCTACTGAGTATTGATTTTACTTGAGAAATGATATCTTTATGATCTCGCACTAAAAATTATTAAATGATTCCCTTAATGTAGTTCTTTTTGTGGACATTATATGTGAATTTTTAACAGCCATCATTTTTGAATCTCACAAAACCTTTCAAAAGATGTGCATAAAGAACATGGATGCATGTTTTTATAATCTTTAAGATTATTTAGATTGTGGCATTAATTTCCTTGCAGTTGAACATGTTTACCCCAATTTCACAGAAAAAAAAAAAAATCTCATTACTACAATGTGGAAAAACTGTATTTACAAAGTATTTGTCAGGATTTTGAATTGTATTGCATTACATTCTATTGCAGTATTTTAAGAAAATACTGCATTTTAATAAAAACATTATATTTATAAAAAAAAAAAATTACACATTGGTATTACACATAGCTTAGATGCTATGATTTTTTGAGGAGGAAATATGCTTAATTATGAAAAAACGTGACAACACAAAAAAAATTTTTGTCCTAAAATATCTTGATTCATATCTTTATTTTAATGCAAATATAATTTCTCTTAGGGTTAGATGTGAACCAAACATGATTCGTCTAATTCATTAATACTGAATGCCATTTTGATATGATTTGAAATGACTATTAATAAATATTATTTAATATTATTAAACATGAATTGTTATCAATTTTATTTTCTGTTTTGATTTTTAATTTATATTTTTACAAAGTCATACAAAACAATGAAAATCTTATATTGTATTTTAGTTTTCACCATCAGACTTCTCCTTCAGGGCTCAGCAATAGAGATTTGGCCATTAGTTGTATTACTTTTTTACCTTCCCCTGCTAACATTTTTATACAAAAGAATGACCCATTTTTTTAAGCAAATGCTCTTTTATATTTGTTAGATATATTAGTATTTTTCATGAAATTTAACTTAACGTTCATTAAAAAGAATATGTTCCTATTGCGTCAGCAGTGCAAAAAGGTTGTATGTTCGATTTCCTGGGAACATACATACAGGCGATTTTTTTTTTTTTTAAAGCATTAATGCATTGCACTGTAAGTCGCTTTGGATAAAAGTGTCTGCTAAATGCATGAATGTAAATGTAGTTTTGTTTATTTTACTGTACAGCATGTAAAACAGTTTATTCAAATACACATGTAGCACCTCATGAAAAATACATTCATATACATCCCTGTGGCCTTTCTATATCTGTATATGTGTGTTCTGTGATTGATAGGTCATGGAGTGAAGATGTTAGTCTCTCTGACTCAGATGGCAGTCCTCACTGGTGCCGAATGACCATGTCCCAGAATGCACCTGGTGACTTCCTAACCAATGGCAATGAGAGTGGAAGCAGCATGCCCTCAGAACCAGGAGCCACGGTCAAATCTCTCATCAAGTCTTTTGACAAAGCTGTGCCGAGTGAGGACACGACCTTTCCTCAGTCTCCACTCATTCTCATTCTTGTCCCCCTTGTCATTTTTCACATCTTTTCTTCCATGTAACATTCATTTTAAATATCTGAGCCATTAATGAGTAAAATGCCTCGGATGGTAAAATTATTGTTGAAAAAATATTTAGGCACTGATTAAATGTTTAGATCATGGCGCTATCATAATGAAACAGATGCTAACAGAAGCCATTCTTTAATCTGAGCTAATGATGTAATTCTCCCCAAACTCCTCCTGTCTGCCATCACAATCTATCAGTAACACGGCAGTAGGAAAGTCTGGCTCTCATTACAGCAGCCAGACCTCTCAAATCATTCCCGCCTGTCTTTATGCTGGAGAGATACTTCTGTAAGTTATGGGTGGTGAGACAGCAGGACTTCTGCTCATTAATCACAAAAAAAAAAAAAAATGTCATGTTAGATTGGAAAGGTTGTTTAATTTTCCTAGAATAAGACAAAGAGTCCCATTATTAATAACCTTTAGTACAACTTGTGATTTTTATAAAATGTTCTGCAGAATACAATAGGGTACTTCAGAAAGTCTAATGTATCGTCAGACAGTCATTCCAGCTTCATCAAATATAATTGTCCTCACAATGCTCCTCTTGAACCATTTCTTTACCAAAAACGGTTTGTATTATGACAAATCCAGTGTTTACAGATAGCACACGTACGTCTGCAAGACGTCTGTTAAAGATCTTTTGATCTGGAAAGCATCTGCTGTCTACAAACGTCTGACAGATCTCTTTCAGATGTCAGTTTTGCATACATTCCAAATCATAAACATCTTATAGACATCTAATAGACATCTATAAGGAAACGTCCTATAGACGTATTGCAGATAAGCAAATACAAAAAAATACGTCTTGCAGATGTAAATTAAATTAAAGCTTAATTAAAGGGGTCATATGACGTGCTAAAAAGAACATTATTTTGGTGTAATTAAATGTGTTTATGTGATTTAAGATAAAAAAAAAAACCACATTATTGTTTCTCCTCTATGTCCCGCCTTTCTGAAACATGCCGATTTTTACAAAACTCATCATTCTGAATAGCGAGGTGTGCTCTGATAGGCCAACTATCCAGTTAACTGTGATTGGCCGAATATCTCAAGCGTGTGACGGAAATGTTACACCCCTCACCATATGGTGATGCTGTATCCTGGTGCGACGAGACAAAACCAATAAGGCCCATTACAAACGAGGCATTCGTAGCATCCAGCGGGGACATAATGACTGATTCTAATGATTTACTCTGTGTTTTTACGCATTGCGTTGCATCAACACTGTGTAAACATAAAACCATGTCTGCATTTGTAATTGGAGAAATGACAAACTCTACACTGCCCAAAACTCACGTTTGAATCATCAGTGGCAAATTCTTTGCATATGAAAACGTACTTACAGGCTGTGAGACAGCATTATTTGTCAGAACACAGGCATTTTAGGCTACTTCAGTCCAGCCAGAAACAGTCCTCGACCTCTGTAAAATGGCGCTGCACACATCTGAATATTTGGGTTGAACTGTTCTGGGACAGTGTTATAAATACAACTTAACCAATGATTTTCTAGTTGTGTCAAACAAATTAGTTTCGCTTTCACAATAAAACTACAGTTAGAATCAAAGTTACGCCTTCTTTCTTTGCGTGAACATTTGGGTGCTGTTATGCAAATCTTCCCACACAGTGACGTAGATGTCCTTGTTTTAACAAGGTGTTTTAGGAGGGTATGGACAAGTCTTAAGTTTTAAATAGAATATCTCTTTGTGTTTGAGATTTTAGTCTTTGCAACTTTAGGGATCTTGTCTATTCACAAACAGCTTGTAACACTCCAAAGAGAAAGAAAAACTTGAAATTGGATCATATGACCCCTTTAAATATTAAAATAGATATTACCGTAATTCCTCAAATAAAAACTGGTAGTTAAATAAACGCCGGGCCTCTTATATTGGCCGGGGGCGTGGTAAGCACGGACAAATAAAGGCCGGGGGAAAATTTGTGCAGCAGAGTCAGATAACGAATGTACACGCCCACTGCCGGAGCGTTTCTCGTTCTCGAGTCAAGAACCGGTTGCATCGGTATTTGGATCACCAGTACACTGAACCGAGAACTGTTTCTGTCGGATGCGTCCAATTCGAGAACCGAGGAGCTGATAATACTATGCATGCATGATTCAGCGTGAAGCAGACTGATTGATTCTGAACTGATTCTGTGCTAATGTTATGATCTCTGTCCACTGCAACATTATCGCTTTTAATTTAAAACGGGTTATTTAAAACAATTACTTATCAAACAGATGGAATTAGAAATAAAGGCCTGCCTCTAATAAAAGCCTGTTACCTTCTGCAGTTCAGGTAAATAAAGGCCCCTGGCTTTTATTTGAGGAATTACGATATGCAGTAACCTCTTGACTTATTGTATTATGTCCTACTGAATTCCTATGTAAATGACCTTGAAGTGACAAAACACCCAACAAATTGAAATTGTCATAATTTACTCACCCAAATGCAATTTTTAAAATAAGACATTTTGTGATTGTTTTTTTTTTTTTTTATTATCCATACAATAGAAGGACAGAAGAATGGATAGTTCTGGTCCTTGATTTTGATTGTTTTAGCCATGTCCGAAGCTGTTATAAATTACTATAGAAACATACACCTGTGACCTCAGTACATCAGAATTACAATGCCTCTATAAAAATGTTTCAAAATGTTAGGTTTTTGTAGAAAATTTTGACTTATTGGGTGGGCTAAGCACATGCTAACCTTTTACAGTTTAAAAGCAATAAGCCCTGTAAAGCCATGGATTACAGTGAATTTATAACAGATAAGTGTTTTAGTCTCTCTGCTCCACATTGTGTCTAACAACGCACCTTCTTAATTCAAAAACACCTTATTTTGTCTTCCAAAAGTCATGGAAAGTAATGAGATACTATCCAATGAGTGTGGAAATACTATAGGATTTTCTGTGGCCATTTTTAAAAGTGTTTCACTGTATTCTTCTAGATGGACCCAGCAGCTCAGTACAGATGCATACATCTCCCAGAAGCCCCCTGAGTGGCATACCAGTCCGTACAGCCCCTGCTGCTGCTGTCTCACCCATTCAGGTACTACAAATCTCACAATAAACAATGCATTTATACTGGAGTATGGGCCATGCTATCACTGACATGTGTCTTATGTTTCTAGAGGCACTCTGGAATCAAGCCGCTGTCAAAGACCCTTGAGAGAAAAATCACCTTTGGAGATTTCCCCCACAATGGTACTTCATAGTGACATAGAATTGAGGAGTGTCATTCAAACAACACTTCAGTTATCCTTAAACACCTATACTATAGCAAAACATTTAAACTGTTCATAGCATCTGTGACATGTTGTTGCTCACCACAGACATTTTGAAATGGTGAAACTGTGCATGTATGCACTTGTAATACAAAGTCAATATCTTTGTCTGAAATATGTATACCAGATAACATCAGTGTCTAAAATGGGGTTTATTGGTATTGCTCTGGGAAAAAAAAGGAAAATAATAATTTTTACAGTATAGCTGCAAAACTTAAGAGCGTTTTAAGATGGAGTTAAAATTCATCTGTTTAGAGCACTGGTTCCAATGCTAAAATAGAATTTAAATAACTTGTAACAGATCAAATGACACATGGAAGAATTAAAGGTCCCGTTCTTCTTGATCCCATGTTTTAAATTTTAGTTAGTGTGTAATGTTGTTGTTAGAGTATAAATAATATCTGTAAAATTCTAAAGCTCAAAGTTCAATGCCAAGCGAGATATTTGATTAAACAGAATTCGCCTACAAAAAACGACCCGTTTGGACTACATCCCTCTAGTTCCTGCAGTAATGATGTCACCACAACCTTTTTTTGACTAACCTCCGTCCACAGGAATACAAAAAAAGGGGGCGTGGCCTTGTTGCGCTGCGACGGAGAAGAGGAAGAGTTGCATTTGTGTTTGTCGCCATGTCGTCGAAACGCTGTTATTTTCATCTCAGAGTCCAATCACCTTTGTTTGGGCTTCCCAGGGACGCTGTACTTGGAGATTAATGGTTACAATTTATGTTTAACTCGGTTCCCGAAAATTATAATCCACATGTAAAACTATGTGCAGCACATTTAGCTGAGGTCAGCTTCCTCAATCTCAATCAGTTTAATATTGGATTCGCACAAAGATTATTCTTGAAAGATGGAGCAGTTCCCTCTTTGTCTGGAGCATTGTTTATGGACCACAACCGCTAAGTGTATTTTATTATTTAAGTTGGTGCGTTTAACAGTTTCTGTAACTTATTACACAAAGGGCAACGCTGTTTAGCTTTGTTAACTAAATGTTAGGGCGTTGCAAAAAAATCAAATGCGATTTTCATGCGCATCTCGTCAGTAAAAACGCTCCTGTGATTATAAGTACATCTCCAGCACATGCTCCTGCCCACTTGCTTCTCAAAACTAGTCCAAAACTAGTCCAATTGGGTGTTTACAGGAGGGCCGCGTGCTGTAAGCTGCTGTCGGATCACAACACAGGAACCGCTGGCACAATCAGAACTCGTTACGTTTTTCTGAAGGAGGGACTTTATAGAACAAGGAAGTCATCAGCCCGTTTTTATGACAGTGAAAACAGCGGTATACAGATAGGTGAACTGTGTGAAAAATACTGTGTTTTTTACATGCGAAACATGAACACGTTATATTGCACACTGTAAACACAATCAAAGCTTAAAAAAAAGCACGAAAAATGGGACATTTAATATTTGTGACTATTATAATCTTCACCTTTTTTTTTTTTGAGCTTCAGAATGCACAGTTGACTTCCACTGAAGTTGTCCAGTAATAATAATAAATATATATATATATATATATATATAACAACAGAATTTTTTTTACATTTATAGTGCAAACAGTTCTTTCAATCTGGTCTGTAAAATATTTTAATATCTCACCAATGTTGCATTAATTTGGTCAAAAATACATAAAACAGGAATGTTATGACAATTCTTATAATTTCAAATAGCTTTTTTTGTTGTAATGTGATGGTAAAGCTAAATTTTCAGTCTTCAGTGTCACATGATCCTTCAGAAATCATTCACATGTGCAAAATTTGCTGGTCAATAAAATCTTTAATGACCCCATACCTTATTATTTTGGTCATATATAATGTATAATGTTGGTGTATTATTTCTTCAGAAAGTGGTTTGCTTTGGCATTCATAGTATCAGTTATCTTAATATTATTAAATGATCTCAATATTGTGTCATGTCTTCTCTTTGTGGATATTATGATGTCCTTAGGATATTCTCCAGAATTGTGGCAATAATGGGACACAATATTACATTTCCCCTGTGTGTCTGTGGTTCTGTCTCTCTCAGGGTCGTGTGATGAACTGAAGGCCTCGTCTCTTATGAGGAAGAGTCCGTCCCTCGAGTCTGTGATTAAAACTCCATCTCACTTCAATGGCCGCACATCCTCTTTTACTTACAACAGAGCCAACAGCAAACTCAAGTAAGCTTCAAAAACATAAAGCACAGATGCAGTGAACATCTTCCTCACTAGGGGCACTAAAACAACAGATGACTCAGTCTTAAAAGAAAGACACACAGCTACTTTTACTTTTTTAATAAGATGACTCAGATTAGAAAGACCTGAACTGCATTTCTTATCCATGATACACTTGCATTTCGCATTCCTCAACAGTTTATCCCTGTTTTCGTTTCACTAACCCCTGCTGTCCTGCTTAGAAACAATGCCTCGAGTTACGCAAGTCAGTCTCTTTGGTGATTCACAGTTTGAACAGAATCATACAGTACTTGGCACAAACTGATACAAATGAAAAAGGTATTTAATATAGAACGTTTGTCATGACCTTTTTTGTCCTACTTCAAAAACTGTTGGGAAGTTGACGGATAATGTGTTCATGGACTCTTCAAGATTTTCTAAGATTGTAGTTTGAAATGGACATGTATATGAAGTTCCTTGATGTCAGGTGTCAGTGAAAACAGACATTCATTCATATTAAAAAATACAGGATTGCCTTTATATACACTACTATTCAAATGTTCCTGATTTAAAAAATATATTTTTTAAATCATTCAGGATTTTTTATTTTATTTTATGAAATTTTCTTTTGCTCAGCAAGACTGCATTCATTGATCAAAAATAAACAGTAGTATTGTGAATATTAATACAATTTAAAATAAAAGTTTTCTACTTTAATATATGTTAAAAGGTAATTTATTCCTGTGATGCAAAACTAAATTTCCAGCAGTCATCACTTCACTCTTCAGTGTCACATGATCTATAAGAAATTATTCTGATATGCTTACTTGAAGACCAAACAAAATATAATATAAAAATCTGTCATTTTTGATCAATTTAATGCATCCTTGCGCAATACAATTATTCATCTTTTTCACATAAATAGTAATGTAATCCCCCCTGGATTACATTACTATTTATGTGAAAAAGATGAATAATTTTATATTAAATATTATGTATTGGAGAATATATATATTGAATCTTGTATTTGTTTCAAATCCTTAAAGAAATCAGTGTGAAAGGTAATAAAGCAATGACGCATATAGTGTTCGGAGTTCCAGTGCAATGACCACAGAGTCATCCAATTTTCCCACGAACAAACAACAAGGCAATCTGATTAGCTTTCATGCTGTGTCTCTCGCAGACAGACGCTCCTGATGTACTGATGTACTTTCACATGTGTGTGAGGATTTTAGCAGTGCTTAAACACAAAACCCGTCAAGTAAAAGTCACTCACAATCTGTTGTTACCTTATTTATCCCAAGTATAGTATACATTTTGTACAGATTTTCAGATTACGCATATACATTTAGCTCTTTCAATGCTATAATCACATTTAGGAAGTAACTAAATGTTAGTAGTGCATGTCACACAGTCAAAACCCCATGAAGTCTCACACACACATGTACAGATGCAGTGTTAGTGAGCGTACATGTGTATGTGTGTGTCCCCTGTTGCTAGTGTGGAAAGAACAGACCCTCTGTCTGCTCTGGCGCGGGAGTATGGTGGATCTAAGAGGAACGCTCTACTGAAGTGGTGCCAGAAGAAAACAGAAGGCTATCCGGTAAGGAGCACAGGCCCTGACCCCCTCTCTCGCCCTGTCCCTCTCTTTCAACTTTCAGGAAAGATTTATTGTCATGACTGTTTAAATACAACATTGCCAAAGGAATGTAGAGTGAAAAAACTGACGTTTAAAAGTGAAATGTGTCATTTCTGCACCACTGTGATGGCTGAAAGTGAAAGCTGAAAGTGTGATGGCTGGAAGTTTAAACACATTTTTAAACTTTTGACATTTGATGTTCTTACATAGTTTGAATACTTAACTACATTTGAGTTTGGGTTGTGATAGTGGATTATCAGAAGTGTCATTACAAAAGAGTATGTGGTCGTATACTGTCTTAACATGCTTATCCCCATACTTCATAAAATAAGTCCCTTGTGTGAGCGGCTCAATTTATAATCCAGCTCATGCCATTTCCAAATCCCACCTCTAATTTCCTCTCAGTAAAAATGACAAAGGCCCCCCTAAATTTCTGCTTTCTAACTGAGGAGAAAACAGATTTCACCTATTGTTTCTTTTACCTCAAAGTATGCACGTGTTCTCTGCACTTCTGATATCTAACATTCTTCTTTCTTTAATAGACTGTGGTTTTGAGGGGGATTTATTGCCAGTATGATTTGGGAATGTGTCACTTTGGAGATTCGAAAGGGATATTTCACATTTAATGCTTAAACTTGATTTGGGTAATAAAGCAATTGTACAGTAGAGTGATCAGTGAAACATACATCACAACATTTATATGAGCAAACTGGATTTTAGTGGTTCGTACAGTATGTCAAACCATCATTTTGTATTAGATAGCTGAGGAGTCTTCAGGGCTTTTTAGTGTGAGTTTCATAAAAACATACATGTACTTATTTTACACAGCTGGTGCTGTGTTGCATGATCTTAAATATCTTTCCTTATGAAGAGTGAAATTTATTTTTCCAATTTCTTTGTCACCAGCCATCATTCAAAATTAAAAGCTAATTTTATAAACTTAATTTCAGTGACAGTAAAGCTTTTTGCATTGTTACAATAAATGCTGTTCTTCTGAACTTTTTATTTCTTAAAAAACAAAAAAATGTATCATGGTTTAAATATTAAGCAGCACAACTGTTTTCAACACTGATAAAATTAAGAAATCTTGAGCACCAAGATCTTCATATTAGAGTGATTTCTGAAGGATCATGTAAGGCTGAAGACTGTAGTAATGGATGATGAAAATTCAGCTGTGCCATCACAGGAATACATTGCATTTTCAAATATATTAAAATAGAAAACAGCTATTTAAAATTGTAATAATATTTCAAATTACTGTATTAGTGTTTTTTTATGTATTTTTGACCAAATAAATGCAGTCTTATCTAAAAGTAATAATATTGCATATAAACATCAATATCATGACAAAAGCTTTAATAAAATTCCAAAACAAAGTGTATTTATCAAAGAACTCCTTTTAAATAGAGTAAACTATTTCATGGGGTTTCTAGCTGTGCAATCCACAGAAATAACCAATAAGTCTGCATTGCTTTGCCAAGACCAATTACAACAAATATTGTGGGAACATTTACTTGGAAAATCTTGGTTTACAAACTGTCGTCACAAATGGAAATGTTATTATATAAATGGAGCTGGTTAAGATCATCTATCAGTAAAGGGCATCTTTTTTCAGTATTTTCACAAGAAACATTTTAAGCCTTTCTTTATATTTTTGCCCAGATAATATGAGATTAGTCTCACGACACTAAATAATAGTTACATAATAATATCAATGTCATGTCATTTCTAATCTGTGCCACATTATATTTAATATGTAATCTACCCAACACTGAATGATCTATAAGACAAATTGGTATTTGTGCCACTTGAGATGTATCAGCCAGTATTTGTGTTCCCAGAAGCAAATAATGTGTAATTGGTCACGTGCGATTGTATATGAGCAGATAATATTTCTATAGGTTCACTCACTGCTCTAATAGCCTGTCTGAGGCCCATTAAACCCTCAGGGGACCAGACCCTATATGCTCTGCCAGTGTCATGTGTGAGAGGAAGATTAGCGCTAACACGCTTACCTTCCAGTTTAGCCTCAACAATGAACGGGGCACTCATGCTTTTTTCCCCCCCTCCTACCGCTTTCATCATCTTTTGCATAACATTGGAAAACAGAGACCTGTTCAGTTGGTTTGCATTGATGTTTTAAGCACCAGATACTGGCCAACTGCTCGCAGGTGACCCAAGCTGGCTGTTAGGGTGTACTCACAACAGGTGTTTTGAACAATGCCTTGACCCCCAAACGCATTTGACCCGCAAATACATCCCCTCCAGAAATCTGTGATCCCAACTCTCTACGCACACCTTGGCAATATAATCACTATTGACAATTCAATTTTTCAGTTTACTCGCCAGACTGATATACTATTACACACACACACACACACACACACATATATGATTCCAATTAGCTTATCTTTGTAAAATGGCACAGCATCTTAAATCTTAGCTTCTTAATCAGTCAGTCAAGCATTATATTATGGTATTAAGCACTATTTAATGATAGAACTTCAGTGATTAGAACTAAAACTTGGTAACCATGCATGAATGCACATTGTCATTTTAACTGAACTTAAGATTGGTGGTGATGCTTAAGATATTTTTGGTCATTCAGAGTTTGTAAAAAAAATAAAAATAATAATAGACTATATAAATTATTATAAAAAGATAATATTACTACTAATTCTACCACCATACTAACAATATACAATCCACTATGGATTGATGAACTGCTGAGTTCATGAATATTAATCACGTTGTCTGAGTTCGGTCAAACTGATTTGCTGAAATCAAAACAGGGACAGTAATAGATTAGCACCAGCCAATGAAATTGCCATTTGCACATTAGCTCCACCCACTACCGGAGAAACTGGCATATCTACTGCTTGTTCGAAAAAGCTGAATAAGTCTAAATGAACTCCATTATTTTGACAGTAAAAAAAAACCAAATAATATAGTTTACATGTATTGCGTCTATTCAGCGTGGTAAGACTCTCGCTCTCTCTCGGTGCATGTGTGAGAAACAGCGCTATCAGCAAAGCTACGGCGAGTCTTGCGCCTTCACAAAGAGTATACAGTTCGGCAAATACAGATGCGCTGTGCGTCCATTGAAATGAATTTAAAAAGTACAGATCGCTTGATGGAGAGAGAACTCTGAAGAGCTCAGTCAGTGTTCAGCGAATGAAAATATATCTGTGCTAATCTTATAATAGTCTTGAACACACACACACTGACGAGCAAAATCTAAGAATTTATTAGCCAATGGCTAACTATAGACATAATTTAGTCACCCAGAGTAAAATTTAGTCGTATATGCGAGTTATTTTATTTCAGTGTAGAGGGTTGGATCCGTTAGTGAACAGTGCCTCATGGTATCATCACAGAGAGCCTCAAAATCACTTTCCAGAACATTCTCGTTCACCATTCCTGGCTGGTGCAATGATCTTCCCACCCCTATCTGGAATGCTGAATCCCTGACAGTTTTCAATCGATAGCTGAAAACTCATCGCTTTCAAAACTACATAGTGTCATCGTAAAAAAAACAAAAAAAACACATGTATTCCTTCTCTTTCTAGCTTGTACTTGTTTGAACAATGTCTAAAACTTAATATTACAAGCACTTCCTGTGTCTGTTTGCCTCTCAAGAAGAATAACTTAATGTATCCCCCATTTGTAAGTCACTTTGGATAAAAGCATCTGCTTAATGACTCAATGTAAATGTAATGTGTAATGTGAGTGAAGTGCAGGCCAGCGGGGGGCGTGGGGAGGGGGACAGTCGTGCTTGGCCTTGGTTCAAGACAGCCGTGCCTAGTGTGTGTACACCCTTAAATGTCATTAGCAAAGACAACAGTATATTAAGAGATAAAAGGCTTTGTTGAATATGGAGAAACTGTAGTCAGTACAGTACTTATTCATCTTTTGCCCTCTGACTTGCAGAGATTTTGTTCATCGGTGTGGGATTTTTTTACCACTCACTGTCTGGAGGGAAAAAAATAATCAGCGCTCGGTGCCCAGATCAAAATAAGAGTCTTAAAGTAGTTGTGGATTTTAGCATTGAAAAAAATTAGGCTTCTGGCGATTATATGATGTAAATATTTTCTGTGCGGTCTTTATGGCGATGCTTAAATCCTGACATGGAGTCAGATTATTTGTTTGTGCCTGGCCCAGACATTGGGTGTGTCAAGCAGTTAAATTTATTATGACTGTAAAGTGTTATGTGGTTTTGTGACTGGTAAAGTGACTTATAGTGGAATTTTTACTCTAATGTAACAGCCCTCAGCTGAAATGGAACCAGCTTTCTTACATTTCTACACCATGTTGAATTCCATAAAACCTTTCAAAGAAAATATCTGGGTAAAATTCACTCACAAAACCGAAATAAAGAATTAAATACACTACAATTCAAAAGTGTGGGATTGGCAAGATTTGTTTTTGAAAGAAATCTCTTGCTCACAAAGGCTGCATTTATTTGATCTCAAAAACAGCAAAATTATTAATATTGTGAAAATATTTTAGTTTAAAATAACTGCCCTCTGTTTTAATATATGTTAAAATTTAGGCAGCGACTATTCACAATAAGAGAAAATGGAAGTATTTTCTTGGCTATATGCTATTTACACTGAGTGTCAATAGCTATAGGTTATATTTACACTGTTAAAGGTCCCCTTCTTCGTGATTCCATGTTTTAAACTTTAGTTAGTGTGTAATGTTGTTGTTAGAGTATAAATAATATCTGTAAAATTCTAAAGCTCAAAGTTCAATGCCAAGCGAGATATTTGATTTAACAGAATTCGCCTACAAAAAACGACCAGTTTGGACTACAGCCCTCTAGTTCCTGTAGTAATGACATCACTAAAACAGTTTTTTTGACTAACCTCCGCCCACATGAATTCACCAACAGGGGGCGTGGCCTTGTTGCGCTCCGACGGAGAAGAAGGAAGAGCTGTTTGTTTTTGTCGCCATGTCGTTGAAACGCTGTTTTTTTCATCTCTGAGTACAATCACCTTTGTTTGGGCTTCCCAGGAATGCTGTACTTTGACATTAATGGTTACAATTTATGTTTAACTCGGTTCCCGAAAATTATAATGCACATGTAAAACTATGTGCAGCTCATTTTTGCTGAGGACAGCTTGCTGAGGACAACTTTCTCAATCTCAATCAGTTTAATGCTGGATTTGCACAAAGATTATTCTTGAAAGATATAGCAGTTCCCTCTTTGTCTGGAGAAGGCGTTGTTTATGGACCACAACTGGTAAGTGTATTTTATTATTTAAGTTGGTGCGTTTAACAGTTTCTGTAACTTATTACACAAAGGGCAACGCTGTTTAGCTTTGTTAACTAGATGTTAGGGCTGTGCAAAAAAACAAATGCGGTTTTCATGCGCATCTCGTCAGTAAAAACGCTCCTGTGACTATAAATACATCTCCAGCACGTGCGTTCTAGCCCAATCACGTTACCTGGAGGGCAGCCTGCTCTCAGCTGCTGTCGAATCACAGCACAGGTACCGCTGGCCCAATCAGAACTCGTTACGTATTTCTGAAGGAGAGGCTTCATAGAACAAGGAAGTCCTCAGCCCGTTTTTTGTGACAGTGAAAACAGCGGTATACAGATAGGTGAACTGTGTGAAAAATACAGTTTTTTTACACGCGAAACATGAACACATGTTATATTGCACATTGTAAACACAATCAAAGCTTCAAAAAAGCGCCTAAAACGGGACCTTTAAAATAAGAGGACTTTCCGCTGTTTATTATACTTATTGCAAATTGTGGCAAATATCTGCACCTAAGTATTGTAGTACATTATAAAACAGTATGGAGTAACAAAGCATGAGTGTAAATTATAATTTTAATTCAAATAATTAAATGGATGCCACCTTATTGGGACAATATAAGCCCTTCCTACACCTACCCTAACCATACCTGATACTTTTTTTTTTACTTTTCCATTATTTCCTTCATTTTTATTGAAAATAAATGCCTTTCCTTTGTGATATGAGATTTGAAAAGGGAGAAAAAAGTTTGGAAAATGGGGAACTTGGGTCATAGACACTCTGTAAATGATCATTTATTTCTTGAAGCAAAGCTGAACTTTCCGCATCATTACTCCAGTCTTCAGTGTCACATGATCCTTCAGAAATCATTCTAATATGCTGATTTGATGCACAAGAAAAACATTTCTTATTACTATCAATTTTGAAAACAGTTGTGCTGTTTAATATTTTGTAGAAACCAGACTACATTTGTTCAGGATTCTTTAATGAATGAAAAGTTCAAAACATCAGCATTTAGTTGAAATAGACATCTTTTACATGTTTTTACTGTCACTTTTGATCATTTAAATGCATCATTGCTGAATGAAAATATACATTTCTTAGTATATGGGGATTTAAACCTTCCCACTGACTACACAGAATAAGTTAAATTATTATATAAATAACATATAATTACACTTATGTGCAAGTTTAGCCTATTTTAGTGACCATAAAGTGTTTTTTTTTTCATATACAGTAATTTCTAAATTGATAAAATTTTACATTTGAAGATGAATACTTAAAACATGATTATAATTATGCTAAAGACATTATTTTCTTAATGCAAATTATTTATTAATTATTTCTTATTTCTGAGTAATACTGTCTGAAATCAAGTGTTTTTTTCATTCATTGGTCACTGGACGACCATGCATTTATCCATTTTCATATTGTGCAGAGAAGAGGGGAGGAGATTGTGTTGATGGGAACAGCAATGGCCACAGGCCTCTTCTCACATTGCGGATCTGGGAAAAGGTTAGCTCAACACATGCTCCAAATTGAGCATAATATGGGCTGAGGAAAAGGTCAAGGAGGGCTACTGGTCCACTATGTCATAAGAGACATCAGCTGTGAGAGCGAGAGAGCAACTAATTATCCACTAATGCGCTAAGATGGACAGCATTGTCACCTGCTCCAACCAGCCCTTCCTCAAAGCAATTTCAGCCCCCCCCCATCCATTCACATCACAATCATTCATAGCCTCCTTCTACCACCTATTTCCCACAAATGAACGTTAATAATAACGTGCTGACCTTAGTCAAATCACTGTTGCCTGTGTGGCAGCTAGGTGGGTCGTGTTAATGTAATTAAGAGTGCAACTGCAGGAACCTCACTGATAGTGTGTCAAGGTTGAGAAAACATTCATTTAGTTTGGATCCCATAAGCTTTGCGATAAGCCTCATTAAAAGACGCATTTTCATTTCAGCGCTATGAGTATCGAACGTCACTCAAACTCACCTTTAAATAAGCACAGCCCTCTTCTGCACAGTTCAAATGAGGTGTCACCAAATTGGCTACTTTATTGTTCTCATTTGTCTTGTTTGGAGTCTGTATGGCCCGTGTCTGAACCCCAACCCTCACATGAAAGGACAGATGATAGACTTTTTTTTGTTGTTGTTGCAATGTTAGTAGTCACCATTTGAAGTGGATCAAAAAAGTTCATCAAAGTTGTCCTAAGACAAAATGCATTTTGGTTTTAGGACAACTTTAATGAAAGGACAGGTTTTGATCCACTTTAAATATTGACATATATATGCAGAGCAGAAACACAGTTAGTGTGAATGATGGAAACTTAATGATAACACAGACTCAAATGCAGCTCCAATGAATCATCCACCCAAATCACTGTTTATAAAGGCACAATTGTCAACAAGTTTCACCTCTGCACGTTGTTTTGAATTGAAGGTTCTGTGTGTGATATTTTTAGCATCCTATTCTGTCCAGTCTATTATGCACTGAGGATTGACTATGCACTTGAAAGTGTTAGCTAGTCATTGATTGTGAAAGGTTGTGTCTGATGGAGTCATCATGTTTTCTGTTGCTGGCTTCTGGAGCTCTATTCACAGCATTTGTTGCATGGTGCTATTGTCCTATGGAGAAAAGCATTCTAGAGGGTATGAAGTATTTTATTGTATGTATTTTCATAATAGCACTTACAGTATATTAGTCATTTTGTACAAAGATGGGTGTCATTTGAATTCTAAATCGACTAAGCTTTCCTTTTTATTGCTGTAAGCAGACAAATGTCTGGTTAATTGATAGAGATAAACCAATATAGAGATTTTGGCCAATACTGACACCCAGAAATATGATTTTCCTCTAGATATTGTTTAGATGTCAGTCTGCTTTTTTACTGAGTATCCTCCTTGCTTCACAAGTCCAAATGCAGGCTTCACATCGTGTACAAAATAAAAAGTTTTAAATTTAAAACGTACAACTGGGGGAAAAAAAAGTATTTTATTGTAAGAGTAAACATTTCATTTTAACAAACGTTTAACGAAATATATGAGAACCCATGATTATTTGGCAATAAATTATCAACTCAAAATATATTGGCCTATTTTGCTTATTGGACTGATACCATTAATATTACAAAATATCATGCCAAAGTCACTAGAATTTACACTTCGTGCATTTAGGCAATTGTTTACATGTCAGTCTGGTGTCTAGTGACCTGTTGAACTTAGTCCTTTAACTGGAAAATAACAAATATTATAAAAAATTATCCTCTTCAGAACCTCGATTCCCTCAAAATATTTTTCCCACTGTAGACTTATTTATTTTTACTATTATAATTTTTTTTTTTACTTTCTTTGAAGTACTTTATTTAGGTCAGCTGCATTTTATTTAGAAAAATGCTAACAAAAAGACATCCCTAGAGCTGTTTGTTCAGGATGGAGACAATGAGGAATGAAAACAAGGGGTCGGCCGGTCCTTTTAAACAGAGGAATCAGCTGGGCCTGTACTCCGCCACCCTTCATCCGCCTCTCTGCATCTTTCTCGTTCTCTAAGACAAACAAATACAACACTGCTGGGGCCTTGGCCTATCCAGGAGGGGTTGTTTCAGAGATGAAGAATGACTTGAGGATACAGAGAAATGTGTTTCACAATCCTCCAGGAATAGGGAAAGAGAACAGAGGAAGTGGGGGTCTTTTTCCTCTTTTTCCTTTGTCTGTCCCTCTCTCACTTCTAGCTTGCTTGGCCCCTGTAGGATAGATATTCTTGGAAGCAAGCCCCCAGATGTCCTTACAGTTCTGCTTCTCAGGAAAACTATATGGCTCAGAGGTTATTAGCACACAAACCCTTAAAAATAAAGGTTCTAGAAGAGGGATTTTTTTCAGTGATGCTAAAGAAGATCTTTTCTGGGTTCCCCAAAGAACCTTGCAGTGAACATTTCTTAAAAAAATATATTTTTCTTAAAGAATATTTTGATAATCTAAAAAAAAAAAATTCACTATGAAGAACCTATGCAATTGAAATGATTCAGGGACGGATGTTAAAGTTTCTTCATGGAGCCATAAATGCCAAGCACTTTTTTAAAGAGTGTAGCTCACTAAGCAAAATGTTCTGTTCTGGGTAACATTTACATCTGTTTTTTCTTAGATGTATTTTTTTTTTTTTTTTTTTTTTTACTATTTATAAAAAGAAATAAAAAGAATCCAGACCATTCAAGACTTTTCATTGCAGACTTTGGTATCTTGGCTAATCTGAGAACAGTTTGAGATGTTGTTGAGATAGCATTACTGAGGAGAAGACCAGTCTAAGGCAGGCATGGGCAGGTGAGCTGCAGCGTTTTGCTCCAACCCTTCAGGATCGAGTTTGCCCATCCCTGGTCTTAGGACAGAAAATTCTCAATTTTCCCTCCATTTAGCCTTTCAGCTGTCTAGGAATTTTAAAAGTGTTCTTATTTGTGTGTTTTGTTTCCTGTAGTGCACAATTAGACCATTCACTTTGATCTAAAAATATCAGACTACACAATGCCTGAAAACACTGTACTTCCTCTCCTCCTGCTTTTCTCAGTGCAGAGCTCTAGCAGTCTCAACATACAACAAACTAAGCCAAAAGCAGCATTCTCGAATACATCTTCCTACGCATCTTCCATCACCCAGGAGTCATTTATAGTTTAACCGACTCTTACTCCTTTCCTCACCTCCTCATGGCCCGGTGGCAGTCTGAGGGTGGTTACTGCTGAGGCTGTGTATGGAGAGGTCAGACAGACAGTGGCTGACTATTTGAGGAGCTCTGACCCTGACATCTCTAGTTTATTTGTGTCTCTCCTCTCAGCTCTCTAATTCATCATACAGCCCCCTCTTACCTCAGCTTTGTTCACCTGTATTTATGGTCCTTTTTCGGCCAATGCCATGTAAATAAAGTAGGGCTGGTAAGCGATTAAACTTTTTAATCTAATTAATTACAGGATGTGGTGATTAATTTATCAAATGAATCACACATCAAATTTGGAGAAATGACTCCCAAAAGATAATTTGAAGTCATTGTTGTGTAAAGCATCAAACAGACAAAAAGTAGGTTCAGCAAGAAATATTTTGTTTGAAAAAATGTATAACATACATGTATAGCCTACTCTTTTGGACCATGTGAGTAAATGATGACAGAATTGTCATTTTTGGTTGGGTGAACTATAACTTTAATCATTTATTTTCTTAATTTTATTTTTATTACTATGAAAAATGAAATTATTTCTTTAATGAAATGATACTCTAAATAATAAACTAAAACGGCCAGTAGGTGGTGGTAAATGTCTTAATGATTAGGTCATCGAGTCATTTATTCATTCGTTTGATTCGTTCAAATGGCTGATTCATTCAGGAGTGAAGTAAAGGGTTCTTTATGAATGGTTCATTGAATCATTAGGCTTGTTCGACTTGAAGCGGGTCATCACCATCAGACCAATCGGTGTATGACATCAAAGTACCTTAAAGAGCAGACAACGAGTCCTCGCGCTTTTGAATCGCTCTAATGGTCCTTTGATGTGATACACCGATTGGTCTGTGCAGTGCCACTTCAAAGCCAATGCATATACCAATGGTTTAATTTGCCAAATGGTTCACCATATTTGTTCAAAACGTGGATTAAGAAATGAAATGCCGCTGTGGGTTGCTCAGAGATGAACAGTTCGGGTTTGTCTTTATCTTCTGGTTGGCAAAATTGAGCAAAACTGACAATATTGTGTCTAAAAGAACTGTAATGAACTGTTCTTAATGAACTGTTGTATTAAACGAGTATCACCTTTGCACTCGTGTGATATGGCACTTAGCCTACTTCTCGTGTGATATTTCTTGTGATGTAAATATGAGACACAATCTCAAATGGGAATTTTAGGGACATTTTCTAGGCTCCATCATGCATTAAGTTGTTGTTCTGCCTCATATTAGTCATCAATCGACTGTATGAAATGGCAGATGATCCACGTAGGTATGGGGTGGGGCAAGTGCATCAAATGTAGGGATGCACCGAATCCAGGATTCGGATTCGGCCGAATACTGGGCTTTTTGACAGGGTTCGGTTTTGGCCGAACCTTAGTTTTTTTTTTTTTCACCAAACCGAACCCTGCTGTCGGCTGATGCACCTTTACTGACGTGGCCTGCCTGAACTAACGCAATCCTGAATTTTAAGGTCCAATTCTCGCTTTTAACAAACATTTAATATGACTTTTGCCTCAATAAACTCCTAATTTGCTGCTTATTCATAGTTAATAAGGTACTTGTTAAGTTTAGGTATTGGGTAGGATTAAGGATGTAGAATATGTGCTTTGTAAGCACTAATAAACAGCCAATATGTTAATAATAGGCATGCTAATAAGCAGCTAGTTAATAGTGAGAATCAGTCCCTATACTTGAGTGTTCATGAATTTTCACTTGGAATTTCCAAGTAAGTTTCACAATCAATTATAAAGAAACAGCACATTTAGCTAAATTTGATGTCAATGAAGACCAATGTAAATAAGAAATTCATTGTGCAGAGTAAAGCTTTATTGATTATGACAAAATGAGAATGTGATAAACTAAGATTAGTGAGAGCTTTTTAGTACTCTTTGATTTGATTGATTTTGAGTTGATTTTGAGTTGTAAGCAATAAAATCAGTGTCTGCAGAGGTACTTTAACCAAATGTGACAAGCCAATTTTGAATAAGCATAAGTGTGCCTATTAAACATTAAGAGCTACAGTACCTCTGAGTGGAATATTTTATGTGAATTAAAATTTTGCTATGCTCTTAAACATTTTTATTGCATCAAAATTATATTGTACATCCCACACATGAAATGTGTAAATAAGAATCGTGACAAAGAATTAAGAATCCGTTCCCATTATCATTTCATTTGTGGCCACGTGTTTTTGTTTTTTTTTTCATTTTTTTTTTTTAGCAGCCCATGGTCATTGGGGAAAGAGCTGCCTACACATTCTTCAAAACATATCTTTTTGTGTTCCACAGAAGAATTTAAGTCAAATGGGTTTGGAATGACATGAGGGTATGTAATTCAGACAGAAATCCCTTAACTTATATAATGTACTGTAGTATGTCTGTCATTTATTGTGCTTTTGTGTCACTACTTGTCATGGTTTTGTTAGATAACAGCCAGCAGTGCTGGAGAGGATGTGGTCCCATCATTGAAAACCCTTTCTGTGTTTGTTGACAGTCCAGCTGCAATGTATGTGTGTGTGTTTGCTGTCTCCAACCATGCAATTAAATGTTGACTCTATTAACGCGTGTCAAGTGCTTATGAAAGTCTATATACATAGTAAATCTCTCAGTAAAAATTCTGCTTCTCAGCGTATGTATAATAGTCTTAAAACCAATGATTCAAAACCATAAACATACAATTACACTAAGAGTGACATTTTCTTTGCTACCAGACAATTTAGGCTCACCACTACATACTGACATGAGTAAGCTTGCTTTCTGTTTGTACTGCAGGACCTGAAAATACATTCGGCTTGTTTCCAAGCTGAAATGTAAGCTATATCGGTGGGCCAATATTGTTTAAACTGACCAAAAACTACCAGGTTGTGTTCTGTCTTGCATCCACTCTGTCTCTGTCTTTTGGAGAGAGCAAGGGTGATTTCCTGTCACTGGATGCTGTGTTTGCTTTTTGAAGCTGGGTCCCAGTGTACTGATGGAAACTTCTGTTTTTATAACATTTGTACCCGTCCTCTTGCGCGCGCTTTCTGCTCTGATGACATTATCCACCCAACCCCCCCATCCCTGCACACTCAGACCATCCGGGATGTGACTCCGTGCTTCTCTGCCTCACTCCCAGCATTCCTGCACCGCACACACACAAACACCCCCCGCACGCCTCCTGAAGCCCGTGTAGAGCTGTGTACACTAGTGCGTGTTTATTTGGCTGTATATGTGTGTATAATCAGCCTCTCTGGGCCACCTGTGAATATAAGAGACAGGACAGGCATGTGAGGAATGTCAGTCTACATGATTGTGCAGGTCTTTTGTCAGAGGAAGATATTAGAAAATCAATGGAAGAGCAAAATGCCAGAAGAAGCACTTTAGCTCTGTATGTTCAGGTTGATTAATGTAGTTTGAAGCTACATAAAAAAAAAAAAAAGAAACTCACTTCTAAAATAAGAAATGCTCCAAATGTTTATTTATTGCTGTTTTATTATTTAGATAACAATTTAGCATACTAAAATATGCATTTAATAAAAAAAATTATACTACTTATTATGTAAGAATAAACTTAATAAAATGTTTTTGGACACTAAAGAAAAATTTACTATAGTTTACTTTAGCCCGATTCACGATGGTAAAAGCTTATAATAATCTTTTCTAATTTGAGGGGTACTGGTAGGAATTTGTGAGATTTTCGAGCATGCCGCTGTCATTACATCACTTCTGTAAACATAAAGAAGTTGCCCCGGCTAGTAAGTTATCACATTTGAGGATGCTGCTGGTGGCGGATCGTTTATAGCCTTTTCTCACAGCAGCTGGAATAATTAAATTCATAATTTTGATGGTGGATTGTAATCCAGAAAGAATTATGTGTTTATGAAACATATATGATTGAAATTAGATTTTATTCCAGTTTTAAATGGGCATCTGATTATAGCTTATGTCGGATTACACAAGTTTTGTATTTTAAAGAGAACCAGTTCTAACAAAGAATAATTAGCTTTTGGAGTTAAAATAATTTCTTTCTATGAAATGTAAATGGTATGACAATTAGAGATTAGACTGTACAGAAATTGAAATCTACATGCAAATACAAACTATATACACATATTCACGCAATGCTGATGTAAACATTAAGAATTTGAGAACAAAGTATTACAATAATAATAATTTGCACGGTTTGATGTGATATGAGCTAAGCAATTGCTAGATTTAATCAACAACGGTAGTGCAATTTATTGTAATACTTTTTTCCTCAGTTGGTCAGAACTAATTCCACAGAACTGCAATTGCAGGTTTCAAACACAAATGGCGACAAAGAAGCAACACTTGCGGACTGCATCTTTAAAATTAAAATCAAGTACTTTATGTGTGGTTTAAATTGCCGCTTTTCCACTGAAATTACCTGGAATTGAAATTACTTGGACATATTTCCCAGGAACTCTTTTCCCTCAGACCTGTTGCTTTCTTGTGTTTCCATTGTGGCCTAAAGTACCGTGAAAATTAGGCAAATAAGTTAGTCTGGTGATGTAGGACTGCACACGACTGCTCCTCCCAGGCCAGGGTCATTTCTCAATACCAAGTACACAAATTCCATGCTTGCATACTCTGTAGTTTGGACTTTGCAAGTTTAACTGAAGAGTGAACTCCTGGGGATGGAACAACGCAAGTCCGGTTACTTTGCAAATGGAACAGCAGCGTAATTGATAACGGCAGTCAGCTCAGCTTGGCTACTGCAACTTCCATTTACATTTTTCATTCCATACATTTCATTGTATGTACAATATTGTTTTATTTTAAACAGGCTATCAATAACTGCAGAAATGTAGTTCAGGGAACGTACGTACAGTACATTACAATCAAAACAAAATCTTATATCAAACAGCACTGGCTCATTTTAATAAAGTTTTAAATATATAACTTTTATATAAAAATATATAATTATGAAACATAACTTTGTGCTCAGTAGTAGATTCATGAGACCAAAGACTGCCTGTTAGATTTACCCAAAGCGAATTGTTTAACCACTACAGAAACATCAGAGCCAGCGGAAAATGTCAGAAGGACTAGCTGAGGTTAGGCTACTCTCGTCGGGACACGTGAGCACTGAGCTGCCCGGTGATTGCCTGGAGCTCACATCTCCCAAATTGGTGAAGCACATTTTCAAATAGATACTGTCTTTATAAATATACTGCAGATTTGAGTTTAAAACAACTCTTAAAACTACATTTCATTACATTGATTAATTTAATAAATAATTAATAACATCAATGTTCACAAAATTATGCAAATAAATGGTGGTTTTAATACAATGCTGCGTTAACTCAACCAATCAACAAGTCCAGCGCCAAAGTCCCACCTCCGAAAGTTCTGGACCTTTGAAAAAGTATTACCTCGTGAGCAGGGACATTCTAAAGGGCAAACATTTACCTGGAACTTTATTTGGGTCCTGGTTCCCAAGGAGGAAAGACAGAGTACCGGCTCAAAGTCCCTAGTTCCTGGGGAAAGTTTCTGAGGTGAAAACAGGTTTTATGTTAGTCAGCACATTTATTTAAAGAATGACAAAAGATTATTAAAATATTGATTTACAATTAGCCATTTTTACTAAGTCTACTTTTAAGATTTGAAGTGCACACTCAATACAATTGAAAATTAAAAAAATATATATAAACAAATTCTAAAGGGATAGTTCATCTTAGAAATTTAAATTCTGTCATCATCTATGTACCATCAACTCATTCCATACATTTGTCTATAGGACACAAAAGGAGATTGTTTTCTTTATAATACAGTACAACAAATGGTGATGGCTATCAGGATCCAAAAAGGATGTAAAAGCACCATAAAAGCCTGTTTCTGATGCCGTACGATAACTGTGAGAAATCATTATTTGCTGATAATGTTTCCCTCCACTGCTCCACTAAACTTTGAAACATTACACAGCACAAGGTTCAACAGGTCAGTGATGGCAGTGTTTTGAATTGACACACAAGTGCAAATGAAATGTGGTAACTATCACAGAATGGAAGATTTGCAGTGAATAAAATGTGATTATTGTAAGCATCAATGGTACTCCAGATTATTGTTTTGTCTGATGTATGTTTTATAATTTTTTTTCTTTAATCTCTATATTTCAAATAAAACACAAGACATTTTAGGCTGGTTGCCTCGAATACACATGATTATAAATGTCAAGACATTTCCACTCAGAGTGTAGCACAGATTGTGGGATTTTTCACATGGTTCCTTCCTCACTGTCCCTCTGTGGGTGATGTCCTTACTGAAGAACTTCTGACCTGCTCGAGAGACGGCTAATGAACTTCTCTTCTTCTCTACATCTCAGCCCCAGTGGCCCAGCTGAGGATGGAGCTTCTATTGGGGTCTCCTTTCAAATTGAACATCTGATTCTAAATCAAAAGATGTTTGTGAAGTATTGGGACTCTGAAGGCCCAGTAGGGGCTGATGAGGGCTGAGCCCAAGAGGGTCGCCACTGGCCCTTTGCCCTGTTCCCAAACTACATGCACTCATACAAAGAAGAATGACTGCTCTGGGACATACAGGAAGTAGCAGGAAGTCCGGTGAAACACAATGAGATAACAGTCTAGAGTGTGTGAGGTCCATCCCAATATTTCAATTGATGTAACAAGTTATTTTCCTTCTGTGTCCTTTGTTTTCTGTCACACGCTATTTCACTTAATATATATCTGCAGGCTTTTCTCACATTTAGTTGTAAATTTGGTGGACTGAATTTAACACGTGACAGTACTACACTAAATTAAGGACTTTTTCACCCAGAAATGACATTTATTCCTCATGTCATTCTAAACCTATAATACGACCATTCATATTACAATATTTTTTAATATTCTCATAATTTTTGTCCATCCATTGAAAGTTCTCACAACTACATTTTTTTGTTTCAGAAGCTCAGAAATGTTTTTGTAACATGCAAGAATAAAACTCATTGGTTCTCACTTTAAGAAAGCATGTTTGAGCTTTATTATATTTGAAGATCGATCTCTATGTATTTGCATTTATCAATGTTTATATTTAAATAAAATCCTAATTTAATTATGTTCAACTTATAAAGCCAAATTTTGTTTGCACTGGGCTTTCATTGGATAAAACAAATCTTCATTTGTGTTTTGAATATGAAAAAAGGTTTAGAATGTTATGAGGATGAATAAATGACTGAATTTTCAGTTTGGGGTGAATGTACTTTTAATTAAAATATTTAATAACAAATACATACTAAGCAGGGCATGTGAAGAACTGCATGAAAGACAGGTGCTCCATTTCTGTTCCAAATTCAGCATTTTTGCAGATATCCGTCTATAATATAAACATTTAATTGAAAACAGACATGAATAATTCCTAAAAAAAGATCATGACACACTAGTAAACTCCATGAGGGTTCAGCAGCTCTCTGCCTAGAAACACATTCAAAACCAAGAGAAATATATCCAGTACTTTATTCAATACTAGCTTTAAAACTGCTCCAGTGAACAATCACCTGCATCAATGATTGATTTCAGTTGAATCATTGATTCCCTTTTGATTAATTCAAATCAATAACTGAGTATTTGAGAGAAGACTTCACTATGCTAGTACTGCAGAACCGCTGTGTATTACAGTATCTCTGGTGAGCTCTGAAAACTGACAAAGCTGTCATCAGACAGTCTTGTCAAATGTATGTGCAGTCTGACACCTAATGCAAAATACAGTGACAGATGCTCTTGAAAACCGATATTATATGCCAACATTCCAAAGTTTGGGGTCGGAACGTTTTTTTCTTTTTTTTTCATTAAAGGATGCATTTAAACTAATAAAAGTAAAGACTTATGTACAGGTGCTTCTTAGTGAATTAGTGCTTTAAAATTAAATATATTATATTATATATAATAAAAAACATTATTTTCTCAAGCCAACCTTTAATTTCAGCGGCCAATATGGTCATACAGACTATTCTGTCAGCTATTACCAGTGCCCTTCTTGCATGTAGCATTAATTAATGCATAATTGGTCAGTCTCTGGTTACAGGTTTGGAATGAATATCCTCTGAAAACAATCAGCAACTGGTTGATTGTGCATCTCTAGATTGTGCATCTCTAGCATGCATCTTTTACAAAAAAGAAGAGTGCAAACAGACTTACACTTACGGGCTAAAAACTCGTATTTCGGTTACATGGTGTTTTTAAACTTTTCTCTTTCTCCTTGTAGAATATAGATGTGACAAACTTCAGCAGCAGCTGGAGTGATGGCCTGGCGTTCTGTGCTCTGTTACACACCTATCTGCCTGCACACATCCCTTACCAAGAGCTCATCAGCCATGACAAGGTACTCACAAACACACACACATATATAACTGTTATACTGGTTAGTGAAGTGTCTAGGAGATCATCGCACTTTAGTGGCCAACACATTTAGCAATCAAGCATAGCGTGTTAACAGTAAAGGTTTCCTTTTTTTCTGACCTGCCAGATGTAATGAATTACATGCCTTCATGTATTAGTGTTGACAGAATACATAAACAGCGGCATATGGAAAAGTGTCAAAAAAAAACATACATAATAAATAAATGGCTGCTCTGCCCTCCCTGTGTGTTTATTCAATCATACACACACCCACGGACAGGCAAAGCGCTGCAGTCTTTAGATCTGTTTGACAAATTGCAGCCATAAGTATAATAGTGATTACAGGAAGAGATGGTACATTATGCTTTTGAATTATTCACAAAGCCTCTTTGGGTGTGTTGTGAATGTCAAGGTTACTGAATGGCCTCGTTGTGTGGAAGCTTCATCACTCTCTAGAGCATCGCTGGAGAATTCAGCAGTTTAGACACCTGTTTTTCACTATTGTAAATAATATTCAGCGAGTGCTGTTTTCTCCCTATAGGGGCGAAATCTCACCCTGGCTTTCCAGGCAGCTGAAAGCATTGGTATTAAGCCCTCTCTGGTGAGTCTATGTTCACAGAAAAACACACATTGATAATGACATTCTTCATAATTTGCATAATTCATTAATTTATTCGTATAAGAAATAATAACCAATCATTATTAATTATTGTAAAGTGAGTAAAATTCATCCATATGATCCAGGGCTCAAAATTAAAAACAATAAAAAATATATTTTTTTACTTGAAATCATACCAGAATTCGTACCAGAAGTAAAATTAAATATAAAACATAAAAGTAAATTTATTTCAGCTAGTTCCCAAGACAACATTTCCCATTTAAATTAGTTCATCTTAAACTTAAAGGGATAGTTCACCCAAAAAATGCTGTTCATCTGCTTACCCTCAGGGCATCCAAGATGTAGGTGACTTTGTTTCTTCAGTAGAACACAAACCAAGATTTTTAACGCAAACTGTTGTAGTCTGTCAGTCTTTTAATGTAAGTGAATACATTATACACAAACTTCTGCAGCTTGTTACTTTGACGTGTAAAGACACAAAACAATCAGTCAGTGCAAGAAACTGAACAGTACTTTTTTACCTCTGATTTACACAATGTCCGAACCGTTAGAACTCTCCTGAGCACGTTCTCAAGCAGGCACTTTTGGAGTCATCGTCGTCTTCTTCAGTTTAAAAAAATGGCCTTTATAAAGATAAAAAACATCCTGAGGTTAATATAAAAAATATGCAAATCAATGTAAAAGCTAATAGAACACAGATAGAATATTTGCACAACCTGAAATCTTGGTGATGTGGTGCTTTTGTGGGGTTATTTTGTATGGGATATTGTCTGCTGATATAAAAAGTTTGCTGTATAACTTAATAATAAATAGCATTTCTGACAGCAGTATATACAGTATATCTTTTTACATGTAACAAATTAAATATTACATTATACGCACATAAAATAATGGTTTGGTCTTAAATTTCATATCAGGTGGTATTAAAAAGGTCTTAAAAAGTCTTAAATTTAACTTGTTCATATCTGTAGACACCATGGCTCAGGACAGTTAGGACATTGCGCTGACAATCAGAGGTAAAAAAAAAATATAAATACTGTTCAGTTTCTTGCACAGACTGATTGTTTTGTGTCTTGTATCAATGTCCATCAATGCATCATCTCGAGCCGCAGGGTTAAATTTGGTTTTGTTTGTGTATGTTTTTTTTTTTGACTCTCAAAGTGGTGCTTCCCATCCACTTACATTATATGACTGACAGACTGCAACAGTTTGAGTTAAAAATCTTTATGTGTTCTAGGTCACCTACATCTCGGATGCCCTTGGAGTAAGCAGATAAACATCAAATTTTCATTTCATAATAAATCGTTTGTTGCCTTTTTTGTGCTTCAAATTTGTTTCCTATAATTGAACAATATGGTGTGACCATAAAAACGAAATACTAACTTAATGACACTAAAATAACACTGATAGGACCTACAGGTAATACGTTTACTCCTGTGTGGATTATTTTATTGGATTGTATAATTATTTTAATAAATAGATAGTAAATAACTTATAACTCATGAGTCTAAATATAAATGAATACTGTTATAGTCAAACAAGCCTGATTACGGCAGATAAATACCGCAAACAACAAAAGACAACCTCAGTAGACTTTGGCCTTCCCTGGTGAGTAATTTGCACATCTTTAATCACTGCTTTGTGTGCCTGACACAGCGAGCACATTTAAATACAGGTCATTTGTGTCTGCACTGTAACTGTGAGCCAAAGATGGACTGTTGAAGAGGCTGTAAATTCAGCAGTCGAGGTTTGTGGGGTTTATAGAGCTGCATTCACACATCCCTTTGGGTATTGCCTTTGTGAGTTCAAGCTGTGTTCTTTTTCCATTCTTGAGAAAAACAAACACCCAGTTAAATCAAGGAACTTCAGAATGCTGTATATTTTAGCAAGTCTCCACATGTAAAATAAAAGTGCATTCCCCAGGCAGCTGTAATCAACTTTACTGAATCATATGTAAGTAAATATAACACTAGGGAGCCTATTTTAACAATCTGAAACGCAAGTGTCAAAGCGCGAATCGCAAGTAACTTTGTGGGCGGGTCTCGGCGCTGTTGCTATTTTCCCGGCGGGATAAATGGCTCTTGCGCCCGGCGCAAATCTAAAATGGGTTGGTCTGAAGTAGCTTCATTATTCATAGGTGTGGTTTGGGCATAACGTGAAATAAACCAATCAGAGCGTCATCCAACATTCCCTTTAAAAGCAGGTGCGCAACTTCCATTATGGATTGCTATTATTATGGCGTATTTACCAGGCGCACGCCAGGAGCGGTTCACAGCCGAGGAGACTGATGTTCTTGTAAGAGCAGTGAAAGACAGAGAAGTTGTGTTGTATGGGGATGGGAGAATAATTAGCCTGAAAAATTTGTAAGCTAGATTTATGCCTATTTTTTTCACATCTTCGTGGCACACCACAATGATTTCCGTCATCTCATGTGTTAATATTTTTTTAGTGTAACAATTTATGATTTGCAAAAATAACTGTTGCATCTGTGTAGATTACATGAGCAAAGTGTATGCGCGTTGTGCACGCTATACATTATGGTCAAGCATGCGCCCTTAAAATAGCATAATGAACAACGCGCAACGCGCCACTGACTTTAGACTAGGTTTTTTCTGGTCAGGGGCGCAATTGTTTAATGGAACAGCAAAATAGCACCAGGGATTGTTTGCGCCGGAACACGCCTCCTTTTTTGCGCTGAACCACCCAGGGAGCGCAAGTTCATTCACTAGTTTAGCGACGTGCTTCTGTGGAGGAAAAAGCGCGCTTTGCGCGGGTGCAAAATAGGAATGACACATGCGTCGGTGTACAAAGTCAATTGCGCTGGGTGCAAGATAGGGCCCAAAATCTAAAAGAAAATTATTTAAAAAATCTGGCTCAAAGACATTTTATTTTATTATTATTATTTTAACTACAGGTCACAAACTTAAGTCTTGCTGAACTGACCATTGACACTGCATCAGTTTCTCAGTTGATTAGATTTGTATTGCGCTTGTATTGAGTCACAGAGTTAAGCCCATGAATTGTATGTTTATTCACTACAATCTGATGATTTATCTGCTTTTGTTTAGTTTTTTACATGTAACAAATTTTCAAAACAGATTATTTAATTGTTCATTTTAAAGGCTGTGTGATAATCTAAAAGTATTTGGAATGCCTTCGATCTCAGATACGCTTCTCCATACATGAGTTTTTATAAATAAATAAATAAATAAAAACAAGATCATATTTTGTATCTTTCCATCACTGCAGCAGCTGAGAGATGGATTTTGTGAGCTCTATTGTCATCTCTTGGTTATTCCTCCCCAAAATTGCTATTCATTTGCATAAAGTTGATATAAAAGACTAAAATTGCCCATAATCAATGATTACTACATTATTTTCATAATAGTGGAATGTAATAGTAACACTTGATGATTCTGTAGAAATTGTGCAGAATAATACATATTTCTTTAATTCATTATTCGTGTGTTTTACACAATTTTCTTAATTCTGAAACTTTCTCTGCCAGGTTATCATTTTAAATACCTTTTGTGATGTTTAGACTCTCAGACTCCAAAGTATCTTACAATGTTTCTATCAGCTGCATTTATTGAAAACAAAATACAATATTCTGACATACAGCCATGTGAAAAACTGAAGTCTTTGAATTTAGCCAGTCTAAACCTCAAATGACGACTATACAGTACATGATATATTACACTGTGTCATTATTTAGTAAAAACTAGGCCAAAAAGGCCATGTGTGAAAAAACTAAATACATCCTTACTACATCCGTCCTTACTACATTTGTCATGACAGTACAATTAGAAAAAGACAGAACAAGTATGGCTTTTTTGGATGGATGGAAAGCTTCATCTCTCTAAAAAGAACATGGCAGCATGGCTTGCATATGAACAAACCAGAAAACTATGAAAATAAAAAAGAAAAGGACATTGAGATCAGGGGTTCTTAGCTCTGGCCCTCAAGGTCCACTTTCCTGCAGAATTAAGCTTCAACCCTCATCAAACACACCTGAAGCTGATCAATGTCTTCAGGATTACTAGAAAATTACTGCAGGAAAGTGGACCTCGAGGCCAGGGTTGACAACCCTTGTGTAGATATTTGGCCATAATGCACAGCACCACATTTGGCAAGAACCAAACACAGCATATTAGCCAAATACCTCATCCCAACTGTCAAGCACAGTGGTGAAGGGGTCATGATTTGGGCTTGTTTACAGCCATAGGATCTGGGAACCATGCAGTTGTCTGTGAACTCCTCTGTATACTAAAATATTCTAGTCAAATGTGAGGCCATCTGGCAGCCATATCACCCTGGAGCCCGAGACCGGTTTCCCACTGAAGCTAAGCAGGGCTGAGCCTGGTCAGTCCTAGCGTCCCAGTGTATTGATGGGGACACTATACTGTCAACAAGCACTGTCCTTCCGATTAGACGTTAAACTAAGGTCCTGACTCTCTGTGGTCAATTAAAAATCCCAGGATGTCTTTGGAAAAGAGTCGAGGTGTGACCTCGGCATCCTGGCTAAATTCACCCATTGGCCTCTGACCATCATGGCCTCCTAACAATCCCCATATCTGCTGATTGGCTTCATCACTCTGTCTCCTCTCCACCAGTAAGCTGGTGTGTGTCGGGTGTTCTGGCGCACTATGGCTGCCGTCGCATCATCCAGGTGGATGCTACACACTGGTGGTTGGTGAGGAGATACCTCCTGAGTCCTGACTATGTAAAGCGCTTTGAGTGCCTAGAAAAGCGCTATATAAATGTAATGAATTATCTGTCCTAAAGCTAAAGCTGTATGCAACAACACAATGCTCCCAATAACACCAGCAAATCTACAACAGAATGGACAAAAAAAGGAAATAATCAAGGTTGCAATGGCCCAGTCAAAGTTCAGACCTCAACCTAAAATGTTGTGACAGGACCTTAAGAGAGCTGTGCATAAACAAATGCCTGCAAACCTCAATGAACTGAAGCAAGATTGTGAATGATGTGAGAGACTGATAAAGTCATACAGAAAAATTATTACTTCAAGTTATTGCTGCTAAAGGTGGTTCTACAAGCTTTTGAATCATGGTACACAACACATGGCTTCTCCATTTTGGCTTTATTTTTGTTAAACAAAAAACGGTGTAATATGTAGTGTTGTACTGTCATCTGATATTGTATTTACCTAATTTCAAGACCTGCTTAAGGACCAGATCATTTTTTTATTATGTCCTGACATGCAAAACCATAGAATTTATAGAGGGTGTACTTCTTTTTCACATGACTGAATGCTTTTTCTTTTTTTCTTTTTTTTTTGGCTGCTTTGTGCAGAAGTAAGAATGCTGTCTGTATACTGTGTAACTGTACATGCATTTGGTTCCTTTATTTGTGCTTCAAACTTCAATTGTTTACTATTTGATTAATTCAGTCATTTGGCTTTTTTTGCAGTAAATGTCCAGTTAATATTAAGATTGTGGCTGTTGTTTAAACATATTACATCTCAATGTGTCTCAGAACACTTTTTGTTGGCTACTGACTGTTTAATTACTGACCTGAGGGTGTTTTTATGACTTCATTACAGAAGTGCACAATATTTGACTTGACACATCACTCAGAAGGTTATGTTTGTCACGTTCAGCATGACTTAACCACAGACACACAACAGAAACATGCAAAGAGGATTATATCATAAAGATCTGTATCTGAATGTCTGTGTTTATATATATACATACATACATATACATATATATAGTTTTCTGTATCAGGACATAATAAAACATTATCTTGTCCTTGGCAGGTCTTAAAATTTGGAAAATAAAACCTCAGATGAACACCAACACATGATACATTGCACTGTGTCATTATTTATTTAAAGGGTACATAACATACACAGTTTCACCTAATCTCATGTTAATCTTGAGTACCTATAGAGTAGTACTGCATCCTTCATATATCCAAAAAGTTTTTAGTTTTATCATATTTATAAAAGAAAAATACAGCTTTCCGATTCTTTCCGGAAAAAGCCGATCTCCTGGAGGCGTGCCGTGAGCGGAGATGTTTCGTGTTGTTACCATTAACATATATTCACTTAGGTGCTGATTTCCAAAAAAAATACAGAAATCTGATGCAATTGTACTTACATGAATGGGGTCTTTTATCACAGGGACAGCTCCATGTTTTAATAGCAAACAATGTGCAAATCCAGCATCGACTTGGGCCTTGCTTATAAAACATTCATCACTCAAATGACCAGAACACACAAACACACTTGATACACTCCGTTGCTGCCCCGGAAAAACAAACTGCATCCACTGTTCATGTAATGCTGGGTTCTTGGGGAAGCTGAACATGGTAAACTTTCCCTAACATCCAAAAATGCACTTATTTGGAGGCATTCTCGAACAAATCCTATGCAGTGCTGCCGACGATTTTGAATCGCGTTGATGTGCGCGGTCTCGTTCTCCTCTGATCAGTATGTGTGTGCGCGGGCGCGCTTTTCTGGTATAAATGCTCTTATAAGGACTTCCGTTCTCGTCTATGTCATTAGATCCACGATCGAAAAAAAAAAAACAGCTGAAACTTGTACCAACCAAGAAGTAAGATTCTCAGTCATTCTTCTAAATTATTATTTTTTAAATTTTGTCCATGTGTAGCATGAGAATCCATCTCACACTGTGAACAACTCTGAATACACGAAACACCATTGTACACCCCCCCCCCCCCCTTAACAAAAATAAAGCCAAAATGGAAAAACCATGTGTGACAATGTTAGGACACCCCTACTGTTAACAAATGAATTAAGAGTGTAAGTAGCGGTCAGGCACTGCTAATCAAATGCCTTTGGTTAACTGATCATCAGCAAGTGTGAGCACCTCTGTAAAAGCAGTATAAAAGTTTTGGACCCTTTGCTGGTCTGGAGCCTTCAGGTGTGTATTAACACAATGCCAAGGAGGTAATACATCAGAAATGATCTTAGAGAAGCAATTATTGCTGCCATCAATCTGGGAAGATTAAAATTGTATTTTCCAAACTATTTTAAGTCCATCATTCTACAGTGAGGAAGTTTATTCACAAGTGGAAGACATTCAAAACAGACACCAATCCTCCCAGGAGTGGACATTCCAGCAAATTCACCCCAGGATCAGACCGTGTAACACTCAGAGAAATGGCAGACCACCCAAGAACTTCACATCAGACTTCACAGGCCTCAGTTAACATGTTAAATGATAAAGTTAAGTACAGTACAATGAGAAAAATAAGGGACAAGTACGGCACATTTGGAAGTTGCCAGAGGAAAGCTTCTTCTATCTAAAAAAAAACATTGCAGCATGGTTTAGGTTTGCAAAGTTGCGTCTGAACAAATCATAAGACTTTTAGAACAATGACCTTTGAACAGATAAGACCAGAGATGTGGAGATGTTTGGCCATAATGCACAAAGCCATATTTGGTGAAAACCTAAAGAGCATATCAGCACAAACATCTCATATCAAAAGATACACATGCTGGTGGAGGGGTGATGATTTTGGGCTTGGTTTGTAACCAGAGGACTTGAACATCCCACAGTCATTGAGTCGACAGTGAACTCCTCTGTAATCCAAGATAATTCTAGAGTCAACTATAAATACATCTGTCCAACAGCGAAAGCTTTGCCAGTATTGGGTCATACAATAACACACAATGATCCCAAGAACATCAGCAAATCTACAAGAGCGGCTGAAAAGAAAAGAATCAAGAGGTTGCGATAGCCGAGTCAAAGTCCAGACCTCATCCTGACTGAAATCATGTGGTGAGAGCCGTGTAGAAACAAATGCATACAAAACTGGAGTTTTTTGAAGAAGAGTGGGACAAAATTAATAAAGTAATAAAGTAATTTCTGAATAAATCATAGGTGTATCCCAACTTTGTCACACATGGCTTTTCCATCTTGGCTTTATTTTTGTTCAAAAAATAATGATACAGTATTATATATCATGTGATGTTAAAACAATTTTTTTTTATTATGTCTTGTGTCAGAAAACCATAGAATTCAATGGGGTGTCCTAATTTTTTCACGACTGTGTGTGTATATATATATACATATATATATATATATATATATATATATATATATATATATATATATATATATATATATATAAATAATTGTAAAAGTAAAAAAAAGTAGATAAATATGTGACACATTTTAACGATTTAAAAATATATATATATGTAACACTTTAGTATAGGAACTTATTAGTACTTCTATATATATTCTTGTATATTCTACATCCCTGATCCTACACAATACCTAAACTTAACAACTACATTAATAACTGTAAATAAGCAGCATATTAGTAGTTTATTGAGCCAAAAGTCATAGTTAATGGTTTGTTAATAACAAGAATTGGACGTTTAAATAAAATGAGACCAAAATATGTGTGGATGATCAAATAAGTTGCTTCAGTCCAGTAAGTGTTAATCCTGAAACATAAAGAACAATATAAAATATATTTTTACATTTACTTAATAAAAATCATTAAAGATTTTGCAGCTAAAAGATATGAACAACCACAGCCTGAAGGTGAACGTTTTTCCAATTATACTTAAAGGCCTGTTACTTGATAAAAAAAAAAGAAAAAAGTATACACTACTGTAAATCAGACGTAAGAAGGCATGTAACAGACTGTATTTTTCTGAGATTTCTCAGTAATGTTTTTAACATTCATCATTTCAAGACCTTAGAATTTGCTTATCACACAATACGCTTTATATGGTTAAGATCGAGTGTGGTAAGAAAGAAGCAAATAGACAATGTGTCCAAATGCCTCGCTGCCTTCTGTGGGCATTTTAAAATGATCTGTAAATGTTGAATGATTCTCCAGGTTCCAACACCTTCATACATTAGATACTATGACAGAAAAATGCAGCAATCAGGAGTTCACTTCACCCAACATACTGTAGACATAAGGAAACTGTGATGTGAATATAAAGAGAGTTAGTCAACATTAACAAGCTGTTGTTTTCATAGAGATGGTACACACACAACTCGGAAGGTTCTTTTGGGTGAACTGTTCCTTTAAATCGGTGGTACTCCATGATTGTCAGGCCTATAACAGCCTCGAAACATTTTCACACTCTACATATTATGTGGATGTCTCTGGTGGACTGGCCGAGAATTTGATAACTCCAGCTGAGATTTGTGTTATTAACTTCCACTGTGTGTGTGTGTGTGTGATGTCAAACACATGATAATTGTGACCTCTTACTGGATATGATGTTAAAGTGAAGGTCTTTTCCCTGTTGTCATCCCCATATCTCCACACAACAACATTAAGGAATGACTGGAAAATCCCACATTCAGCTGGTTTGCTTTATCTTAGAGGAGAATGGAATAGTTTATGAATGTCACAACCTCTGGTGGTTCATGAATGAGATTTGTCTACCCTTGTCCTTTTGGGTTTTTAATTATATAGCCTAATGCATTATATATAATGTGTAAAGTGTGAGCTTGTTCCCTTAGTGCAATCAACTGCATATATCAACTGTACAATATTTATGGGGAAGTTTCTTCAAATATAGGGACTTTTGGATCTGTGAACTTTATAAAACAAAACGTACTGTTTACTCTTTCTCACTAGTTTAAAAATGTACAATGGTGTGTGTTTACATGTATCCCAGGAGAACGCTGTTATTTATGTTATTTTTGTCATTTCTACCACATCTCAAATGATGTAGTGTTGTGTTTAATATCATTTTGTGATGAAAATGACATTTCAGACATTCCAAATCTGTTGTTCATGGGAGTCCTTGGGGAAGATAATTTCATTATTTTACATTCATAATAATATGTTCACTGTTTGTATAATGTTGACAATCTTACAGCTTGATTGCAAATGATGCACAGTTAAATATTCTGTTCAAGTAATATTTACATGAATTCCTTTTCATTTTCTTTACACATCATCACATTTCATCTCAAGCATGCTCCTATTGATGAAGGTTTATTAAAAGAATATCTCACGCAAAAACAAACAAACAAAAATATATATATATAATTTGCTTAAAATTTACTCACCCTCAGGCCATCCAAAATATAGATAGTTTGTTTCTTCATTGGAACAGATTTAGAGAAATTAACATTACATCACTTGATGAACAATGGATCCTCTGCAGTGAATGGGTGCCATCAGAATGAGTTCAAACAGCTGATAAAATCACAATAATTCACAATTAATCCACACGACTCCAGTCCATTAATTAACATCTTGTCAAGTTAAAAGCTGCATGTTTGCAAGAAACAAATACATCATTAAAGTGCTTTAAATGGTTTAAACTCTTTTTCAGTGTAAAAGTCCATCTTCTGTTTTACTCTTACATCAAAATTCACCAACATGCTTTATTTGTTTAGAACTACAAACCCGATTCCGAAAAAGTTGGGACACTGTACAAATTGGGAGTAAAAAAAGAATGGAATAATTTACAAATCTCATAAACTTATATTTTATTCACAATAGAATATAGATAACATATCAAATATTGAAAGTGAGACATTTTGAAATGTCATGCCAAATATTGGCACATTAGACAAGAATACGAAACATTTCTATTCCTCAACTTGAGCAACTTGTCTCCTCAGTCCCCAGACGTTTGCAGTCTGTTATAAAAAGAAGAGGGGATGCCACACAGTGGTAAAAATCTATTTTGTATTCTGTTTTTATTCACAATTTCTTCAGTGTCCCAACTTTTTTGAATCAGGTTTGTATTTTGGGCTGTTTTTTTCTCTCTTGTAAACAGCGCTTGATCTGTGCATATTTTCTGTTCTAATTCAGATGAGACGGCTTTTTCACTAGAGAAGACATTCAATATTATGAACAGATTACTCTTATTTTAGCCAGAAGCAAAGTGATTTCTGTTAGCCAATGTTGATATTTCAAATCACAAAAACAAACACGCCCCTACCTCAAAAGGGTCTCGGCCCTATTTTGATTGCTCCGCCCCACACATACGTACATTACATTCATTATGGCAGAATCTGCTGTGCCAGCCGGCCGAGGGTATGATGTCATCAATAAGTGAAAACAATGTGTGTTACCATGGTAATGCAGATTCGAATGTGTTTTGGTAGTACTGTGTGTTTTAACGTGCATGCTGTATCTGTTTTAACAGCATATATTAGTTCTGTGAAACAAAGCAAAACCAATGTTTCTCACCTATCGAGAAAAAAAAAAGCAACTTTGGCATCTAATCGTTGCCTTCCCACTCCTTGGGTTCTCTACAGTGCTGGAAAACTGATATTTACACGGTTCCTACTTCTTACCTTATCGTAAGCCTTCTTTTGTTCCGCAGATGTTTTCGTCTTTTGTTTTTTTATCCTCCATCTCTATCTTTCTGTCATCGCTTGGCTCGGCTAATGTCCGTCCTGTACTCTAAGCACTCTCTCTCTCTCTTCCCCATCATGAGTAGACACGCCCCTTACTGTTGATTGGCTACAAGTTTGTATTGGTACTCGGCCCGACTCGGTTTTCTAAAGTGTTTTTGAAAAAATACATACCTGACCTTTAAAAGTTAAAAACATCTTTATAATGAATTTATTACATGGTTATTCATGATTTTTTTTATTTTTATTTTTTTTTACTTGGAGTTGCATGTTTTACTTTTGGATTATTGTGATGTTTTTATCAGTTGTTTGGACTCTCATTCTGACGGCACCCATTCACTCCCTCCACTGGATCAATTAGTGAGCAAGTGATGCTATGCTAAATATGCCCAAATCTGTTTAAAAGAAAAAACAGCTTGATGGTGAGTACATTTTCAGCAAATTGTAATCTGTGTGTGAACTATTCTGAATGATTTGTTTGCGGTGGAAATGTCAGCACTACTGTCAGATAAACAATTATTATGTACACAATAAATATTGAAATAGTTTGTATTTATTTCACTCCTTTCTCACTGTATTTGAACACTATATTTATTACTTTTGAGGTAAATCAGCATAACTAATAAATAATATTATTTATAACATCTTTAAGATGGATTTTTATAGTTCAGGAATGCAAGACTAAGGCAAGGGTAATATAATGAAATAAAACAAAATACAATGCAGAAGTTCACAGCTGCAGCATGAAGAAGTTGCAGTTGAAGCATGCATGAAAATGTGTGAAAAAGTATTTCCTGCATGTAAACGTTTACATCTGCTCTCTCTGTAGGACATTGATGAGTTGATGCACACAGACCGACCGGACTGGCAAAGTGTCATGCTATATGTATCTCAGATCTATAAGTACTTTGAGACTTAGTTTTCGACTAGAAGAAAGGAAGAGGAAGATGAAGACCAAGATGAGGGAACAGAAGCACTTTTATCTGCCTGGTCCAGTTCTCCCTTCACAGTGTTTCTAAATACACAAACACACACAGTTCTGTAGTATTCACACCAGTCAGGTTCTCTCTCTGAATACAACCAGCTTAACATATTCAGTACAATAGTCATAAACATATGCAAACACACAATCCTTCTTGCCTCAAACAACTTCTCTTTTCCTTACAATTTGTGTCATATATAGACCTTATTCAGTTTTTGAAGTTGGAAGTCGCTTGCAGAGTGTAGCTTTGAAATCTTGCACTGAAACTGATATAGTTTTTTAGTATGCTTAATTTTTACTAAGAGTTGAAGTGCAGATGCTAATCTTTATAAGAGAGTGCTATCACCCAAATCTATATATTGGCATACTTATATATTGATATACTAATAAAGTATTTTTAAAATGTTAGTTTTACCACAAATAATTTTGACTTGTAATATGTCATGGTAAGACATCAAACTTTAGTGAACTATGAAAATAAGTTTCAAATGTTTTGTTGAAAAGTTGCAGGTTGTCACTTAGAGACAATAACCATTAAAAACTTACAATGTCCCAGTTGTTTAACTGACTTTTGTGCATTTACATATTCATTATTAATAAACACTAAGATTATTTCTATATTACTATAGTTAATTATTTCCTGAAAAAAGGCAGAAAGTAAATGTCTCACTGAATATTATGAGATTATTGATTTCTTTAATGCTTTTTATGCCTGTTTAATTAAATAACTTGGAATGTGTTTAAATTAAATATATTTAAAAAAATGTTTTTAAAAAAAATGAATTTGGAAAAATACTCTCAAATGAATGTGTTTAGTGTAATTTGTGCCAAATTCTAACAAAAACTCTTTGCTAATTCAAATGCATGGGCAACTGATAATAATTTCTCTCACAACAGAAGTAAAATATGCATACAAAAAAATAAAAAAAAAATAAAAAAAAGACTGCATCTGTTTTCAAATGTTTTCTTATTGGAAATGCTATTTATTGACTTCTTTGCTCCTAAATATTTAGATTGCAAAGCAATGTGTTTTTTTTTCTATTTGAAACTTCAGTTTTGCTTCATGATAAAAGACTGTTAATTGATGATAATGGTAATAAAGGTTTGTGTTGTCATCATATATATTGTTTGCTTGTTTGAATTAAAAGTCTACAGTCACATTTATTAGAACAGAAAAGAGAATTTCAGAGTCATATGTCATATTAATTGACAAAATGCTTCTATAATTTCTCATCCCATGCGATTGACGCAGAAGTGAAATTGGGCACCTTGACAATTTAGGAGTCATACTGGCTCCGGTTTTTATAGGCCTGCTACAAACCTTTAAAATTATGTGCTGAAACGTGTGTGTGTGCGCGTGTGGCTACAGACATACTTCGAGATACACAGAGTCCACATTGTAAATCTTTGGCAATTACACAATATTGTCACTTCAATCACCAAGATCTTCTCAGAAATACTACACTTTTGTACCAAACATCTATAGGATAAACACACAGATAATTTAATCAATGTCAAATGTCAATAAGGACAAAATTAAAGTCTATCTTAAAGGGCAGATAACAGATCTTTCACGGACTAATAAACATGACAAATGATTCCAACTTTTCCAGTAAGAGTTTGCACTAAACCAAATGAACATCTGCAATTAATTTAGCGACTATTTTATTAACATTCCATTTACGCAGATGCTTAAAACAATTTACAGTGCATTCAGGCTACACAATTTGTTTTTACCAGTATGTGTGTTTCCTGGGAATGGAACCCACAACCTTTTGCGCCGACAACCCAATGCTCTATCACTGAGCCACAGGAACACTGTATTTATTACTCTTGAGGTAAATCATCATTTATTAAACTTTCATTATAATCGTCATGAAACTTTGTTTAAACAATGTTATTAAAGCCACTAATAGAATATTCGCCATTCAAATTCATTAAATGTCACCGTAAACTTTGCACACTGAATTCTGATTGGTCTAATAGGCCTATTTGCATAATCATAATCGTATTTACAGAACGGAAGACCACAGAAGATTCCAATCTGTTGCATTCTATTACAGCTATATAATATACAGTGGGTACGGAAAGTATTCAGACCCCCTTACATTTTTTTCATATATCATATATCATATATCACATGGTCCTAAGTATTCAGACCCTTTGCTCAGTTTTTAGTAGAAGCACACTTTTGATCTAATACAGCCATGAGTCTTTTTGGGAAAGATGCAAAAAGTTTTTCACACCATGATTTGGGGATCCTCTGCCATTCCTCCTTTCAGATCCTCTCCAATTCTGTCAGGTTTGATGGTAAATGTTGGTGGACAGCCATTTTCAGGTCTCTCCAGAGATGCTCAATTGGGTTTAAGTCAGGGCTCTTGCTGGGCCATTCAAGAACAGTCACCGAGTTGTTGTGAAGCCACTCCTTCGTTATTTTAGCTGTGTGCTTAGGGTCATTGTCTTGTTGGAAGGTGAACCTTCGGCCCAGTCTGAGGTCCTGAGCACTCTGGAGAAGGTTTTCATCCAGGATATCCATGTACTTGGCTGCATTCATCTTTCCCTTGATTGCAACCAGTCGTCCTGTCCCTGCAGCTGAAAAACACCTCCACAGCATGATGGTGACACCACCACGCTTCACTGTTGGGACTGTATTGGACAGGTGATGAGCAGTGCCTGGTTTTCTACACATACAGCTTAGAATTAAGGCCAAAAAGTTCTTGGTCTCATCAGACCAGAGAATCCTTCAGGTGTTTTTTTAGCAAACTCCATGGGGGCTTTCATGTGTCTTGCAATGAGGAGAGGCTTCCGTTGTGCCACTCTGCCATAAAGCCCCGACTGGTGGAGGGCTGAGGTGATGGTTGACCTTCTACAACTTTCTCCCACCTCCCGACTGCATCTCTGGAGCTCAGCCACAGTGATCTTTGGGTTCTTCTTTACCCCTCTCATCAAGGCTCTTCTCCCCCGATATCTCAGTTTGGCCGAACGGCCATCTCTAGGAAGGGTTCTGGTCATCCCAAACATCTTTCATTTAAGGATTATATCTTAGGAACCTTAAGAGCAGCAGAAATGTTTTTGTAACCTTGGCTAGATCTGTGCCTTGCCACAATTCTGTCTCTGAGCTCTTCAGGCAGTTCCTTTGACCTCTTATTTGCTCTGACATGCACTGTGAGCTGTAAGGTCTTACATAGACAGGTGTGTGGCTTTCCTAATCAAGTCCAATTAGTATAATTAAACACAGCTGGACTCAAATGAAGGTGTAGAACCATCTCAAGGATGATCAGAAGAAATGTACAGCACCTGAGTTAAATATATGAGTGTCACAGCAAAGGGTTTAAATACTTAGGAACATATGATATTTCAGTTTTTTCTTTTCTTAATAAATATGCAAAAATGTCAACAATTCTGTGTTTTTCTGTTAATATGGGGTGCTGTGCGTACATTAATGAGGGGGGAAAAAACTTGCAAATGGCTGCAATATAACAAAGAATGAAAAATTTAAGGGGGTCTGAATACTTTCCGTACCCACTGTATAGCTCCCTCTCCATTTGTTTATCTAGCCTATATTTGTGTTTCAACTTAACTTACTATGATTTTACTTTAATGCTATTATTTACTCTGCTTTCCAAATATTACAATTACTTTAAGGAAATACACATCTAATTTAATTTAATTTGATTAGATTTAGTCTTTATCATTTATTCTTCTTTATAGTTGTCAGCGGAAAATCCAAAATGTGTGTTTTACTTGAAATTGCTCATTAAAGGTATTTGCGCTTGTGTGGCAGCGCGTCGCTGGGCGTGGCGTCGAGCTGTGACGTACAGGCTGTTTTCCGCGAGCTGCTTGAAAAGCCATGTGTTGCGCTCGCGCTGCGTCAGATTACGTCCCTGCCGCTTCTGCAACATGTACAAGACGCGAATGCAAGCTAGTTTAAAGAGGAAGCCATAAAAACAACAACTCTGAAATGAGGGTAAGTAACTCAACCTCATCAAAAGGTAAATGAAAAAGTTTATTCTCGTCTGTGGGAACCTCTAGAAGTGAGGAAAGAATCAACGCGTCTTAATCTGCATCTTGAATGTGTTTTTTTTTTCAGACAATGAATACAAATAACGTTGTTTGTTTAATTCAACAGATGGCCGTGTTGGCAAATCACAAACTTTGGAGATCCGTGGATTATTGCGCATCGGTTCTTTTACCACTGGACAAGCAGCAGAGAGTGACAGACAGACTCATGACATCCTAACTACGGTCTGAAGGTCTCTCTCAGTCAAGTGAGCAGCAATGGATTCGCTGTATATCGCTATTGAGCTGCTGATCGCCGTGCTGTCCATCTCCGGTAATGTGCTGGTGTGCTGGGCTGTGGCCATCAACTCCACTCTCAAGAACGCCACCAATTACTTTCTGGTGTCTCTAGCCGTGGCAGATATTCTGGTTGGATGTCTTGCCATCCCTTTTGCCATTACAATAAGCATTGGTCTGCACTCAGACTTTTACGGATGTCTTTTCCTGGCGTGTTTTGTTCTGGTACTGACTCAAAGTTCAATATTTAGTCTTCTGGCGGTTGCCATCGACAGATATCTGGCTGTAAAAATCCCCCTGAGGTGAGTTTTTTTTTTCTTCAGTTTATTAGCATTTCATGTTTATTAAAACGCAGTCATTCGTTATTCATTAGCCTACTACCTGTTATTTACGTTCCTAAATTGCAGCGGTACAAAAAGCATTATATATATTCATATATCTTTCACATCTGTCTTGAAACAAGCTCTGACATTTCCTCGCGCGTGCACCATGAACCTGTTCTTCGCGGTCTTCTGTATTTTCAGTTCTGATTAAACTATTAAGTAGCACACTTTTTCCATTAATATTATATAATTGATTCATCTCATCTTTATGAACAACAAAACGACCAGCATCTTTCATGAAAGGCTGCAATATCGATTTGTATGAGCGATCAATATGATTGATTGCTCGTGCCTCTTTTGCAATTCGTTCAAACTTAATCTAGTTTATCGAAGTTAAAGACTTATTCTGGACAGAGCGAAATCGGCCTAATTTTCTTAATCTGTGTTAATAGGTAAATTTAAGGAGGCCAATTAAAGAAAGAAGATTGCTCGATGTCACTAGTTCCGTCATATTTCTTCAAAATGAATGGAAAGTCTGACGAAATGACTGACATACTGACTGATAAACAAACAAATGTGCATGTGTAACTTCACACATTCTCTCTCTGCTTCATGAAATGTAATTACTGGAGCACATTTATGACTGAATATTAGGGCTGGGGTTTCACTTCCACAGCCAACGCTGTGTTAAGTCCTGTGGGAATGCAGTTTCTCTCAGTTCACTGTGTTTTTAATGATAGTGTTGAATAAGGAAATGCTTACAGTAGCTGACTTTAATGTTAAAGCTGTTAAGTGCACTCTAATTCATCTCAGATCCTGGGTGGTCATGTTACTCTCACTGTTTCATGGCCAAGATGAACGTATGTTTCTCGTTACGCTGTAGTTACTGGAAATACAGGGTTTGGGCACGATTGCTGTCAGCAGATGAACCGAGAGGAACTAAGTTTTCTCACTTTGCTGCCAGACACTATTCCCCGTTCAGCTTTCATTCACTAGACTGGTCATCACATCTCTCTCTTACTCAAACATTCTCCGCTCATCTGTCTGTCTCTCTCCATCTTTCTTGTCTTGTAGAAACACGAAAGCTTCAGGGCTGGTTGTGTTTAGCTACATGTCCACTGACCGAAGGGTCTAAATAGGGTTCAAGTTTCCTAAAACAGAAGGCTGCTATTATATAAATGTAAGCGTGGGCTTGAATCAGAAGGTCTTTCCACTATTCCTCTGAGTCATTGGTTGTACTGTGAAATCGAAATAAAAGGAGGTAAATGGCAGGACTTTCCCTTTTAGTGGTGTATTTTTTAATGTAATTAACTGTACAACCAGATGCTTCTATTTATTTTTATTTTTTTTAATTTTCTTTAAAGGGATAGTTCAGTTATTCTCCCTCATGTCATTCAGAACCGGTGTGAATTTCTTTCTTCTGTGGTGCACAAAAGTAAATATTTTGGGAAATGTCTTTTGACCATACAATGGAAGTCAATTTTCATCAACTGTTCAGTTACCAACATTCTTCGAAATATCTTTTCTTTTTTCCTGATTTCTTTTTTTTTTTTTTAATGAATAAAATAAATGAAAGGTCATACTGGTTTGGAATGGCCTGGTATGAGAATGCTGACAGATTTTTAATGTTAATGTTAATTTTTATTGAGCATTCAATGACCCTTTTTGATTTGCCATAAATAAGTGAGAGCAAAGTGGATTGATGAACTAGTGATGCATTACAGGTCAACGTATCGATTTTTTTAAATAGTGGGGAAAAAAATCCATTAATGATTTTTCTTTTCACACTGTGAAATCAGGACAATGTGCTTAACTACTAATCAAATTATTATTGCATTCCAAAGGAAGTGGAATACTGTAATTCATGACTTACTTTCTTTTGTGTTACACCAAAGAAGATCATTTAGATAATTCTTTTAACTGTTAAGGAATGCTTTCGCCTTTATAATGAAAGTCAATGTGGTCCCTACTGGCTTTCATTTTATGGACAATAAAAAATAAATAAATAAAAAAGATACAGAACGGTGTCATTTTAGTATTAATTATACAGTATTACAGTTTTATTTAAATTTCATTTGTGTACTATTATTAATTTTTTTATTTCAGTTACATTCTTGTTCAGTTTTAGTAATTATTTCATTTTTCTTTTTGTATTTCCATTAATTAATTAAAAATAAAAATACTGAAAATATGACTGTTAATACAAATTTTATTGCATTATAATGTTAATTAAAAGAGAGCTGAAATAAAATATCAATATTTAGTAAAAACTTTTCAGTAAACCAAAATTCTGAATGTTGCCTTGGCAAATAACTGATAACTTGCGCAACTCATGTGTTGTTTATTTGTGGCGAACTATTGTTTAAATGCACCTGTGTTAGGAGAAAAGCAGTTGAGACCTTCTCCCTCCAGAGCCATTGTGTCAACTGTTTTCACTAGAACTGGAGCCTGATGGCAGAGCTCTGTGGTCTAAAGCGGACGCGAGGCAGCTGAAGAACGGAAGGGTTAGAGGAGGGATTTGTGTGTGGAATAGGATGAAGGGGTGAAAGAGAGAGAGAGAGAGAGAGAGAGAGAGAGAGAGAGAGAGAGAGAGAGAGAGATGGGGATGCCAGCGGGTTGTTGTCATGCCACAACTAATCCACTCTTCCCTCCATTCATGTGCCCTGAGCGTTGAGGAGATCTGGTGCTGAGAGAGAAAAATGTGCTGAAGCTGAAAGAAGTGTCCAACAAAAGGAGACTGTGCTCTTGGAGCTAAATGCAATGACATCATGTGTCCTTGCATCTGGGGCAAAAAGAGAGAGAGAGAGAGAGAGAGAGAGAGAGAGACATAGAATTGATTAAATGTTGTGCTACAAAAAAAAGCCAAGAATGTGTCTATTCCTGAGAATATAAAATAAATAAAACTAGATTTTTTCATTTTCAAGGCTATGCTGTTGCTCCTATAGAGTTGCTAAAGAAGTCCAGGTGTTGCTACTATATATGCTTTCTAAGATGATAAAAAAAAACCCACTATAATCTTATCTTTAAATGTTTTATCTGAGTTTTAAATCAGTAGACCAGTTGCTTAGAAAAGCCACACTTTTTTTTTGTATTAACTTGTAAACAAAATTTGTGCTACAAAAAAAACAATATATAGTTTTTCTTAAGAACACTGCCCTAAGTGTATGGAATATTAAGAGTGATCTGTGGGCCAACATGATGTCATCAGCTGGGTCTGATGTGTTAGTCACTTCAGTCCATCAGGAGAAGAGTGTCCAAGTGAAAGCTTGAGCCATCAGTCACTTCTTCCCCTTCTCTAAACCTACAAGTACAGTCACCTCAAGAAGGAGCTGAACACTTACATGTTCATAAGAAGTATTACATTATATACAGAATATAAAGCTAATGGCTAGTGTAAAGAAATGTTGCACTTTTTTGCAATGTTGTTTTTTATTTATTTATTTATTTTACCTAGTTGGTGTTGCAGTGATTATCACTTTGAACACGATCTGCTTGTGACAAGCACATAGTGGCGTTTTCTTTTCATTAGTGTGTTGATTTATTTTGAACAATGTATCTGTTGTTTTATATGGAAGCCCTGCCTCAGAGTAAGTAATAATAAAAAATCTTATATATATTTTGACTCCGAGGCTGAAAGTTTTAACAAGCTTTTACTATTTAATTAATTAAATATATATAATGTGAGATCCACAATTCTAGTAGCAAACTTTTTAACTTTAAAATCAAAGAAATTTTTGGAAGTACATAATAATAACAACAAAGGTAATTGACACTTTCTTTAACAATCTTCTGAGAAATCTGTAAAACAAAGTCAAAATTGATAGATTAAGAATTGTGAGACAACTTTTTTTCTCCCTTAACAATTCCAAGTTTACATCTTCCAATTGTTTTTTTGTTTCCACCATGAAATAAAAGTTACTTTTTATCTCACAATTTAGACATTATATCTTGCAATTCTGAATTTTGATATATAAACAATTATAAGGGGACAAAAAAAATCTGAATTATGATATTAAAAGTTGCAATAACCTTTTTTTTTTTTCTTTTTTTTTTCCTATGGCAGAAATAAGCGAATGTGCCTTAATATGAATAAATAATATTCTGCAATATTTCTAGTTCACTAATAATAAAGTCAAGTTGTGACATTGATCATGATCATGTATTTGTACAGACTAAAGCAAGTAAAGTAAATGCAAAATAGAAGCATTTTTGCTAGTGATCTCAGACTTTGGACCCTCTAGTGAACTCAACCATCACTAGCCGTACCTTCAGCCAGATTCAGATTCACAAAGTTAATCATCTTTGTTCTATGTCCCCTCTTCTGTTCAGGTATAAGGAGCTTGTCACAGGGAAAAGGGCAAGAAAGATCATTGCTATTTTATGGATCTTATCCTTCATCATTGGACTCATCCCATTCGTGGGCTGGAACCGTAAGGACTTGGCATGTTTCAGAAACGAAAGCAGCTTAACACAGACTAGCAATAGCAGCGACGCTGCGGAGATGGAAACGGGCGTCCTGCAAAGCTGCTGCCTCGAGTGCTTCTTCGAGAAAGTGGTGGACATGAGCTACATGGTGTACTTCAACTTCTTCGGTTGCGTGCTGCCACCTCTGCTCATCATGCTGGGCATTTACGCCAAGATCTTCACGGTGGCACGGAAACAGCTGCGTCAGATCGAGCTCAAATGCAGCGTGAGTAGCGGTGAGAATCAGCACCACGGCCTGCTGCAGCGGGAGATTCGCGCCGCCAAATCGCTCTCCATCATCGTGGGCCTGTTCGCTCTCTGCTGGCTGCCCGTGCACATCCTGAACTGCCTCACTCTCTTCTACAGAGATCTGAAAAAGCCCAGCTTCATCATGCACATTGCCATCATCCTCTCGCACGCCAACTCCGCCGTCAATCCAATCATCTACTCCTACCGTATTCGGGAGTTCAGATTCACCTTTAGGAAGATTCTGAACCGCCATTTCTTCTGTCGACGGGACGAGTTGTATCGCAGCTCCACTGGAAGCAGCTGTCACAGAGACCAGATTACAATGACTATTGACCCTCTGCTTTAGACAGCTTGGTCAAAATATGAGAGAAATGTTTACAGCCCAAAGAACTGCAAACGGCATGATCATGTATTGAGATGAAGACATTGTGGACACATTTTCAGAATTTAACATTGAACTGTGAAATGAAAAGAAAAAGCCTCCGTCACTACAAATCTGTGGGAAAATGTATAGATTGAATTTCCAAGCAGACTTTTGCAGCAGCTATTGGTCAAGCCTTAGCGCAAGGATTTGTGGTTGCTGGACCTTTTGGAAGTGCTGAAAGATCAACTGAAGCACGTATGAGAAACCCACATGAGGATCCTGCAGAACAATAAAAGACTCATTTTGGGCAGCTTTGGTTAAATCTCTAATAATCACTTGTCTGTAGAACAGCCCAGAGGAACAATAGGCTGAACACGCCATCGTGGAACAGAGAACACAGAAACTGTTTCTGAATGCTTGAATGTATTAGGACCTTTTGTTGTTTTTTACGGTTGAGATGGTTAGTTTAGACCGCTCAGGAACACACACGAGGTAGGAGCTCATTTAAGAACCCATAATAGAAAGGAAATCATAAAATGATTTTCTGTACAGCCAAAAAATTACCCCAATTTTCATTACTTAAAATGCACTGCTGGTCCATTCACAGCTCCATTAACCCAACAAGTTCATATCTAAACCCAAAATGACTGGGTACATAGTGGCCTCAATATTATACGTTAATATATTGCATTACATAACAAAAAGTGTCGTAACACTTTGTTTGAATTTTTATATCATATTGTTTTACAGTTTAAAACCAATAAACATAGCTATTTTTTTTTTTCAAATAAATGCCACTTTGATGTTTTGTTATATAATGCAATTAATTACATTTAGATATTTGTAAATGTTGTTGAAGCGTACAAATAAATTTTTGGTCAGCATATTACTTAACGACCATTACACTCTTTTCCCTTCCAACATCTACACAGTCCATGGGTCCAAAATCTGAGACAACTAGTGTTTTTTTTTTTTTTTTTTTTTTTTTTTGCATTTTGATACTTTGATATCATCATAAGTTGAGCTGCATGAACTTCATAAGTTTGTCAAACATGATGATCATGTTCTCCAGTATAATTTGAGATGAACATCATCTGACCGTCTGCACAGTCACATGATCAATGATCACATTTACTTTTTTAATTAGTGACCAGAAGATTTTATATCATGTTTGTTTCTTTAAACTTAGAACCTGTTTATTAGATTATTTGCAAGTCAATTTCAATTTAAACGGAAGGTTATCACTGTGGTCTGGGATGTTTGGAGCTCACTGTATTATCAGTGTGTGTCTGCTCATGTGTCCCAGCCCTTAGGAATCAGTTTGTTATTGAATGTCCGACTGTGACCAACTACTCAACCTGAAACAAGAGCAGCTGACCTGCAGCAAAGACTGTCTCCTCTGGAGAGATTTACAGTGTCACACCGGAGCTGGATAACGCTCTGTTGTGCCAATAATACCACGCTATTCTATTAATCACCAACCACCTTTACAGTACAACTACAGATCAGCCGTTCATTCATCAGTGCCTTAACTGGCTCATCTAGACCACATTGTGAAGAATAACATATGATTCTAAAACGATTAGAAGCTCAGAGCTGTGACACACTGATAAGAGTGCGTGCTCCTCAGACACTGAGCCTTGGAGATGTAGGATTTAGTCCTAGTTTTTCCATCCATTATATGTTTGTCCAGTTAAATAGGAAAAATAAAGCTATATTTATTTTATCATCTGAAGAGATCCTGCTCTTCCATGAACATATTATATATGTCAGGTTATATTATATAATCTGAGCAAGTGTAGGTCATGTCAGTGCCTTAAACTGTTCTTTTGAGTATTGGTCATAAACATTTAAAAGCAACATCAAACATTTTTTGCACTTTTTCCCCCCCATTTGTTTCTGTATATATACACATATAACAACAACAACAACAACAACAACAAACTTTATTGATGTTTGGATGGTTTATTTGAATATTTATTGTGTTTTTGATTGTTATGTAAGCTGATTTTTGATAGTCATGGCTGTTTTAGATGTAAAAACTCACTAGGTATATTCACATGCACTGATTTTTGCAAATGGGAATGAATGCAATCCGATTTAAGATTCTGAAAGTGCTATTTATATAAAACCTGAAAGTTGTGCAGTTTGTAAGACAAGAAACATAAGCATATTCATAAGAGGTAAAATGCATGTAAACATACACACCATGACACTGTGCCTTTTCATTTAGATTTTAGATTACACCACTCATTTAAATTCATCTCGAGCTCATTCAGATCAGTTGAGGCGTTTACATGAAGACTTTTCATGACTGAGCCATTATAATCAGATTATTTTGGTGAGTGTAAATGTGTCTGTTGGTTTATTTGCTATCTGCAGATTTGTAAAAATAAGGACACAGTGATGATGGTCAAACGTGACCAGAAGTTAATAAACCCACATTTAAAGGTCATTTTAAAGTCATGGGAATGTATTTATTTATCTTTGTTTTGTGTCCAGGTGAAATGCGAAAAGCAGGAAGCAGTAAATCTAGGATCACCTTACATCCTCTTTTTCCGGGACATGTCTTGTCTGGGATTTCTAAATTGCCTAAAATACCCAGGGTTTGGCTTTGTTTTCTTATTAACATGCTCTCTACAGTCCTCACATACATTACATGTATACGTGTTTGCATTGCTTTGACTTTTTTTTTTTTTTTTTTTTTTTTGGAGATCCCTACTTCTCACACACCATGATTGGTTGATTATGTACAATGCCTGCACACTATTGGTCATTTCTTTCAGCAACTATAAAGCCAAAACCTGGATATTTTAAGCAATTCAGAAACTTCAATCAGGGCACATCTGGAAAAAAGAGTAACCCTATGTAAAACTGTGATGATTGGCAGACAAATTGATAGGTCCACAATCCCACACATTATAAGGGATAGTTCATGCAAAAATGAAAGGTGTGTCATCATTTACCTAACCTAAATTTGTTACAAACCTGTACAAAATTGATTTTGTCCATGTTGGTAGCCAAAAAAGTGACGGTAGCCATTGACTTCTATAGTAGTAGGTAACACTTTAGAATAAGGTTCCATTAGTTAATGTTAGTTAACTACTTTCGTTAACATGAACTAAGCAAGAACAATCCTTCTACAGCATTTATAAGTCTTAGTTCATGTTAATTTCAACATTTACTAATGCATTATTTAAATCAAAAGTTGTGCTTGTTAACATTAGTTAATGCACTGTGAATTACCATGAACTAACAATGAATAACTGTATTTTCATTAACTAACATTAACGAAGATGAATAAATACAGTAATAAATGTATTATTCATTGTTTGTTCATGTTAATTAATACATTAACTAACATTAACTAATGGAACCTTATTCTAAAGTGTTACCTAGTATTCTTTTCCATACAATGCAAGACATTGGCTACCGTCAACTGTTTGTTTACCAACATTCTTCTAAATATCTTCCCAATATCTTCAACCAAAGAAGAAAAAATCTTACAGGTCTGAAACAACTTGAGGGTGAGATGACACAAATGTCATTTTTAGCTGAAGTACTCCTTTAACGTTGATCAATCATGACTGTGATTGTCACATTCTTTATTTGCTTTCAGTATGAACAGAAAAATGACTTCTTACTGGAAACCGTTGTTTGGGACAGGGCTCTGGTGTCTGACAGATGCACTGATGTGTTCGCCCCTGACTATGACATGCCTTCCTCAACCGCAGCTGTGCCAACAGTTTCTATTTATTGAGGGGAAGAAAGACTCTTTAGCAGTATTTGTGTGTTTGTAGTCTCTAAATGATGTAAATGTACACATATTCGTTACACTTTGTAAGGGCTAAACTACAGGAGTGTGCCAGACCTCTTGGACATCCCAATGGAGACGAATCTGTACTGCACTTCAACTGTGTTAGCTGAGGTTTTATTCCATGAAGTACAGTCTGGTGAAAGCAGGAAAACTAAAGGCCTTTTTTAACCAGTCAAGTGGACCTGAACTTTATTCCTGCCTTTGGAGCAAACAGAAAAGAGCCTGTGCTATTAAATGTGTAAGTTTTGACGTGTGTGTATTTGTCACTAATCTACATACACTGTGATGTTCTCTTGTACGTGTTGAAAAAAAATAAGTTTTGTGACAAAAAACTTTAGCATCAAAATGGAGTCTTGTTATTTAACATGAATAAATCTCTATGTATGGTGAATTATTTTATTAATAAAAGCTGTATATATCTTTTGTGCTGCCTACTTTCAGTCATTTATTCAGAAGGAAAGTGTGTCTAGATGTGTGTGTTGTGAGTAACTGCACGTGCAGCCTTTGTTAGAAAAACAAAACACAAAGTCTGAGAATCTAGCTTAGCTGATATATTGTTTTCATTCATTTGGTGGTTACCATATTCCAGTTCCCTAAATGATAAACACTAATAATCTCATTATTAAATACCACATTCTCAATTCACAAAAACCCCACAAGAAACTAATACTTAGTTTATCTACATTTAGAAAGCAGTACCCATTAGTGTGCAGAATCAATATACACTATGAAATGTTTGTCTGTATGTATACAGGCAGGAATGTCAAACACTAGGCAGGTTGTAGACTCGACGCACGATGCAATGTAGGTTTTTATTTTCCATTGCCATGGTGGAAGTGAAATCTAACAGACGACAGATGAGGTGTGTGTCGACACACTCCTGTCAGAGGTGGAAACTGAAATATACATCAGCATGGAGTGACACGGCAAGATACATCATCACGTCTACATACATCTCACACGACAGACTTCTTCATCTACTGCTTTGTGTTCTTTCTTGTTTCATTTTTTATATTTTAGTAGTCAATACCTCTTCCTTTTAACTTTTTCACCAAATAAAGATCCCTTGTAAATATTGTTACAAAAAATAAATCGAGTCCTCATTAGGATGTTGAGGTCAGGAAAAGGATAAAGATAAAGATGCAATGTAATAATAGTAAATAATAAATAAACAAAAATAAAAATAAGTGATTTGAATCGTACGAAAATAAACATTTAACATCTCATACAGTATTTCTTATACATAACGTGTAAGTGAAAAACTAATGATAAAATAACAGAAAAAATTATATACGTTTTTTTATATATATAAATGTGCAATTTACAGGTATGTGCAAAAACAAAATATCATGTGTTGCCCATGTTCTCCTGGTCTGTCTAGAAGTAATTACTCATTAGGAGTGTTTTTAACAACTCTGGCCCACGTGTATGGGTGTGAGAAAATATACGTTTTTAAAAAACGTTCCAGTTTTTATTTGTGCTCCATAAGATGAGGCATGTTACTGTTGCTGTCAAGAACTATTTTAAGAGGAAGAACAGTTTTAACATTAAAACTAATTTACTTCAAAAAGTAATATATCAATTCATACATTTTTGGTTTTAACATTTTTTTTTTTGGTGTGGTTGGCGTTTTTTTTAAGCAATAAGCTAGAAGAGTTGCTGTATTGTGAATCACAGCTGAAGGGAGTTGTTAGGCACGACGTGACGTGAAGCAGCACAGCACAGCACGGCTTCTCGTACCTCACTGCTTGCATAAAAACAACAGTCCTCTTTTAGTGTGTATAAAGTTCACTTTTCTTTTTAGAAAGCATGATCAAATCTAGCTACTTGAATGTTTAATAAATAGTACACTAAACTATTTTATGAACACAAAATCCAAAAGCACAATATTTCACTCATGTGGTTTCACGATTGTTGATGAGAGTCAGTCTAGGGTGCTGAACCTTCAAACAAACTGAAACTCCAAAAGAAAACGCCATCATGCTCAGTGAACAGATGTACATTATCTGGCAACTGATAAAATAGTTTGTAACCATATATACAAACATACACAAACATCATACTGAGGGTCAAGCTTTGCTGGTTTAGTTATTTTAAAAGCAATTTTTAACATGCTATGACACATCATCCCTCATTTTAAAAAACCCCAAATCATTAAAGTGCAACAACAACTCCGAAGAGAAGAGTCCATTCTAATCCATAATGACTCCAAATATCTGAATTCCTGCATGAGTGTTCTCTTCTCCCGGATCAGTTATTTATGTGCCCTGAGAGAATAACAGTCATCTGCTGATCTGAGACCTGCTGCCTGACTCAGACAGACAGCCAAACAGTATAGACTCAAGATCAGATGTGTCTCACTATCATTTATTGTGTTATGATAAAACTGCACAATGCAGCCATCTGTTTTCAATTTATGGTGACTGCACACATGAAAAATGCATCAGCATGCATTCACCATGTAACGGAAATATCAACAGGATTACAATGAAGGAGAATATTAGTGTCACACAAAACAAGAAGACTGACAATGAAACAGCCTATGAAGAACAGACTGTATTTGCTTTATAATTCACATTCTCCATTAATTATTGGTCTACTACAGGTTGACTGGACCCCAGACCCTCGATACAGAGACCACCAACCGATGAGAATCTCACGTCATGTTCTCGTGTTTTATCTCTGGAGGAGACGGCCGCTGAGAGCAGGCAGCTTAATCACATTTGAGACATTTTCTAGCGCATCAAGCAAACGCTAATGCATTACACAGAGGACTATAAATAAACAAGGAAACCATTCCTCTCAGATCACATGGGCATAAAACGCATTTATATTTCGTTGCAGCTCGATAATAAAGTGAGGTCATGCTATCAGAGTGAAGCAGTGCTTTTTGGGGTAGTCTCTGGATTTTCTTTCTCAGACTTAAGGACTAATTTTAGGCTCATTTGCTCCCCTGGGCTCAAAACCAGGCTGATGCACATGCTACAGACACTGTTGAAACAGGGCCACAGCATCAAAAGACAGACAGTCAATTGAGACCCGAAAACAAATAAAATCGCTAGAAATAACCACAGCAAGCGGCAGATGAAGAAGAGCGCTAAACAAGAGATTTAAAACAAAAGCAGGCAAAAAAAAAGTGGTGTTGCAACTAAAACGGTTTTCAATAATGAATTAGTCAAGTTTGCATATAAAAAAATAATGTGGTAAACTAATTGGTAATACTGTCAACTATTTAGCATCAATTTGTGCAAACGTTGAAGTGAAACGTATTGATGTCAATACAAAGTGGAATAGTCATGTTAAACTGTACTAATATTTAACAATATTACTGTATCAAATAAATGCAGCTTTGCAGAGCACAAGAACATGAAAAAACTGAATTATTCCTAACCTTCGACCCACAGTGTGTAAACGCATAATGACAGAAATAATTCTACAAACCAAGAAACAGGATGAGGGTCTCAGGGTCTCAGGATCTGTGAGTGCAGCTGTGTGTGAGTGTGTATGGAAACAGAAAGAGGAAGTGACCTCACCATCAGACTTTCGTTTCTCTGGAGCACAGAGAACGAGAAGGCAGGGTGTGGGCAGTAGTGACAGGACGTGAAGCACGTGTACAGACGCCCGGATCCACTTAACACCTGACAGAGAGAGAGAGATACACAGAAATGAGAGACGAGTGTTGTGCCATCACCGCTGCATCTCTCGAGGATTTCAGCTTCTAAAAACAGACTCTGATTTTACAGTGTCAAACAGTGCAGACTAAATACAGGTAGTATGAGTCAACAATCAAGACATCAGACCAAACAGTGCTCTTAATAAATGTTATTTGTAATTTAAAATGTGTGCTTAAAATTTTAGATTTAGATCTAAATTATGTAGGCAACTGTAATGTTTATGTTTTGTGTTGCAGCCGGTCACCAGTTCACTTTTTAAGTTTATCCAAAAATTTAAATTCTGTCATCATTTACTCACTCCCATGTCTTTATCAACCTAAATGACTTTTATCTGAACACAATACAGGAAATGCCTCAATAGAATGAATAGAATTTGAATTAATCGGAGTAAGAAAGTCAGGCTTGACACTTCAATAAAACATTTAAACTCATGAACAACCTCACTCAAAAGAGTTTTTAACTGCCTCGAAAGGACTGCAGTGTCGATTCTCTTTCTCTTCAGGGGTTTGTCATTGAAGTAAGAAAAAAATCTCATGAATAAAAAAAGGTATTAAGAACGAACAAAATTTAATAAAAAAGTAGAGACACTTTGCAGAGCAGCTTCAATTCTTTTTTTAAATGCTGTCATGTTTGCATTAGGATATGTCTTCATTCTTCAAGAGGAAAAGCCTCCAGTCGTTTGAGGTATAAAGAAGGTGGAAATCTCATTTGCATTCTGTGCTCTGGGACGTCCCAGAGAGACTCAATGTGTGTAGATCTGATGACTGGCAAGGTCATGGAGTGTGTTAGATTTGTTTAGCAGTCTATATGGGAGCATTACCTTGCTGGAATATGGGAACATTAAGTGGGGAATGTGTTTCTGTAAAATAGCTTCTTATTTCTTGGTTGTTAAACAATCATACATCTCAATATTCAAGTACAGAAATTCATACAGTACATGATTAATCAAAATAAAATCCAAAACGTGGCTCAGTGCAATTATCGAATCGCAAAGGCTTTAAATGAATTAAATACATGGGCTGTGTGTTTCAGAATGAAGCATGGCACTGTTTTTACACATGAATAGTTCATTATCAGCCAGTGTTTACAGCATCTTAGAGCAGCTCTGTTCCACACAAACTCCATCTCAGCATCTGCTGTGAGTTTGGGTTTCTTTAACGTCATATAATAATGCAATAAGTGCTAACCATTTACCCATACTTGAAACACTTCTCAACTAAAGAGAAGCTGTAAGGGCTCCATTCTGTTTCCCATCAAAATAAAAGCTTGACAGTTTAACGGACCTGCTGCTTCTGTCTCTTTTTTTTCTTGACAAGAATTGCGTTTATTTAGACGCAGAACATCTTTATGACCACATCACATAGGAGATGCACTACACTTTCCCTCAGGTGTCAGTCAAACGAGTGTGGAAAAGCTTCACGGGACGAGGAGCTTCAGTTGAACAACTGATCTGTGGTCAGATGAGATGTTGTCAGGCCATGTCAGTAAAAACTAATTTTCCTGTCCTGTCACCAGTTATACTGTAGCCTGTATCGCTTTCTCAGATCAATCTGTTATGAGATTCTTGTCAGAGTGACATAGTTCAGCACAGGCCCCTCCCATGACTACTGACTACTGCATCGGTTTTATAATGTAGACCCACCCAGAGTGAGCTGGAAACAATCCGCCATTGTTTCAACACCACACCAGGGTAGACAAGATCGTCTCCTAAGCAACTGAGGTGTTTTGTTGTTGGATGTAATAATGAACATAGCAGTCGACATTCACTCCCAACATCTGAGCACCGCTGAAGACCCGGTGGATTACATTTGTTTTTGAATGCAAACCTGATCAACCCAAATGCTTCTATGTTCGCGCTCATGCATAAATATTACAAAAGGTGAAAACACGTACTGATGCTCAAGGCCACACAATGCATTATGAGACGGGGGTATAAACTTTTTAAATTGGATGATCAGGGTAAATTGTACTTATTTTGTTTTCTGGGAAACATGTAAGTGTTTATATAGCTTCTGGAGTCCAATACTAAATGAAAAAATATGATCCTTATACAAAATGAGAAGAACTAACACCATCATCCTGTTCAAAAGTTTACACCCCCTTTATGCACAATTAATCTTAATTGTGTTGCCTTCTTGAGCATCAGTAAATGTTCTAACCTTTTGTAATAGTTGTGTATAAGTCTCTCAATTGTCAGTGTGAAAATATGGATATCAAAATCATAGTTTACCACTTTTGGAAAGGGTTCAAATATGCAGAATATGCTGGAAAACCACTGAACTGCTAAGGACCAACAAGGTGACTCATGAACAACTATCACAAAATATATTTAAAAAAAAAAATAAGTTGTGTATCATCCAGGAAATGACACATAGTTTTAAGATTCAAGGGTTTTAAACTTTCTGAATCTTTCAACTTCTGCACTTCCACAAACTGGTTCTATAAAATACCTTCAACTTTCCGTAAGCTTCTTTCTTGCTTTTCATGTGTGTTAGCTGAAGTGTCGGTACTGAATATAACTCATGAAGGTATTATCTTGATGAATAAATCTTAGCGTTGCGGAAAACTCAGACCACACACTCCATTAACAGGCAAACATTGATAAATCCCATGCAGTGAAGCTGCTCCTCTGCCTTGTGAATAGAAAAGGCCTCGCTCTGTCAAAGACTGACACCTCATTGTGGGTGAGTCACACGGAGGATAATTAGAAACATGGAGCCAAAAGAGTGAAAGCAGTGCAAAGGCCAGAGCCGTCGCAGCGGGAGAGAGCAGGACTGATGTTGAAAAAAAACTCAACACTCACAGGCTAATACAGCACACCGCTTCATTTCACATGCTCACATATTCATAATCCAGCCTGCACAACATACATTACTCCTGTCTTGTCCTTGAGAGTAAGATCCTGACAGACCATCAACCGACAGCCAGCAAAACGTCAAAACGTCTGGTAACATTCTTTTTATGGCTAGTGATGCTGGAAATTCAGCCAGGTCAGATTAGAGATGTAGCCTCTTTGATTCATTTAGACACAGCATGACATTACAAAAGCATCAGCATAAAGCAAACTAGAGACTTCTGCAGCCAACAGTGTTTACAGCATTATATAACACACTGTGAAGCATGAAAAGAGAAAAGAGCCAAGGTGATCTTTACATCTCTGTACAAACTTTTCTGGAACTTTTTATTGCACAGTTCCTCGCTAAGATGAATTGATTTTGTTGTGGTATTCCTCATTTGTAAGTTGTTTTGCATAAGTCAATTATTTTGTTGCAGATACAAAATGACCAACGACGCAAAAATCTGAAAATCAGACCTTGAAGGGGCCATATAACATTGCTAAAAAGGAACATTATCTTGTGTATTTGGTGTAATGCAATGTGTTTATGCGGTTTAAGGTAAAAGAAAAATAAAAAATACAAATTTATTGACGCAATGATTTTTACAAAGCTCATCGTTCTGAAACTCAAGGTGTACGCTGGCTGGCCAACTATCCAATGCGTTGTGATTGGCTGAATACCTCAAGCGTACCTCCCAGCATGACCAGACAAAACCAATAAAACCCATTTCAAACAAGACATTTGTTACATCCAGTGGGGACATAATTACTGATTCTAATGACTATATACTGTGTTTTTACACGTAGGGTTGCATTTCGCGGCGTGTAAACATAAAACCATGTCTGCATTTGTGATCGGAGAAACGAAAAACAACAGCACTACTCTACACTGCTCAAAACTAGCATTTGAATCATTAGTGGCAAATTCTTTAAATAGAAAAACATGTACTTACAGGCTGTGAGTCAGAAGTACCAGACTGTCCTCGCAAAGTTGGAACTGCCTCGCTTTATAGAACTAGTGTTGTTAAGTTAAGCTCAAATGCTTTTTTGGGGATTTCTGCCTAGAATTTTCCTACCTAAATTTAAAAGCTTCACATAGCTACATACAGAGGTGTACATGCAAAAGGTTGGTATCATTTTACAGGAAACCCATTGAAATTACATAAAACACTGTTGAAATGGATAAAAATGATTTTATATGTTGTCTGTGTTATAATGAATAGGGAAAAAATAAGGCGCTTTTTGATATATATATATATATATATATATTCTTTTTTTTTTTTTATTGTATAGCTCAGGCAATGAAGGGGCCTAACAGCTTCAGACCTATTTTATGTGCTTCCAGCAGATGTAAACTAAAAGAGGAAAAAGGAAATTATTTTTTCTATCATAATCTATGCAAAAGTTATTCTATTCCAACTGAAGGAAGGATTAATGCTCTTTTTGTATACAATTTCCGCCTGCCCAAATTTGCAGTGTCCCAATGCTTATTTGCCATGGAATACATGCAATATCTTTATATCATTTTACAGAAAACACTTTGAAGTTACATAAAAAGCTGCTGTTTGTGACAAATAGTATTATTTATGTTGTTTCACATATAATGTACCATCTCAATACAAGCCGCTTTTTTTTATGTGTGTTCTAAACTTTTGTCTTTGAAAGTGGATAACTCAAAACTGCAAACTAGCAAACTGCTTTAAATTATAAAAAATATCTAGTCTATCACAATATAAAACAGAATCCACAATCTCCAGCTTCATATCATTTTATTTATGTCCATTCTGTACTGGTATAATGATTATAGCATCTGACCTACATCTTCATCACTACATCCTTTGTTTACTCACATCTCTCTGTGAGTTTGGACGCGCAAATCCACTCCCCAAAGCTTGTACACAACCTTCGGAGCGTAAACAAACAAATATAGGTTCATCCACACAGTACTGTAATAATCCTATGTACTGTACTTTTCTGTCAATAAACAGTTTACCATATTGTTAGCGGAGCTTTTATTTTATTTTAAATAAAGATTAAAATATATAAAAGTAACTGACACACGTATAGCCTCACCACATGCGCGTCCTGTCCTCTCCACAGCGACGGTGGTCATCCATAACTTGTAGTATGATTATTATACATTGATAATCACCGCGACGCATCTCCATCTCAGACTCCTCAGTCCGCATGTGATCTGTTTACAAACAGCGAGAACTCAATATCCCTTCGGCCACCACTGCCCCGGCGGAGCTGGAAATGGTCACTCACTGCCCACTTCCTCTCCCCGCTGTTGACGCAGAGGTGTCAAATTCAGCACCTCTGAGTGGGGCACACAGCTCAGACTGACAGCTGAAGGGACAAATAGTGCTTCACAAATGAGATCCGATCGATATATTATAAGACACCTAACCGCGTCTTTCTCTATGAGCGCTCATGAACAAAACGCTTTATATCTCACCGATGGAAGCACACAGAAACGTAAAAATTTTATTGTTTGAAAGAAGAGATTCTCATCTAAAAGATTATATTGAGTATGTAGGTATTTGTGGCTGTTTGCTGCTGACTGAAGCGGTGCTACGAGGATAAATCATAATTTGCACTGAGGTGAGAAATTTTACATCGCAATTCTATTGAAGATCTTTCGATCTGTAATTGTCACATAATAAAATGATCTACATCGTCAAATTCCTGAGAATGAGAGCTTTCTTGTGATATATGACTTGACTGTTTTGTGAAAAATATTTTAAGTACACATTCTTATGAATAATTATTCGCAATCAAGTCGGAGCATTTTTGTCTTATTTTAGTCAGAATTATCCATGATTATTTTCGACTAGTTTTACTCAATGAAAACTGATAACATTTAGTCTACACGTGCATCTTAATAAATGAGAATGTCATGGAAAAGCTCATTTATTTTAGTAATTCAACTCAAATTGTGAAACCCGTGTATTAAATAAATTAAATGCACACAGACTGAAGTAGTTTAAGTCTTTGGTTCTTTTAATTGTGATGATTTTGGCCCATATTTAACAAAAACCCACCAATTCACCATCTCAATAAATTAGAATATGGTGACATGCCAATCAACTAATCAACTCAAAACACATGGAAAGGATTTCTGAGCCTTCAAAATGGTCTCTCAGTTTGGTTCACTAGGCTACACAATCATGGGGAAGACTGCTGATCTGACAGTTGTCAAGAAGACAATAGTGCTGTCAAAATTGCTCAAAAATGATGTTCGAATATTCCCACTAAAAAAACATGAATATTCGAACATCTGGTTGCGCATGTTGTCAATGACACGCATTACGTCAATAACAGGCCAAAATAGACATAACTAATTGTATAGATAGTCTATTTAAGTTTAAACATATATGACAACGTATTACCTACACAAAAACAAGGATATCAACTAATGTCCAAGACTGCAGACCTCACGCTCTCTCACCCTCACATTCTCTGCGCATAACGGTTTAAATGAACTAACACATTTTGAGTGCTGATCAAGAGTTTTGTGCAAGCAATTTAAGGTCGCGACTATTGTCCCAAATATAGCAGGCTTTTTTCAGTGATTGAAACAAATATTATTAATATTAATTGACGTTTTGCATATAGAACTGACATTGAATGCTCTGAGCGAGCTGTGCTGTGGTAAACATGGAACTTTTCCTTGACATGAAACGATAAATAATGAAACCTCGGTTCCATTGCTTGACAGAACTCCCCGAAGCCTGCCCTATCCGCGATACTGATCGGTCTCATGTCCTTACAAATTAACAAAATGTATTTATCCGTTATGGACTCTTGTCGTGTTGCAGACAAAGAGCTTGTGGCGGGCGATGCTGTAATGAATTCAACTTCCTAATCATCGGCAAGGAGGAGGCGGGAACTGGCGCAAAATCAAAATGAAACTTTAATAATTCCAAATAAACACAAAACAGACATAAATAAAAAGCAAACACAACTAAAAACCCAGGCCTGGTCCTCTCTCGTCCTTCACTTTCGCCCTTCACTATCACCGTTCCGGTGGATGGCAGCAAGCTCCGGCCCCCTGGCGAACGGCGCCGTCTCCTCCGCTCCCTCACGGATGGCAACCGCCCCTCCACATCACGGGCGGCCGTCAGCCGTCAGCAGTTGTCGCTGATTTCCCAATCATTCCGCAGGCCTCACTCCTTGTTCCCACGTCCCTCGGCCCCGCCCCACTCGCCTCATGTTGCTAGTGGTCGAATGGTATGCTAACGGTAATGCTTAAATAGCTTGCATAAAACTTTATCTCGCGGGTCAACAATTTTACCTCACTTTCTCTGCTGCGGTCGAGCTGGGCTCTGCACTTGCTGCCATCTTCCATGAAGACAAGTCAACTTTCAGCAGTGATGCTGTGCCAGACAGTGCGACTCCTGTGACCCGTCCCCTCCCGCGCCAGCGCACCCACTCGCAATGCAGACAACCACGCCTCTACTACCGCGGACGTTTTTTTTTCACTTTTTTTTTATTTGAATATAAATTTTCACCTTAAAATTTTCAATTTAGAATATTCGTTGACAGCCCTAGAAGACAATCAATGACTCCCTTCACAAGAAGTGTAAGCCACAAACCTTTATTGCCAAAGAAGCTGGCTGTTCACAGAGTGCTGTATCCAAGCATGTTAACTTCAGTCTGTATGCCCTGAATTTATCTAATACACGAGTTTCACAATTTGAGTTAAATTACTGAAATAAACCAACTTTTCCATGACATTCTAATTTATTTAGATGCACCAGTAATTTTAGCTGGGGATATGCCGGTATAAAATTTTCTTGTTGTGATTAATTCTTAATGCTTTTATCACGGTATACAGTATTATCACGTTATTGAAATTGTTTAGTTGAAACAGAAGCATTTTCTACAGTTTAGTGCCATCTGATGTCAGAGAGTGAATGTGCTTTCATTCAGTGCATCTCTCATGTATTCCCCCATGTGCTTATATATATATATATATATATATATATATATATATATATATATATATATATATCACATAGGGATCACAGGATCACATATGGCAAACAACATACAAACACATATCTAAACATCTTATGCAAACATCACACGCTACAACAAACTGTCATTGTTCCTCATGCATCACATGCATATTTAAGCTTCCACGTTTACCATATGTACTTCCTTATGTGGTTATTGCTGTTTAGATGTTAATGATGTTAATGCACCTTTTTACTGGCACATTTGCATGCAATTAAATATTTTCATTGTGCCAGTGTGAATAAAAAAACTAAAATTGTTACAGTTATTATGTATAACACTGCAAAATGAAACCTTTAGAATTTAATTAGCAAGCAAAAATAATGTAGCAGATTTGTTTATTTGAATATTAATGTCAATATTTCTATGTTTCCAACAGAACATGTTGGTCCTGGGTAATAGGTTATGGAGGTTACAGCAGTGTAGCAAATTAGCTAAAAGGGAAATATATTTATAATTATATAATAATTATAACTTGTTTGTAGAAGATCAGAAGATCAAAAGATCAAATATTAGAATTAACTGTATAATAGAATCAATATTCCAGTTATTTAATCTGTCTGTCCACCGAGGAGATTATATATAATGATTTAGCAATTCTAGGAAAGATAATTTTCCTGGCCAACATTCAAGGACTCCGAATTGTGAGCAGCACACTCAATCGATTGTGGATATATGGGATTTAATAAAGTATACTACATCTAACATACAACTAAACTAAGCAAAACACATCAGTAAGGAAGTAAGACAAAGAAGTAAGGAAAGAGAGTTATAGGAGTCTGTTATGTGAACTAGCTTATTCAGATCAGTAATAAATAAAAATAACACAATTTTCATGAGCAGTTTCATTTTGTTAAAATTATTAAAGGGGTCATATGATGCGATTTCAATTTTTCCTTTCTCTTTGGAGTATTACAAGCTCTTGGTGCATAAAGAAGATCTGTAAAGTTGCAAAGACTAAAGTCTTAAATCCAAAGAGATATTCTTTACAAAAGTTAAGCGTGTCAGCCACACCCTCCTAAAACTGCTCAAAGGCGTAACTTTTATTTTGTCTCATTGTGCTGGGAGATGGCATCACAGTGTGACAAGGGGCGTAACATTTCTGTCACACGCTTGAGGTATTCGGCCAATCACAAAGCACTGGATAGTTGGCCAATCAAAGCACACCTAGCTTTTCAGAACGATGAGCTTTGTAAAAATCATAGAGGAGAAATAATAATGTACATTATTTGAAAAATAATGTTTTTTTTTTTTTAACCTTATACCACATAAACATTTCATTACACCAAATGATGTTCTTTTTAGCAACGTCATATGACCCCTTTAACATTTCTGCATATTCTGCAATGTAAACTTATGAGCACAACTGTATTTAGAAAATTGTCCATCCTATGATCAGTAAAACACAGCTGAATTAAACTTTTGGAATTTAATTAGCAAAACAGGTTTAAATAATGCAGCTAATTTGTTTATTTGAATATTTTAGTCAATTGTTTAATATATTTTTTAATATCATACATTAAAAAAAGAAAATCTTTGTTTGCTTCCAGATTTAAATAAGTTTGAAGCCCAGATTTTCAGTGTGTTTTCGGACTTCTGGATCCCTGCTGTTTGGAGAACATTCAACCATAAATCAATCACATGTTTCCAACACAACATAAAAATGGTATGTAGGCTCTGGATGGAACACTGCGATACCCTGAACTCTCTTCCCCCTCACGGGACCTCTTCAAAAACAGATACTGTGTGGCAGATGTGTTTGGGATGGTTTAGAAAGGCCAGTATCTAATCTGTCAGACCAAAGAGATGTCACCACCGGTCCTCCGGGGAGTGGTTGACTTTGGATTTGTGTGAAGTTAGTTAGACTGAGTTGTGGAATAAAATGTTTCATTCACAGGCTTGAATCTAATATGTGGTGAAGGTTAGTTTTGGTTGGATGTGTCACAAAAATAGAAATATGTGACAAGTTAAAAGGTATGGGGTAAGAGGTCTAATGTAAGTATTATTAATGGGATGGGACAAGTGAAGGACATTCATTGGAAGAAAGCCCAGTGCAATCTGGTTTTGCTTTAAAAATGTACTTTTGCATGATATTCATGACAAGGAAACAGAACAGGAAAGTAAAGATCAGGAAAAAACATTCATCATTTACTATAACAGCTATTTTAATATTATATTTTCCACGTTGGGAAAACAAAAAAACAAAAACAGAAACCAGCTTAAGTAGACAGCTTGTTTGTGGAACATGAGAAGTAACTTCTAGTTTTTCCATGCTGGATGAACTGACCAGTCAAGATGACCAGCTGGTGGCAATCTGGCTGAACACTTTGGACAAAATATAATGTACAAAAAATGTTCATGGAGGACTCTTAAATTCATAAATCATAATTTCACTAAACATCCTGTATTTTTAGGCTTCTTGATAGAGTTATAATAAAATTTGGGGAGTAATAATAAAATAAAAATGCTACCATTCTGCAAATACAAGTTATCATATTACTTGGAGATGCCAATCACTCTAAATCCTAAAGGAAAGTCAATGTGTCTAAAATAGATATATATTATAAATTTTTTTAAATAAATTTTTATGAAACAAAATCTATTCATGAGCCTATTCAAAATCACTATAAAATATATTTTTACTACACAGAAACAAAATGCCTCATATTTCCTTTAGCTGTTTTATATCCCATCATATCAACATGGGTACAGCATGAGCAGTCTCTAGAGGATACATTCAAAATAAATCAGGCATCAAGGTAACGGTGCAATTTGCACGCTGCAATGCCCCAATCTGCGGGTTGGTTTGGGTGATAGGTTATGGAGGCTACAGCAGACCTGTGATCTGGCATATTATACTGGGACTGTGAGCATCTCTCCAGCACTGTGACTTTAAAATGCTCAGTGCGGAGCTCTCCAATGACTACATGCCTGGTCGTAACACTTGTCCGATTAATAGTTTACTTTATTAGCGAAAAAGGTCTCTTAGTATAACTGTAATATTTACAATCATATACATATATATATATACACATACACACACACACACACACACATACATACATATATATAATATATTTTTTTCAATTCAGACTATTATTTCAAATGTCAGGCTTCATGTGGTTAATGTAATTTCATTTGTCATCTGCTTCCGTGGGTGGTAATAACACCAGGCAGTTTGCAAATAAGAAATAATCTAATAAACCTAATTTACATAGAAAGTAGGCGTGTTTGTATTGACAAAATGATTTAATTTAAATTTATACAGGATGGCGTAACACCAGCACATAGTGACTGGTTTAAACTGGATTGCAAGAGGTCAGTGAATGCTCTTAAATACAGTTTGAAAAATGTGTCCCTTTCACACATTTGAACATCAGGACTGGGCCAACAGCACTGAAACAGCACTGAACATCCCCCACACTTCAAACTGCCCAGGGCATAAAGTGAGGAGAGGGGAGAAGTGATTAGAGTAGGAGATGCTACCTTTCTGTACGGATATGCATAAAACATTAAATAAAAATTGTATGAAATCCCTGGTGAAGATCATACAGAGTGAATGAAAAAAGGCAGGTGGGAGTAGAGAAAAACAACAGATTTCTAGTAATAGCTGAAAGAAATGGGCTGCATTTAACTTTATTACAGAGTTTTTTCTTTCGAAGCCTTTCTTAAAAATCTTCCTGGAATGACGCCACACCACTAACCGCAATCTCCAGCACAATGACTTGAATCTTCTTTTGCACTTTTTGGAAGATCATCAAATGGTGATGTGAGTACATGTTACAGGTAGATTTCAGCATGCGTTAAAGTCAACATGAAAAATGTTATCTGCAGCCCCTTTATGCTCATGTGACGTGCAAAACATGAAAAAATGTTGGATTGAATTTTATCAGTCTGGTATGGAATGTAATGTATCGTGTAAAGAGGCAGTTGCAAAAATCAAGTCAGGTGTATAGGAGGGGAAGAGTGGAAATAAAAGTGATGCGTGAAGTCAGCCGAAAAGAAAGGTTGTTTCAGAGGTGTACCAGGAAATTACATTTTTAATAATAATCACTTTTTTTGTTTTTTACCTCTGGAATAATATGCATCAATAAATTTTTCACAATATGGCAAGCTTTTAATTTCATGCTGACATCCCATGGATGCTTCTCATCCCCTTTTCCAAGCATAAAATGTGTTTAAATGTGAGCTGCCTGACAGCCTGTTGATTAGTGCTGCATGGGTGATAAATCACAATAAGAACATGCATTAAGAAAGTAAATATGGTTATTTTGATGTTTTTTTTCATGAGTGTCTCTATTGATTTGAATGCACTGCCAGCCTTGTCCGAGCCTCTTGGCTGTTTTACACAACACAAAAAATTGGTATGACAGTGCAGGCAAGCACAGTCTTGCCCAACTTGACACTTACAGACCTCACTATGCCATCTCTTTGCGCAACAGAGAATTTTAAAGTCTTGTGTAATTTCATGAGCCTTTCTTAAGACTAAAACAATCTTATTTAACACATGCAATATCAACTCACCATTTTGATTCCATCAGTCAAAAACAACATTTTAAAAATACAGACATCGTTTCAGACTACCTGCATTCTTTCTATAGTTGCCCTATAGTGAAGCATCCCACCTTATTACGGCACAATGAGGATTGGCACAGGCTGGTAACCAGCTGGTGTGACAAACACTAAGATTATCATTATTTCCCCACGACACAAAGGCCAGAGGAGTCATTAGTGTCCATGCAGCATTATCAGAACAGCCTGCACTGATCTGCTGCTGCCAATGTGAGTCAACATTATACAGAGGAAGAGAGAGACTTTCACCACTAGTACAATAGAGAAGCTCCCATGTCCTGGTTATGTGCCCTTGTAGGTTAGCAGACAAAGTGTCACGTGTAAACAGGACTTTTCATTTCACTGTAAAATGTCCAGAATAAAAAAATATTGATATATTTTAAAGGCAACTGGTAAACTATAAGTTAACATTGAAATATTCAGTAAAAACAAAGTGGAGTGAAGCGGTGTAATTTATGTCCTACTACATTAGAGATAAAAATACAATATGGTGTAGAATGTTTTCCCAAATAAGCCCCCTTCTTCCACACACAGGTCGCTCAAACAACTCTATTTTCACAGCGCATTTCAGCCAGTGAAAGTGTTCTGAGATTTCTACCAATAGTGAAACTACCTCATGCTGTCAGGCAAACATCTAGGTCCGTGTCATTTCTTGACTCCACTCATGCTACTGTAGGTCATGACTCAAAGATGGTAAGTGAAGGTCAGCGAGAGCACTATGACAGCTGGACAGCAGCCCCAGGGCAGGACGATATTAAGCACAGCTGATCTTAATACAGTATGACAGTCCTAATGACATATTAATGAAGCTTCTCTCCCCAGAGAGGGGCTGAATGACAGGATATTGGCTACTGGACCAACCGGAAACACTTCCTTCTACTGAAGGGCGACCCACCATTCCACCATTTGCAGACCACATGCCGGCAGATTTCTGCATGTGGTCTGCACACGTACATAAACTTACTCGCCAACACACAACCCCGTACCCGAAAGGCATCGGTGGACTTCTTTCCACATTTTCTGTGCTGATTTCAGAGGAAAATGTAACCATGGAAAACAGATCTGGTTGTACCACACTCTGAAGTGCACTGAAAACATAAACAGGTTAAACTAAATATTTATGGAGGAGGAGTACGCTTTCTACAGAGTTCTGTGGGCACAGATTCCTATGGGCCTGAAGATCCCTGCATTTATATGGTTCCCCTTGATTAGAAGACCAAACACTGTGAAGTGTTTTCATAAAATATTAAAATCACATAAATTGCAGAACAAAAATTCACCTTTGCATTCAGTATGAATGAGATCTAGAGCTAAATATGCTGCTGAAAAAAAATCCAATTTAGAACGTGATTGGAACAATTTAGCACCTCAGGGTCTGTAGACGGCAGAAAGTGAAAGTGACGTGACACACAGCCAAGTATGGTGACCCATACTCAGTGCACACACACACACCATGAACACACACCTGGAGCAGTGATTTCTGCACAGCACAGTATTTCAACAGCTACATTTATCCACAACATCATTTCACTTGCTTTGCCTGCTTTAAATGTACAAACTGATTACTTAATATCACTCAAATCATTCCAACAAGCAGAAATATTCTCATCAGCTTAAAAACTATTGTGTCACATCTTCACACTTTGTTATATTGCATATTAAGAAACCTAACGCACAAAGACATCCTTACACCAAAGCCACTCAACAATCTTTAATATAAAAAAATGCCACAAGACTGAATTCGCACCAGATCCTGTTATAACATGAACATGTCATAAAACAAAACAAAACAAAAATCAATCATAATGTTTTAATATTTCATTCTCATTATTATATAATAGTATTTTTCAGAATGAGACATATAAAGTAGAGAAGCACCAAAATTTTGGCGACTGAAAAAATGCATTAAAAAAAAAGTTAGTTTTGGAGAGCCAAAATCATCATCCAAAAATATATGCTGGTGTTTTGTTAGTGTTTGTGCACACCACATGGATAAGCTACTACAGGTAAATGTGTAAGCAGGACACACTTCACCATGACTAAAAATGTTAAAGTAGCAAGATGTAAAATTTGTAAAACTGAACTATATTTAGAGGCAGCTCCTTGCCAAAGACCTTCACTACGACTGGTTTAACACAACACCCTGAAAACCAAACAGTACCGACTTAGTTACCCAATGACCCCAGTTTAAGGACACTTCATTTCTAATTTTCAGCTAGACTTAAATTTAAATTTTCTTATGGTGTTTAGGTAAAAAAAAAAAAAAAAAAGATTTCAGTTCATTATAAAAGATTTTTAAAGAGTGAGCGACCTTCCTTTTGGAATCGAGAATAAAGAAGGACATTTATGTGACTGAGATGGGAAATAACGGGATACAGTCAAACTGAAGTGTAATCTCATAGCCTTGCATTTCAGAACTCTCAAATCTCAAAATACTGTTTTTAGATAAAGACATCCTTTAAACTCAATGAGAATTATAAATGAAAAACCTGAAGGAGAAACTTTACTGAACAAAAACATAAGATTCCTGGAAAATACCTAAAAATGCAATTACAGGAACTACATCACTTTATAAAAAAAAAAAGACAATTGAGCCTAGAATTACCGATGACAAACAGAGATGATAAACTCACACAGACATCAATGACTGTCTAAAGATGAATCACAGCAGGTCATAAAAGGGGCTATTAACTTTTATCACTATACTTTGTTTTCTGCTAATGTTTGCTCTTTATTTGTTTTTCTTCTGTTTGGTCTCGTCGTAGGCGTTTAACGGAAACTTAACCCAGTGTTACAGACATATACTGAGATCTACGGTCAGTCATGTGAGGAATTATGGGGAAAGCGAGGCTTTTCCGCCCACCTACTCCCTCCTGGACACTGGCTGACCATTCTAGACACTCTGGGACTGAGAGGACATGATGAGCTCATTGTACATCTGACTGTAGACCTCAGTGTGGATATTTTCAGGGACTGACTGGTCATAAACTGTGGGGATTTAGGTCACTCTGACTAACATATCTGAACTCTTTAAAGGGTTACGGAACTTCCTATTTCATCACCGGTTTGTTCTTACCTCAGTTTTGAGAAATGCTCCAAAAGTGGCCATGTTAAAAGGAGGATTGGAGGGCACCACAACAACAGCTTCTGATCCACTCAGGTTCAGTTTGCTCTCACTGAATTAAAAGCATCCAAGTTTCCCACAAATTCCCACTGCAAATCACCATCACATGCAACAAAATGAAATCATATATTATGCATTGATGTAAGCTCACCATACATTATACAAACACACACACATATCCTGCAACAATTTCAGTGTAATGTAAAAAGACATTTTCAGTACCTTTTGGGATTGCTTTGTGTGTGCAGTGTTCATATCAAGGAACTCTAAAGACTGCATTTGTGTTGGAGACTCATTTATTAAGAATTTATGCACTGCAGACATTGCTGCAAAGAGAAACAAGCACACTTGCAATCTATGACACAAAAATGTGCTGTTGTGAATAATCAGGAGAAGCATCTAACAAGATAAGCACACGCAGTCTTGTGAATAATTGTTGAGTTATTAGTGCAGTTCAGTAATTGTCAATAAATGTTGCATTATTGATTTACCATAATGTTTGAAATGTTAAAGACAATGAGCCATTCTCCATATTTGGAGAATTTGACATATGGCTATATTAGCATAATTTCTGTTCCTCACTGTGACAGGTTCACCTGTAGTAGCTGATCTATATTGTGTGAGATGCTGACCCAGTCAAAATATGTTTTGGTTTGATTTCGGCTCTCCAAAACTAATCTGGCCGAAATCAAGAATTTGAAGATTTTGCTGTGTTGCCTGAATATTTTGGTTGCAGAAATTTCTGTACATCATTAACAGCCAAACATGATTAAAAGAAGGTTTGTTCAGTGGCTGTGTGGAAAAAGAAATGATTATTTGAGACATTTATTCTCTCCTACCTGAAATGTCTTTCGACCGCTAGGTGATGACACACGTGACAGAGTGCTGGTCCACCGGGTCCAACACCTGAAGAGCACATTGGCCAAAAACAAACCATAATCTGGAAGATAGAATAAAATGAGAGTCAGGGGAAAATTTCTTACAAAAATGAAGGTTTGCTAAAACTTAACTTCCAAGATGTAGATGTTTCTTCATCAGAACAGATTTGGAGAAAGTCGAAAGCTCGACATCTCTTGCTCAGCAATGGATCCTCTACAGTGAATGGGTGCCGTCGGAATAAGAATACAAACAGTTGATAAAGATCACTATGCAATAATCAACACAACTCCAGTCCATCAATTAACATCTTGTGAATTAAAAGTTGCTAGTAAAAAAAAAAAAAATTATAATAATTCGTCATTAAGGCATTTCAGATATAAACCATCGCTTCTGACAAAAGTCCCTGTCCATTATTCATAAAAATGCTTCCTCCACTGTAAAAGTCCATCCCCTGCTGTCCTCTTACAATACATCAAACTCCACCAACATATATTTGTTTAGAACTGTTTTCACTTGTGCGTGTATTTCTCTTCTGATTCAGACAAGTCATCTTTTTGACCGTAGAAAGCAATATCATATAAATAGAGGATGGTTTGAAGGTAAAAACTTCTTAATGATGGATTTGTTTATTACAAACAAGCAACTTTTTACTTTACAAGACATTTCATTAATGGACTGGAGTCAAATGTATTACTTAAGGTCTATTAGCAGTTTGATCTCTCATTCTGACGGCACCCATTCACTGCAGAGGATCCATTGGTGAGCAGGTGATGAAATGCTGAATTTCTGAAATGAAGAAACCAACTGCATTTTGATGGCAATGAAACTGAGCAAATTTTAACAAAGTTTAATTTTTGAGGGAACTATTTCCTTTAACTGTAGGGTCAGGAAACCATGCTAGGTAAAGATAAGACAGTGTCATGCACACAGGAAGCTCAGTGGCAAATAACCTCAGCTCTCACTTTTAACCCAAAGTGCGTGCTGTTTCCTGTCTAAATATAAAACTTAAAAATGGTGCCACTTGTGAACCAATCTGGTCTTGACATCAAACCTATAGAAATACATTCTGAAGTGGAAGTATGGAAGTGCATCATCTGAAAGCCATCCAGCCACATTAGAATAATGTCTCAGAGAGAAGCAGACCGAAGCGAAGACATGACGCGATGATGACTCTGAAACCAGAATCAATTGCCCAATAAAGCAAAAAGTGCTGACTGGTGATGTGAACAGCCATGTATGGAGGAATGTGTTTCCCAGAGTAGAGTAATTACTGTGGCTTAGTGCTTCCCCAATTGGCAGCCTGATGACTGTCATTGTGGGTTTGAGGACGCTTTTAACATCATGATTTATTCAGTCAATGACGTCTAGAAAGAGAGCGCTGGGTAAAGTCATACACATGTGATTGACAAAGCCTGCGTTGAGTACATCTGGTGGTTAAGAGGTAGGCGCTGGTTTCTGTACAATGTTCAGTAGTAATGATACACACATCTGCATTAATTAACCCTCCTCAACTTTAGGTCAAGAGCATCCAAAATATTTAACAGTCTGTAGTTCAAGGCCAGATCTCACACTATGGTAAATCTAACTTAAGATGGAGGAGATGGGGAAAATACTTACGCTATTAGTAGGTCAGCTGGTACTGTGAAAAGAAAGAGAAAAAGAGATCATATTAGTTAATAGTGCTTAATAAAACTGGGGAAAAAAATTAAAAGCACGAAGCATGTTTTAATGCACAAAAGCAACATTTTTGAGTACATGAAACAGAAGATCTGGGAAAACTAAGTTAAATACATGTTAAACATAATACCAATAACCAATTATCTGTCATGCAAAACAGCCTATTTTGGTTGTTTATTGTGGTCACCATGGTTCTCTGGAGAAAGACCCAAACAAGCACAAATTGAAACAACATTTCAATCTCAAAAACACTACAGTCATCATTACTCCCTTGATATTTCTCTCTGGCGTTGTTTGACATCAAAATTCCAACAGAATAATGCCATTACTCTCGTCCAGATGTTCTGCATTAAAGCAACAACACTATGTAATTTTTTCTGTGTTCAAAATTTGTTACATTTATATAATGAGCGAATGCATCACGAATTCATCTTCCAAACCGCATTTTTGTCTTATCACGAATTACTACAGTACACTTATAATAAGTGCTTATATTCGGACTATTGTATCGGATTATATTTTCGGGTCGTCACCGCTGCGGAGTAACACATACCTGCGTGAATCACTATTGATCAAAATAGACAGAAGTAGCTCAGGTCAGAATGTTCTTCCGCGAGATGCGTCCAGTTCCGTTGAACCGCTAGAGCGCCAAAAGTTACACAGTGTTGCTTTAAGTCTTGCCTGCAAACATAAGGATTTCAAAATAACTCAATCAATATATCAACATTTTAACACAATTATTTGATACAAGGCTTTGGACTACTGGTCATCTCTTTAAGCATATCTCCATACTTTGAAGCCTATGCGAAAGGAAACCTCATGGACCATTAGAAACTTGAACTATTTCTGACTCCACAGGACGTGTTGTCTGTTGAAGCAATCAAAAACTACAGCAGTGGAGTGAAAAACTCATGCAACTGGTATAAGTGCACCATCCGGTGACAGTAATAGAAATTGCAGCTATTTCTACTTCCAAAATATTCACTGACTTTGCAGTTCACATCCACACACGCAGTTTTTTTACGATTAAGCCTATTTTTAAATGTTGATCAAGTATCTGTTGTTTAAGCTAAAGTGGCTGCATTAGAAAAAAAATTATAATAAATTCTTATAACCAGACAGACAAGCTAAGCCTTTTAAAAAAATGGTCCAGGTGCTTAACCTGTTTGGAAATGGGACAATAATAGCTGTGTGTGAGAAATATGCTGATTGTATATACTGAATGATGCTTTGATTGCATTTAATTATAGCCAAGATGGGACCTTTAAAGCCGCAGTTGGGGACTAGTTTGGGATGGGTTTGTTAATGGAGTAAAATTCTGTACAGAGTTACTATCTATTCTGAAATGTACCTGTGACTCAATGAAACTGTTAATCACTTAATATCTGTTGTATGAGACACATGGGGTCCATATGCATGAGAACAGCAGAACACACTGAACATCTTTAAGGAGTGTTTATTTACACAAAGTTCAAATAGCTGTAAAAAGTCAGTTTCAGGAGCGTAGAGGGTAAAGCATGCACCGGAGTGTTTTTGATGCGATCGACCCAAGTTCGAATCTGCCTTTTGAAAAACTTTTTTCCTTCCTTTTCAAATCTTATATCACATCTGAAAGGCATCTATTTTCAATAAAAATGAAGGAAATATAAAGTATAGGTAGGGTTAGGGTAGGTTTAGGGATGGCTTTATTTTCCCAAAAAACGTGGCATTCATTTAATAATTAGTTAGTTACATAAGTTAATAAATTAACATTTAAATAAGTTATAATTCACATTAAATACATTATTGCATAAGGTTTTATATATATTTTATAATGTACTACAATACTTATTTCATAAGTAGTATAAACGTCAGAAAATCCTGCTATTTTATATATTTTATAATGTACTACAATACTTATTTCATAAGTAGTATAAACGTCAGAAAATCCTGCTATTTCCAGCACATTTTCACTACTGATCAGAGATTTCAGGAGCCAAGTGTACGTACAGTGTGAGTTTGTGAAGACTGATGAGATAACTGCAGGATGTCAAGTAGTTTTTCTGCTTTTCCACTACAAATATTACTTAATGTTTCATCCTCCAAAGGCTTCATCAAGCTGCCAAGACATCAGTGAGTGTGTGCGTTTCAAACTTACTCTGGTTTGTCTCCAAGAAAGTTCTCTGAAGGTCTTTCAAAAGCTGCTCAGCAACAGAAAGCAGAGATGAGCCCATAATCCACCTGAAAACTAAACAGACACACACAAACAAACACACACACACACACACACACACACAGAGAGAGAGAGGCATAAGTTTAGATATCAGATATCTTTGCATAAGAATCACTGTTTATCTTTATTTGACATATCTTTAAATGCGGAGTTAATTATAAAGTAAAGATAATTTATGTTGAGAAACTGTTTATAGTTGACATTTTATAGTCTAGTAAAGGGTCTGTAAACTAACGTCAGCAGAAAAACAACCACCACCACATCGTATCAATCAAAGTCACTTGGATACGATTCGACAGCAGCTTCTAAAAGCATCAACTGTCCCGGTATCTGCTGAATATATAAATATGTCTCGTTCAACGACACACAAACACTGACCGTGTTTATGTTTCCCGCACCGGCGTGCGCTCTTCTTCTTCACTAGTTTGAAAGGAGCAAAACACACCGTTGGTTTATAGCACCACCTACAGTTCTTAGTGGAAGCAGCATGGCCAAAATATTCTTAGAAATAATAATAATCCTTCAGAGTAAAAATTCCTTCTTTAGTATCAGTTTAACTTTCAAAATATTTTAGCGTGTTATTAAAATCAGAGAAGTCAATTACCTGAAAAAGTTTTCCTTAACTTGTTAAATTGACAGATGGGTTTAAGAGACAATTCTTTTCTTAAACTGATGCACAGATTGTAAAGAAACCTTCGTTTACATCAGATGTTAAACCAAGATTGTGTAAGGCCTTGGGTGTAAACAGAGGGATTTTGAATTGGATGCGAAACTGGACCGGGAGCCAGAGGAGCTGTTGGAGGACAGGAGTGACGTGTTGAGGGGAGGGGGTTCGAGTTATGACGCGAGCAGCAGAGTTCTGGACCAGTTGAAGATTATGGAGAGATTTTTGAGGGAGGCAAAAGAGGAGAGAATTACAATAATCCAGACCGGATTATTATTATATTATACGACTGTCAACTGCCAAATCAAATCAACAACGAGGAACGGATTCAAACCTGTTTTTGATGCACTAGAAAAATATTTTTATTTTAAAATTAACCACAAAAGCACGTTTCAACCGTTAATAATGTAAACATCCTTTTGAACACATTTTCACAACAGACTTCGAACACAGACGCACGGTGTAGGTGTCGTTGACGGAGTCCACTGATTCACGGGTCGCCGGTCTCCGGTGTGTTCCTCCGCGGACAGTAGTGGCGGGTGTGCGCCCGGTCTCCGGTGGCGGAGCAGAACGGACACACGTAGCTCCTCAGGATCGGGCAGAGGATCCGTCCGTCTCGGGCTTTCAGTCTGTGAGTCATGTACACCACCGGTGTCTCTCCGTTTTGTCGGCAGAATCCGCAGGAGTCCCGAGGGGTCCGCAGGTCTCGGCTGGAGGAGGTGGAAGTGCTGGAGACGCTGCTGCTGGATCCGGTTCTCACGAAACCCTCATCTGCGGCGTGTGCTCGATCGCGCTGCTCCAGCAGCTGCGACAGGGTCCCACGGAGGTCCATGTAGTCCCGCCACATCAGGAAACATCCGTCAGCTGCGGGGATGCTCTTCTCTCGCTCGGTCATAGAGGGGGATGACTGCATCATGTCTGGTTTGAAGCAGGTGTGTGTCACCCATCTTCACCCCGACCTATTTATAGTAGACTCCAGACAGGAATGTGGTCTGTCTGGGGCGATGAACCCCTGACCCACGCGTGACCGAGGTCATCGCAAGGTCACTGAGGCAGACACGTGCCAGACTGAGAGCACGTGAGCGCTGCTGTCTGTCTGGCTGGCTCGTTTAAACATTGTAACATTTTCAGCTAGCACATGCCAACTTTTGCTGTTAGAAATAAGTTGCCAGAACCTACCAGTAACCAGCCTCACAAAATATAAGCAAAGTATAAAACAAAACAACCCTTAAAAAAATAAAGTTTAATCTGTTGTGCTATTTGTATACATCTTTTAAACTAAAAAGCGTTATACTTTAAAATATAGGGTGAATTCAGGAAAACTGCCTTTCCCAGATGCTTTTCTTTCTTCTCCCCCCCCCCCCCATTCATTTAATGCAAGATATACATTTTGAGATCATATACTCATAAAAAAGATAATGTGTATCCTATTTAGAAATTATAAAACATACACACACTGTATACACACATACACATATGTATTGTTTATTAACACTTTATAATCAAACAACAAACAAACATATTCAACAACATATAGCCTGTATTAGAACATGTAAGTGTGGTATTATTGTGTTCACTTGTTACCCCATACCTCAAACAAAATATGATGATTATTGTAATTTTTGTTTAATGGACTGACAAACATGATTCTAATTTAAGAGGGTTTAGATGTTTGAAAGCAGCATACAAAACCACTGCTACAGGAAAAACACATTTGTTTAAGTGAACTACATAGACTGTATAAAAACAGGTGAACTATTGATTTAATAACCCTTTTTAGATACATACAACTTCCCCATGTGACAACTAGCCCCTGCGTGTTTAATGCAAAACGTTCAAGTGCTACCTTTTTGATAACTATTTAAACTAATGAAATCCTTTTTACTAAAATTACACCAACACCAAATGTGGTTACTGAGCATTTAATGAGATCCTGTTTCATGAATTTGCTCTCATCTGTGGGGTCAATCTCTGTCATTGAATGATGGGATCTGACTCGCTCCTTTAATTCATCCCAAAGCTGTGCAGTCGGGTTCAGGTCCAGGTTTTGTGCAGGCCGGTCCAGATCTTTCAGTAAATCGTTTGTGCTTGGACCTCACACAGAAGCATAATCATGCTGAAAAAGTTCAGAAATAACTGTCATAAAGCTGTGTATGTAATGTAGCATTGCTTGAGCTTTTTGCCATATAGTACCTGGCTTTGTACATGCTTTTCATATGTCATGCTATATCCGTTTTTACACCTATGCATAGATTACTGTGCCTTTTTCTTCTATCCAACAGTTCACACCGTTAAAGCCACCCCACAGAAGCATATTTAAGATATTTGATTTCAAGCAGACCTTTAAAATAAAACGAAAACTTGCTGTGCTCAATGTACTTTTTATTTATTTTACTAAAAACGGGGAAAAAAAGGTCACATCAACATTTACCCTTGTTAATACAGAATACTCAATATCTTTCAAACAGAAATAAAATACACCAGTTTTTAACTTCCTTTTATATTAAAATATCAAATGGTCTGCAATCTAACAGTGCTTATGAAGTACGTCACTGGCTTTATAGAAGAAAGGTTTCATTTTTCCCTCTGCTCTGCCAGTGATCTTCAGCAGTGGAATAAAAATAATAACAATAATAATAATCATTAAATAAAATCAAAATACAGAGAAGAAAATGAACCTTTGTGTTATCCTGCCACTTTTTATCTGACAAGCTGAACATGCAAAAGAGGGCGAATAGCACAGATCTTTCTACAGAATAAACGGAAGTATCACCAGACACTTCAACTTGCAAAGATGACAGGAGATGATTTTTCTCCAAATCAAGACATAGTTTTGTGTTTTTCCGAGTATATTCTCACTACATTGCATATCACGACTTGTCCCAAAAGCTGGCATATTTAACAGTTAGTTTCTCTCTTCAACAGTATAATCAACTCTATACTGACAGGAAGTTGAAACAAATAAAAAAATGAAGAAGGACTCCACAGAGTCTCAAAGTGTACTCAACTGTACAAGCACAATTAACAGTATATATTCATAATAAATAGGGTGATTTTTGGCCTGGATGTACTTGGACAAGGAAGGTCTGGGATTTCAATGTTTTGCCCAGAAGGAAACACTCGCAGCATGAGATATGTATTTTGAACGATTGCATTTGCTCTTTCTCTCTCTCACACACACACACACACACACACACACACACATACACACACACACACACACACAATGACAGCTCACTGTCCTCGTTATCACATGCACAGAAGCTTTTGAAACTAAACAATACAAACAAATAATATTTCTAAAACATGTAAATGCTGATGTTTACTGGAACGTCTCTCCAGGAATAGAGCGATTGCAGTTGATTTCCAGCTCCGGGATCACTGAACTGGGCTTTAGAGGAGACGCCACAACTGATGCAGACATCCCAGCATGCATCTGCAACTCAGACCAACCAGCATCCCAAGACACGAACCTTCAGACGGGATGGTAAACGAGGTGCTTGACGTAGTAGGACATGTGTCCTGCCAAACACAAACACAAGTGTGATAAGGTGATGCTGGTCCTGATCCTGGGCTGGCTCTGATGGTCCTCCTCTCGCTGCAGCTCTTCTCCGCGCTGGATCGAAGCGTAAGCTCCCTTTACACATGAACATGACTGGAGACAACAAACACAGGGGGAGAGCGGCCACAGTCTTTCACTGTCCCCCCGCTGGACCGTTGACTTTGTACACAAAAAAGACAATATTTGAGAGCAAGGGAGTCTGTTGTTGGGGTTAGACGTCAGTTGAGAAATAGAGTGTGTTCTTCTTCAGCTCAGCGAAGGATATGGGTGGATGCTGCAGGTAGTACAGCAATACCTGAACCTGTGAAGACAGAGGAGCAGGGATCTGTCAGCATTATTCACCCACACCACTCCTACACGAATAACACTGTGAGTTTATTCTGAACAAAAAAAGAAAAAGGAAACTACTACTTTTCAGCACAGACCATTCCAGATCTATGTTAGAAGTTCAGAATTAAAGCCCGTTCACACTAAGAATGAAATCTATAAAGATAACTACTTAAGCGTCCACACCAGCGGATGATATCTTCTGTTTATAAGCACACACTCATCTGTCGCTTAACATTCTCGAGCTCATTTTGGTGTCATAGTTTTTATCGTTCATCAGCTGGAAAAAAATCATTCTGACAATGTCAATTTGGCTTCTCTGGGCCCTTATCGTTCTAGCTGTGGTGTGGTCTCTGCTGTTTTTTAATACTGAGAACACTTTTAAAAGTAGAACTTCTTTATCTTTATAGTTATAGTCTTTGGTGCAAACAGGCCTTTAGTAATGACTGAACAATCAGGAATGAGCAGAACACTGTGTCCTAACCAGAGGTCACATTATTTATTACTGTATAATAACAACAACAATAATAATAATAATAATAACAAAAGTTACAGTATTTACACTTTTATCCAGAATAGCTTGTGTGTGTGTGTGTGTGTTTGAGTTTGTATATCTTTTACACACACACACAAACAAACTCAAGTCTCAATCAAAGATTGTCTTCTTTCAAAATATACCATAATTATGGCCAAAGGGTTGCCTGTCTAATTAATATTCATGAGCCTCTCTTCTGATTGGCCTGTGGTTTTCTGAGTGACGCACGGCCAGGCCAACCTCAGGTAACTAGAGTCAGCTGACGTCACAGTGCTAGCTGGAGGCAGCAAAACAAAGTGAAACTGGAGGCGGCCCACTCAAACCAGCACAGATTCATTTACGTAAAGAGCTTAAAATATCATCTTGTTGTTATGTTGGGTGCCAGAATCAACGTAATACAGCCTCAAATGAGAGATTTGATTGCAAATCTGCTGTCACTGCCAGACAAACCAACTGATGACAGCTGTGGTTAAACGTGATAAAACGAGCAGACTGGACAGAAATGATGGTTTGCAATGCACACTTATTGAAAACGTTCAAAAGTATTGTGTTTTGTTGTTATGGACGAGTCTACAGATTTCTTGCCATATGTTTCGTACATGTCAAAATGTCTGTGCATGTGTGTAAAACAACAAACTGACGATTTATATATAATAACTTTTAACTGTATATACAATGTTGTGATTTATTGTGGCTGAAACAATGTAGCTGTAAAAATAGTTGCCTTCTGAAACTCAAATGTATATACATCTTCATCATGACGTGCTAGATGAGTTTGTCTGTACTATGCACGTTTGATGTGATCCACCTTATAGTAACAATCCTGTCAGTTCGTCCATCCTTTGAGTGAGAGTGTAACGTTACAGGCTGGCTGATCTGGTTTTGTGGTTAAAGTTAACCTTTTCGACATGTTTCAGTGCTGTTGTTTCTCAATGATCAGCAATGGCACGGACGGGATGTTGACAAAAGTAGAGAGGGACGGTGGGCGGTGCTCAGGGTGGTGTCTGCAGGAGGTGACAGTGTAGTTATGATGACAACTTTTTACAGAAGTCACAACGGTCCGTGAAAAATCACAGCTACTTTAAGCAGGCTGTGCGCATTTTACTGTGGACAGACTGTTTTGAAATTTATATGGTAGTTAAATAGCCCCTAGACCTCAGTTATCTTGAAAAAAGCCAGGAAATTTCAACTTTGACAATATGGGACCTTATTGGCTTTTTTGGCATCTGATCACAAATGTCGCCAAATTTTGGAGCGCTTAGATTAGCAATCAAGATCCTGGCAGATCGCTCACAGTCCAGTCCTCACAGATGAAGAAAAAAAGTGCATAGGAATCTATAGATGGAATGAAATTTTAATTTGACAACAAGTTTCCGATTCTGGAATCGGAATCGATTTTCAATTCTCAACTCTAATGCTGACAACATGAGCGCATAAATACACGAGTGAACTGAAGATGCCCAGGACTTGCTCTCACCTGAGGTCAGTGTTATATGATAGCATGGAAATCAAGACAATGGAATAATCACAGAGCACATCAGCATCACAATCAGCGCTGATGTGCATCTTCAAACTGTCAAACACACCAAAACACAGGCCATGATGGTGATCTATGATATATCCATGCTGGGAAAGACTCCAGGAGTGAGCAGTGAGTGTGTAAGCCACGACTGACCTGTGCCATGACATCATGTGACCAGATGTCAGAGGCCAGCGTGATGTGGGCCTTATTGATCTCTGACTCCGACGGTCTCAGCAGAGTGGGGCCAAACACTGTGGCCAAATTATGCAGAGACATCTTATTGACCGGCTCCTTCTCTGCCACCCTGAAATGAGAGGAAACAAACACCAATACAGAACTGAATCACATCTTAGAAACAATCATCAAGTTGAACATTTTATTAGAATGTGTGTGATGTATAGAGCTGGCCAGCAGGTGTCAACAGTGAGCAGTGCTGTTATCTCAATCCAGCATGTGCTGTGTCTGTGATGTGTCTGTGCTGTGTCTGTGATGTGTTAATGGGCAGCAGTTAGAGTTGGCAATAAGGCCTCCAGAGAGATTATTTTTGACACTGTTTATAAACCCAAGGCCTTGCTGGCTAATTACAGACAATTCAGAGAGATTTGTGTGATTCGCCACAGCAGTTTCACACGGACTAAAATAAAACAGAACCGTGGGTATTTCATGATGTTCTTGTGAAGCTGCCGTCTTCACTGTCAACAACAAGTAAGTCCTGTCATCACTTCATTTTAATATAGTTAAAAATGTAATTTATTCCCGGAAAAAATCTGGAATTAATCAGCAGCCATTACTTCAGTCTTTAGTGTCACATGATCCTTCAGTAATCATTCTGTTATAATGACTTGTTGTTCAAGAATCATTTAAAGGTAGAAAGAAAAAAATTCAGCTTTGTCACCACAAGAATTACACATTTTAAATTTCAAACATATGTAATGGATTACTTGTTTTAAAACATTAAGATATTTCACAAAATTGCTGTTTTGCTGTATTGTTAATCAAATAGACATCAATGTCCCCACAAGGATAGTAAGACCCAAAATGTTTGATCTTGCTGGGACATTGTTTGATCCCCATTAAGAGAACATTCTAATAATAAAGAAATCATACAAAAAGATGTTTTTTGAAAATGTTTTCTGTAAGGGTTGTGTTTAGGGGTAGGAGATAGAATACAAAATTATAAGTCATTATGTACATAAAACATGGAAACCCAACATGTGTGTGTGTGTGTGTGTGTGTGTGTTTACCTCTTCAGGTGTTCCAGTAGGGTGAGGAATGTGATGAGATTTGGGTCTGGTAGTGACCGCAGCAGATGCATCATGCAGTTTTCTTTTGCTGCAGGATCTGAGAGAGCTGTGATAAAGAGTTTGACAAAGAGGAGTGTTATTACACCTCCATCACCTTAATTCTAAATGACTCTGCTACTAATCACACGGTGATGCAGTTTTAAGTGTGAAAGGTGAAAGGTCATACCAATGCCCTCCATGAAGGCCGGGTACAGCCGGTCTGTGAGAAGGGGTTCTGGCAGCTCCCTGAAATACAATTTCAGTGTCCCTGCTATGGCATTAATGTCCATATCACTCAGCATCATCAGGATATCTTTGGTATCTGAGAAAGAGAGAGAGAGCGAAAGAGTAAATGATTTGCCAACAAAACAAATACTCTTGCAAGCAGAGTAATAAGCTTCCGGCACGACATATGACATAACAGTGAGCAACACTTGAAGGTACAGCTCTGGAGAGTCCCTACAGACTCTGTGTGAGTGTGTTTATTGAGTCAGCTGACAGCTGGAAGGGCTCAGACCTCTGCATGGCCTTTCCCACAGCACTGCTGCTGCTTTTAGACTCAAGCCACAGGCCTCCACTGACCACACATAACCAGACACTGATGGGAAATCAAAGCAAAACACTGTATAAGATGTAGTACGTATAACTGAATGGAGGAAAATCTCACTACTGTGTGCAAACTGCCACCTCGCAAATTGGCTTCCCAGCCAATCTGACCACAAGGTATCACAAAATAAAAATAAAGACTCATTTTGCACTTTTGCATTTAAACTGCATGCATATTTATTTATTAGACACATTGATATTCAGTCTGAGTTAAACCTCTTTTTTGGCTCATTTTTTCATTTGTTTTTCTCTTTATTTATTGATATATCACAATTATATATTTATTTATCTATTATATAATATGCACGCGGTGTATAGTAGTTGGATGAGTGTATGAAGTGTAAGAGTCTCTTACTGGCGTCAAACGCAGCTTTGAGGGCCTGGATGTCCGTGGCCACTCCAGAGATCCTGTAAATCCCCACTTCATCAATCCCTCTCTTCTCCACCTCCTCAATGCACTGCCGCACAATGTAAGGCACCTTGGAGCGTTCGCGCCTGAGGAACAACAACAGGCAAAGTTCATGTACTGTACGTGAGAATCTGTGCAGCTGTGACAGTGCCATAGTGTTTTTGCAGTATATTTTGAGTGTTTAAAGTCATGGTGAAACTGACATAACAATCGATTTTTTTGTCCTAATTGTAACATCCACTTCCTTTTAATTTAATATAGGCTATACTTTACAAGGTCAAAAAAAGAAGAAGAAACAAATGCATGGATGAATCATTCACAATAGGTTCAATAATTTGCATTCAGAAAACATGTCAACTTTAAGGCTTGAGATTTCACTCACTTTGTCACCACACTGATTTTGACCCCAAACACGCCGCTCTGTTTCTTAGATGGCGTCCGCTTCAAGCTTAAGTCCCGACTGGTAAACTTCATGGAAAACTCCACCTTAATCTGAAAAATAACCATAAATGAGATATGTGTATAGGGCAATAATACACAAAGTATTAATATGTTTGATGGGAAATAAATTAGTACCCCATTCATTTCTATGACATCCATATGCCAGTTTTTGGACTGCACAGTCTGTGGGTCCAGCTGTGAAGAGACAGAGAGAAATGAGTGTGAGAATGACTTCATCTTTAGCACAGAACATTATGATGCAATTATTGCTGCTCAGTACAATGCAAACACTATGGCCTCAGAAAATATTGTTTTAGGTCAAAGGTTAGTGCTGAGAGACCACAGCAGACCAAGAGTGCTGGGTTATTATTAAATTAAGAAAAATATTTCAACAATGAATAGCAATAAATTGCCTCCAGAATGAAAAAGGCCTGAGGCTCAGAACAGCCACAGTTTTGAGTATTTCAGTACAGTATCAGTATGCATGAGGGTGTTTCAGGTTTCTGATGCAATATTTTGAGCTATATATCAGTAAACACCTGCGTTGTATGTTAAATTTCAAATGTATTTATTGATATAGCTCTTTTTACAACACACATTGTTTCAAAGCAGCTTAAAAATCATTATGCTAAAGGTTCAGTATTTCTTAATGCCTTATAGTTGCATTTAGGAGATTAGAGCTGGGTGATTATAATAAAGTTTACATTTTTGATGATACAAGCAATCAAGCAGTTGTGATTTGCTATATAGTATGCGTTTCTACATGCCAACTCTTTATGTGAACATTTTAAACCTACAACAGCAGCTTACTTCTATTTCCTCTCCCATACCCTCCCCTCTTTTTTTGTTTTTTTTTTTTTTTAATAAAGATGACTAAAAATCATTTTGCTATTCTATCTAAAAATCCCCAGACAGTCCTTTCTATAAAAAAACCCTGAGAAACTCACAGTGGATTTCTTCCCTTGTTATTACATATCTAGACTGTGAAGTGAACTGTATTAGACTGCTGCATGAGAGCAGGAGTCCAGCATAGATGAATCAAACCTGAATGAAGCACAGCACTATAAACACAACATGAATCAAAGTGAGAATCACTACTTTCCATGAGCTGGATGTGACAGTGACAAAACGGTTATATTCAGAGATCAGGCCATTTAAAGTGTTTAGGATTACCCATAACTCGTAAGAACTCATGCACGCTATGATATTTAGGTACATTCGGGCTACTGTCCTGTGAACATATACGGAAAAGCACTTGCGACAAAATCTGTGCTGTTTCCATTAACACACAACTCTCTAAGGAGAGCAGACTTAGTTACACTCTCTCTCACATACACACCAGTTTCCCATGCTACATGCCACAGACAAGATGGATGATGGGAAGGGCCATATAGGAAGAGCTCTCCCCACTCTTAAACTAATCTGTCAATCAAAGCCAAAGGTAAGAGACACAATAATAATCAATCTGAGCGTCTGGACCACATCTGAATCCAGTTACTGATCAGCGTTAGAAATCAACTAGATATGCTGTGCTGTTCCACATTAAGACTCAATCCAAAGTAATTCCTGTGCATGTGCATTTAATTAAACTTCACTGACAATCAGCATGAAGTTGGCTTATGCATGAGGGAACACAAACAGCACACCTGCTGACAAATCTGCCATAAAATTAAGATTTACAGGAAAACATGCATAGGCTGAGCAGCTTTTGTCTGACAAAGTCCGTCAAGCACATAAAACTGCATTAGCTTGTATAGCTAAAATCAATTCTCTCAATAAAATTAGTGTGCAGTCATCATTACTGATGTTGTTTATACACATATTAGGGCTATAATGAGATTATTATTGGATATTTATGGAATGCTGCAGCCGTGTTATTATACCACGGCTAAAACAATACGACATGTTTACACCAATCAAATTAAGAGGTTAATAAATGGATATTTTGAGATCAGCAGTGAGGACACAAGCGGGTCTGGTGTTTACTGTGGTTAATCCAAATCAAGTTGATATTTTCTGATATTTTAAGAGATGCATTGAATGTATTGACCTTGACACAGACATGAGGGTCTGATGCAGGGGTCTCAATGATATCTTCTACGCATGTCAAAACACATGTAGCTGTCAATGAAAATAACAGTATTTATCACTCCAAACATTACTGACAATCATAATCTTCTGCAGTGTGAACGTAGCCTTACAGATCCCTAATGTCTATGCTACACATGCCCTTACTTGAGCCCTTCTCTAACCTTCTGGTGCTTCTTACTTCATTCAAAATTTATGGAATCAAACGAGTCCATGATATGTCTAGAAAATCCTTTAATACAGCTAAACGGCTTACCCTTACAAAGACTCGCCTTGTAGACACCTCATCTGTCCAAGTGCTTTTCTCCAAACTCTTAGTAAATGTCCTGAGGGATTTCACTTCACATTTTCCTCTGGGAAATCTCAAAGTTTGGGATAAAAGAGCTAAAAACGAACGTCTGTGAGATTATTTTAACAGCGTACTCAAATGATCCCCAATAAGCCAGACTGGATGATCATGTTAAGGTGGGGTGAAGGTCAGAGAAGAAACTTATTCTCATCACTCTCAGCACTGGCCAACCGTCTTCAAGACAGCAGTCAATAGTACTGTATCTTCAATGTCCTCGCTGAACCGCTCAGGGATTGCACAACCGAAACAAAGACTGAAGCTGTCTTTGAAATGTTTTGAATGAAGAGCATTCGTGCATGTGTCCTGATCCAAATGCTTTGAAAAGGTGCGAATGAGATTCTGAGGAGCTCTGGTCAATGATAACCTCAAATAATCCCTATAATGAGGGCCACATTGTGATTCGTCTTGAAAATGGGATCAATCCCAAACATATACTGTGAGAAAAAAGGAAAACACTAACTATAGTAAATATCCAGAAATCATATAATCAAGATGAATATAAAAACATCATAATACCATACACTGTGAAAAAAAAGCTTTACCATAGTACATGCCCACAAAAATTATGTTGTTATCGAGGCTGTTTTGCTATACTATAATTAAAAAAATGCACCATTGGTGAGTTTAATAATATTCTTTTTTATAAAAATGTAAAAATTCTTATTCCAACCTCAAAACTTTAAATGGTTGTGTATTAATATACAACAAGGTCAGAAAAAAAGAGTGACTTCAAGCTCATAACAATTTCTTTGTCCCAGCAGTGTAGATTCAGTAAGAGTGCAGAAGTATTCTTGTATCTGTCAGCAAGGGCAGAATTATCCAGGCACTGAAGAACCAACATTGGAACCAAATGTCATGAAAAAGTCATAACAAAATTCATTTTTCATACAGTATAACGTCCAGTGTGCTGTCAGATGTATGAATGAATGGAGGCAGTTTTGTGTGACTGCTGTAGCTCTGTGCTCATCCTCCTTACATAAAGAGCCTTGGTATTGTATAATAAAGCTTAATGCATGGCTGAAGATGTAATGTGACTCATGTTGTGAGCAAACAAGCACGAATACAGCAAAACACAACTTGTATTATTTATGCCGCTTTGTTTATACTGTATGAACCCACAAGGAGCAATGCAGGCTAAAGCACTTAAATAAACATGACAAACAGCTTTGTTCAACAAGATATCAGTAAAATATCAAGCCCTGTTTCATAATTTTCCTGATCACCTTATTTTTCATGACTATATGGCACGCTACAGCCAGACACCCAGCATTACCCTTCACACATCTCTCTGTAGCATGTGGCCAGTAGTTCCAGCTCACACTCTTGAGAAATCTTGGCATTTGTAGGAAAATGCGTGTTTGCTCAGTGTGTGGTGTGCATGGGAAAAAGGCGTAATTTCTGTGGTATCCAGAGGTTAGTGTGGAGGTCAAACTGATGTTTGCTGTAGTGTTCTGATGCATTGTGCTGATGTCACAGGCTCGGCCTGCCGGGCTGGACTGGGCCGCTTCCAGTAAATTGAATCACACAGGAAATTCCAATAATCAGCTGATTCATAAACATGGTCAACAATCCCCTCCTCACATCTTTTACTATCATCGTACATATTTTTGTAAAACATATTAAGAGCTCTTCCATAAAAGGTATGTAAAAACACTAGTTGTGACCGTCCTTGTGATGGAAGTACTACCACAGTACTGAATATTTATCATTTATAGTTCATATACTTAGGTAAAAAGCATTTCTTTAAACTTTCTTTGAACCAAAAAGTGCCATTTACATTAATATCAAAGTCCGATGTATTACTAAAGTACATTAATTTTTATAAGGGAGGTTTCTTTAAAGAAAACAATAGCATAATTATAAAACATGGTCCAAACAAGTGTCCAAAAATATGACCAAAGGGTTTTTACTTGCGTGACTGCTAAAAAAATCATTTAAAATAGAAGTAACTACAGAAAATATAACAACAACAACCCCATGAGTCAAGAAATCCAGCTATTGTAAATACCTTGAAAGTTATGAAGCATAAGATATATTTTTAACAGACCATTGGATGCTAATGACTCTGTTGCTAATAAATGCAAGCCAGTTAGCCTAACAGAGGACAGTGTCATAAATCAAGCTTAAACATCTGCTAAAAGAGAACCATGAATAATACAATTCCTCATGGACCCATTTGGTCCAATTGGACAAATTATCATGAAACAAAGCATGAAAGAATTACTGAATCAGACGCAAACAGTACAAAAGCATAACCTGTATATTTAACACAGTACAATCATGTACACTGGACACTGGACAAAGAAAGTCAAATGGAAACATCCAGAGCCATGCTACATATCAAAGTACCATGGTATTGCCACAGCGCTTAACTGTATAAAGAAGAAATCCAAACAGGACAACAGCTGTTGTGTCCAGTAACGAACCTCACCATCACCCTCCTCCACTTCATTAGTCCAATAAGCAAGAGTGTGTGGGGGTTCAGTAGCCCCTCACAGGGGTCTGGTGCCCTCACACTTGCAGCAGAAGATTTATGCATGTGATAAAAGCATCCATTAGCATAAAGCTGGCATTTAAAGGCCTTTAAAGAGGAGCAGGGTTCATCAGTTGTTCAGTCATTAGCATGCTATAACCTGGAGCACTATAGGCTAGAGAGAAGATAGTTACAGCCGAGGATGGGTTCATCTCTGGGGACATATTCCTCTTCTGCATAATACATCTCTTTCACACAGACCCTCCCTCCTTCTGTTCTTTCATTCCTTTGAATGGAGGAACAATTTCTGCTTCACCAAAAGGGGCACTATAGGGAGCATTAGTGTGAGCAGTCTTCTTAACAAACAGTTTTCTCTTTCAGGTCAACTACAGCCAACAATTTACTTAATACAGCATAATAGCATAGGCTCTTTGAGTATTGAGGTTTATTATAAAGATAGTTCAACTTAAAATTAAAGGAGTGTCATTTACCCATCATTTACCCCCATGCTGTTCCAGAACTGTATGACTGTTTCTCTTCTGTGGAATATGTAAGATTTCAATGAAAATCTAATTCTGTACAGTATGTACAAAGGAATTACATTTCCAATGTATTCCAATGCATTTGATCTTGCATAAAAAGCAGTGATTCTCAACTGGTTTTGGTTCAGGACTAAGATTTTACATTGGAATTAACATTAAAGAAGTTCATTTCCAGAATGAAAATTCCCTGATAATTTATTCACCCCCATGTCATCCAAACGAACCACAAATGCTCGTCTTGCACTAGCTCTGTAATACACATGTGGGAATTCACACATTACGTAATCACGTTGGAAAAGACACGTTTGGCTAGTTCTTCGTTCACATTTCGTTCTCCAACATCAAAATCATCCAACACCATTGTCAACCTTTTTTTGTAAAGGGTGTTTCACTTTCTTTTCACGTTCGCTTTGTAAACACTGAGTCGGTTCTTCCGCCTATGACATGCATGCATGTTCACGTAATGCATTCGAGCTAGTGCAAAACGAGCATCTGTGGTTAAAAAAGTATATCAATTTTTTTTTTTTTTTTTTTTTTTTGAAAATGACTGATCATTTCACTAGATCACCCTAATTCCTCGGCTGGTATAATGTAGAGACCTTTGAAGCTGCATTGAAACTGCAGCGAAACTTCAACATGGACAAAAATCCTAGAATGTGAAGTGAAGAAAGACATGAACTTCTTGGATGACTTGGGGGGAGTAAATTGTCAGGATTTTTCTAATCTGGAAGTGAACTTCTTCTTTAAGTGGTGATCCAAAACAGTATCAAAATTGTGTACAGAGAAATAAGTAGTATACATCGGTTGCAGTGCATTCTGGGATTGAATGCATACACTTAATAACGTGCACTATGGATTTGTACACCACTTCAAATGGCTGTTGCCTCAAATAGTGAACTGTAAACCTTTCACAAAGGATTTAGGGGGCAATTTTAGACACAGCCTATGTTTCTGGCCTGAAGGGTGGGTTCTGTTAAGAATTACGTTTATCAAATAAAAGTGCATCTGTGGAGGTCAGACATTATAAGCAGGTCATAAGGCAACACTGGGATCATTCATGACCATATCAAAGGAACACACTCGTACAGATAAACACACACACTCTCTTGACCACAAAGACTCATTCAATATTCAGTCAATGAGACTGGCCATCTGTGAGAGAGTGTTTCAAAGCATTTTAAAGTGCAAATGACTGCAAAATGAGGTTTGTTTATAAATGTAATTGGTGGTATGTGGCAATTATGTGTGTATCTATTACACCTGTGTCTGAATACGAGCATACATGAGTAACTGTCTGTGTCTACATTTGACAGACAGTCTTTATGTGTCAATACCTGTGGGAAGACAAATACAAATACTGGTTGTGTCTGCACAGTACATTTGTGTGATTTAAAGGCAATTTTCCTTCTATGAAGGAATTTTTATCAGATCAATTTAATATAGATGATGTTTCAGAAACAGCGGAAGGAGTAGAAGTCAGAAAGACGAGGCAAGAGACAGAAAACTTCAAAAGAGCATGTGCTTGGCAAATGGAAAGACATGGGTCTTGCTTTGTTGTGTATTAATAACAAAATCTATTATCATAGAGTCACAGTGGGGGGTCTTTTTCTGTAACCTCTCTACTCAGACCTGTGTCAGTGGATCAGGAAGATCACAGACCTGACTGTGCAGAGGACACACAGAAACACAGCAGAGGCTAAAATGCTTTGTTCTTATAGGCAGAAAAACTATGCACATAAATTACTGCTCAAAGTGCTGGCAGGGCAAATACCCCACGTGGAGAGACCTAGATCTCGCCGACTCACATCGGCACACGCACAAACACACACACACAGCGGCACACCTACTCCCACAGTTACATGCAGAGTGTGAAGGCCCTGATCTCATCACAGCAGAACAATCATTCAGCAACACTGAGCACTGAGCTAAATGAATTAGATCACCACTGCCATTCCATCAATGTTATACTAGTCACACTAGAAATTACACTGACGAGCAGTCCTTCTCTCTATAGCAGGGGTCCACAGCCTTTCTTACTGTGTGAAATTTTGATTTGCACCGCCGATCAAATGTTTGAGGTCAGTAAGAATAGTTTTAAAAGAAATCAAAACTTTATTCTGCAAATGGGCCTTAAACTAATCAAAAGGGACAGTGAACACATTTATGTAACAGAAGATTTAAATTTCATAAAATCTTTTTATTCACCATGGAATCATGAAAAAGATTATTCAGTTGTGTGTGTGAGAGTAAAGGTGTGATTAATTGACCTCCATCGGTGGGTGGGTGATACTTGCCAGGGGCCCTGAGGACAGCAGGTTAAAGTGATAATTAACCTGTAGCTGCAGCCAGCCCACACACACACACACACACACAAGTACAATAGTTTCTGAGAATTGTTAGCTTTTCACAAACTTCTATTGTTTTATACTGACCAAACAATATGATTTATCCCTAAGCCATCCATAAACCATAAACTTTACAGAAAACTTGTTTGCATTGTTACACTTTCAGATAAACATAATTTAGTATTTTTTATATTATTATATTTTTGCTCCCTCATGAGGACCACAGGCCGGTCCCCACAATGTCAAACATTTCAGGCTTTACTATCCTTAAAGAGCCACACAGATGAGAAATCAAAAATTACCTGTATTACAGTGTATTATGTAGCTGTCCATCAGTGTAAACAATGTGCAAAGTAATTAAACCAAAAAGTACACGATTTATAAAGTTATTGGCTTCTAAAGTAAGGAGTCGACTCTGAATCGCTGAAACGAGTCGTTATAGATTTCAAATCTTTTGCCCATCTTTATGTACGTCACTATGAGCACTTTGCATAATAATCTCCGCCTACCGTCTTGAGAGAAACGAAACTCTGACCTGCCCCACCCCCCCACACAGACGCTCTGGTTGGTGTGGTAGCATCATGTCGAGGAGACAGTGTGTTTTTAATTGTAAAGGCAAGTTTGTTTTATTTTCACTGCCAAAGAATGAAGATCAGAAGAACCAATGGCTAAAATTCATTTTTACCACAATACCAGAGCAGTACAACAAATCCTTGTTGTGTTCACAACATATCACTGATGACTGCTTTTCTAATCTCGGTGAGTACAAGGCGGGATTTTCAAAGCGTTTGGCCATAAAAGAGGGTTCATTACCAAATTTATTTAGAACAATGAGCATCTCCGAATCACAACGCGAAGTATGATTATGAAGTTATGTGTCTGTTTTCTCCCAAGCGTCTTATCAGTATGTGTGCTGTCTGCAGCCTTTGTCTGAGCTAATCGTCATGTACAAACACGTCATTAAAATGAAGAGTAACTCCGTGAATACTCAACGAAGAGACATGAGAGAGATATCTATAGAAAGCTTGACATGTCTACTTTAAAACTAAAGAAGTGCTGTCGAAAACAGATATTCTGTGATAAAGTAATCCATATGAAAACAAGGCGATGTCTGTTTTCACGTCTCCCTTCATTCTAATGTGACCACGCCCCCGCGCTGAACGCGCTATTCAGATTCAAACTGAAGCGCGCGGTTTGAACAAAGAAGAAAAAGCAGCGAGACTGTTCAAGTTTTTATTTTACTGTTTGCTTCGCGATGAGAGGAATAAGACATAATTCACCCCAAACAGATGCTAACGCATAGTTTACCGTGGAGGTGTGTGCGGAACAACCAATCAAACCTGACTATGTTAGTTGACCAATCAGAACACAGTATGCTACCGAAAGATGGGTTTTAAGGAAACTGAATCTTTTGAACAGCTTCGCGCGAACCGTTTGGGGATCTCTGAGAATTGAGGTAATTTTAAAATGATATTTTGACAAAATGACAATGTTTTTTAACCTTGGATGGATTTAAACCTAATGTACAGGACTTATAAACAGTGATAGGAAGCTTAGAATTTTCATCTTACTGGCTCTTTAACATAATAATTAACGTATGGACAATGTAGCTTAAACAAGTACACACAAACAACACAGCCCAACTAACATCTAACACCCAACACATTCATCAAACGAGAGTGAACAAACTACTATGTATAAAAGTAAAGGAAGGAGGAAAGACATAATTATATTACTATTAATTACCCCCAAAATATTTAAACTTCTTCATGTTCAGTAACTTTGTAATGCGTACTCATCATCTAAATAACAAACTATATACAGGTGAAGAAAGCAGGTACAAGAGAGAACTGATCAGCTACAAAGATGCAAACACATTTCACCAAAAAATCTGACAAAAAAATAATTTTAAATGATCAACATTCTGCATTTCATGTTCATAAACAGAGCATGATAAAGTGATGGTTCAATCAGACTTTCAGTCAGTTTAAGACAAGGAAACAGGCAGAAAACAGACCGAGAGAATGAGAGCAGAAGGAGACAGATGGAGAGAGAATGAAAGAGCGAGTAACCTTTTGCCGGAGCAGTTTACTGTGCACACGGCCCCATAGTTTGGCTCCGGTGTTGGTGTGTCTTTTGATGGCTGAAGGATCGTCCACGCAGCAGTGCTGCTCCACGCGCTCACACACTGAGTTCAGATTACAGTCCGTCACTACGATCTCTGTCATCCTGACTGTGTTCCTCTCGCAGCCGCGCACAAGGGCCACTGACCCCCAAAAGACCAGTAGAGTGATTCCCAAATGTAAAACCAAACTCTTTCCAAATTATTCACAGCAGACTGCTTAAAAATATGTTTTTAGAATATGTATATATATATTTCTTTTTTAGAGGTTTACAAGACAAAATTCTTCACTTTTTGTGTCTCAAATGCTCTCTAAGGATGGAGCGATTAAAAAACTATTAAAAATCAGCCGAGAAATGAACTCTGTGAAATAAAGAGCTCATTTCTGGAGGAAAGTAAACATTGCCATGCTTTCGTCTTTTCTCAGGCTTAATAACTGAATTAAAGATCCTTTAGTAAATGTTGAAGTAACTCTTTCCTCTGCCTGCATTTCTCTCCCGCTGCTCTCTCCTGCGCTCTTCTCAGCATCTGATCTCCAGAAATCACAGAGACAGAGAGGAAGAAAGAGTGGGAGGAGAAAGGGAGAGTGGGAGGGAGCGAGGGAGTGGATGAGCTGATTCTATCACCAAGCAGTTTTTAAGTCTCTAGATGCGAGACGGAAGGGGAGGCATTCTTTGTGTGCGGTTACCTCAGTATCTCACAAAACGTGTTTAACCCCCAAATAAAAAAAAATGTTCAAAATTCAAAAGAAATTATGTTTTGCATAAAGAAAATAATGATTTTTTTCCATTGTGACCCAATATTCACAATGATTTTTTTTTTTAAATATTCCCACAATCAGATCAGTATTATGCAATAAATAAATAAATAAATAAACAAACCAACTGTGATATGTAATGCACATTATCTGTGTTTTTCAGGGCCAATTCCGTTAAGATTATTACAGTTCAAGCAGACCAATAACCAATATTTTGAACTGGTATATATGTTTGGTGTAAAAATGAAAATTAATGTCAAACTTAAGAATAACAAAAACTTTCTTTAAATGCTTTTAAAGTATTTTATTGGCAAATCGGGCAGCAAATCTTTCACCACCATTTCAGCGAATAGCTTTGTCATCTTCTCGGTTCTGCCTGCGTTGCATTTAGGTCTTACGGCAAGTGATTCAATGCTCGTCTGAGTTGCCGCTCTGTTATCGCCAGATATTTTATGTACACATTTAAGATGATAGCGCATTGTATTTGTTGTAGATTTGTGTGACAGCTTGGCGATGCACAGCTTACCCTGAACTGTATTTTCATAGTTCTTCTCAAAGGGAAACCAGCCATCACTACGTGACTTTGAGGCCATGATTGTCTGTCTTCTTACTTCTTTTGAGGCATCAAGTGGGAAGCTAACCAATCAGAGGTCAGGGCGCCGCCCAACGTGCTGCCATAACCAATAATAAAAAAAAAAAAAAAAAATAATTTAGATCATCGTTTACGTGATCGATCATCGCTGTCGCGGTCGAGTACTTGAGTACTCGATCACTGTTGCACATCCCTACTGTCTGCAGCCTTTGTCTGATCATTTTACTGTTTGCTTCGCGATGAGAGGAAAAAGACATAAATCACCCCAAAAAGATGTGATGTGGTTGAGGATTTGAGATTTGGATTTCCTTAGGAAAAAAGAATGAAGCACTTTATTCAGCAGAGATCATAAACATGAGTAAGTCTCTTTTTATTTATTTATATACTTGTACTAGTTTTCACATAACGTCTAAACATTTTACTAGTTAGACTTTTTCCAAAGACTTTTTCCAAACTATAATTCCTGACTAAATGTATAATCAAGTGAAATATTATGAAGTTTCAATAACAATATACAATATTATACCATTCAACAGCTTGATGTAAATAATATAAATGTAACAAATAAATGTAACTGTAACAAATGTAACAAACAATGCTGTTCTTTCAATTTCCCCCCCTAAAAAAAAACTGATATATATATAAAAATATATATATATTCTCAGCTCTTTTCAACATTAATAATAATAATAATATTTTTTTTTTGCAGAAAATAAGATTGTTAAAAGACATTCGTGATAGTTGACACCTACTCGTCTATGACTTTTATCAACAAAAAGTGTCTTAGAAATTTTAAATCAATATATTGTTTTCTGTAACTGAGTAAACATGATGATTTTTGCCTCAATAAACTTTTGCCTCAATAAACTCATAATTTGCTAATTATTAATAGTAAGGTAATTATTAAGTTTAAGTATTGGGTGGGATTAGGAATGTAGAATATGGTCATGCAGAATAAGTACTAATAAACAGCTAATATGATAATAACAGGCAAGCCAGTAAGGAACTAGTTAATAGTGACAATTGGTCCCTATACTAAATTGTTACCCATCTATATTATATCCATATTTATTTATTCATATTTATATTTTATATGTTCATATTCATTTATTTACAGTAATAAGAATCACCACTGTGATTAATTAGAATAACTTAAAAAAGGAGTAAAATCTAAATAAAAACAAACTAATAATTTGATGGAAAACTTAATTGTCAAAAAAAATTCATGTTAATCACTCAGAAATCACTGTTCGGAAATATGACAGATTTTCCTCACACTCGCCTACAAACCCCAGTGAGACCTGACCTGAACCACCATGCTCTCTACTTCACTTCAAAAGCATCATAGACACAAAGTTAGAGACAAAAATACCCTTAAAGTTTGTGCGTCAGTGAACACAAACACATTTCATCATCTGACACTATTGTTACAGAGCACATTCTCTGCTTCTATAATCTCTGCAGAGTGTGTGACTAGGAGCCTGAGGCAGGTGTTGGTGTATATATGTTGGTTATGTAAGCAGGAGTGGGACTGCTCTACATCTTCTGTCCTCATGCTAGTCTCTAAAGCAGCACGCAATGGTTCCTACCAGGTATTTTCACTCTGCTTCCTTCTCTCTCTTTCCATTTGTCCTCTCTCCACCTTTCCTCCATCCAAATCTCATTTATATTGCATAAGACCCGGAAAAATCACTGTATTATTAGTTCTTTGTGAAAACCTCACAGGTGCTGCAGGAGCTTTGCCTGGTGTACGTGAAGATCAAACGGGTGTACTTAAAAATAATGCGGTACTAGTGCTGCACCATGCACCTGAGCACATCCAGTTACCCAGGATTCATCTGAGCACTCCGTGGTTCAAGGCTCCCATGGAATCAGCATCCACATAACACAGCAGCATATTCAATTACAAAAACGTCCATGTATCCTCTGCTTCCTGCGTGTTAGTTTATTCAATATTTTGTCTAATTTGATTAGATTTAAAATTAACTCAGCTCTGCGTAAAGACAGACAGAATTCCATAGATTAAAATCAATGCAGAAAGTGGCTTGGAATTATTCACAATAGAATGGTTAAGACTGAAGTCACAGTGGCCAGTCTTTCCAATAACCTGCAGGAAAAAGTTCCAGTTTTACATGGTCAAGCTGTTGTTGATTTGTTGCTGGTTCAAGTCTAACAGCTCTAACTAGCTTTTTTAAAGGAACACGCCACTATTTTTGAAAACAGAGTTAAACTGCCCCTTTATGCCTTTTGGACTATTACTTTTCATGCACTGTGTCATGTAGCTGTATGTGAACATAAACTATGTGCAAAGTTGTGAAGCCAACAGATAAAGTTATTGTTTGTCAAAAAAAAAAAAAAAAAAAAAAAAAAGAGTCGGCTCACAATCGCCTAATTGAGTTTTCAGGAATTTTAATCTTATTCTGTTATGGCTCTACATCACAAAGTAACACATTTGCATAATGTCCGTCCACATTTTAGGTTGCAACAACAAAGTTCCTTGATTATTACGCCTGAATGAGAGTATAGTTCCTAGCTGTATCAGCCTAGAAAATCGCAACTTTTCATTTTAATAATATCAAAACTCTTTGGTCATTTTTGAGCGAGATGCTAATGGTCTAATCAGACTGAATGATCTATGCTACGCTGCAGCTAAAAGTGCTACCACCAGTGAAAAGTAGTGGTGTGTTCCTTTAAGACTGTCTATCAATTCAGTTATCAACATTGATTCAATTCAAACTCAGCCTTACCAACTCACAATCTGTCTGATAATACATTATATCCATTAATATTATTTAATGGGCATGAGCTAAAAGTTAATTTTACATTAACTGAAAGGACCTTACTGGTAAAAAAAAAAATTATATGCAAAGAAATCTGAACTGAAAATCCCTTACTTCAGATAATATTTTAAATTTGGCTTCAGCGATAATATAAAATACAAAGTCCCATTTAATATCACATTTTCAACTCTCACAGTATAAAATAGTCTTTACATACAATGTACCCTAGTGAAAATTTTTTCGAAATACATTTATTTCATGCAAAGTATACAATTAATACATTTGCATATTTGTGTACTTCATACAAATAGCCTGGAATTGTACTTTTAGTATACTAAAACAGGTATACTTAAAGTCTGTCTGTTAAATTAGACTAATTTTGAAATAAACTAATTTTGTACTTAACGTAGTGCCGAAGTCCAACTCAAGATAAACAAGTATATCTGATTGTGCTAAAGTGAAACTATAGCAAGTATACTTCAGCTACACTTTAAATATCTTGCTTTTAAATAACAATATTATTCAAAAATCATACAGTCCTCATCAATAGTGACATTAAAACATGTTTTAGGCTTAATATTAGGAAATGTGCATTGTGTACAAGTAGTACTCCAAATAAAGTTTCATTAAAATTTGTATATCAGTAAATTTAGTACGAAAAAAGTTATTTTAAATATAGTACTTTTTTTTTTTTTACTAGGGTATGTTTATATTTACATTTTAAAAAGGGGATCATCATTAAATTTGGTGTTCCCTAATTTAAAAAGTTTAAACCCCTCATCTAGACTATCTTGCAACAACTAAAGATCAGCTTTGACCAACTAGAAATCATATAAAACTGGCTACCATTAACAGAATCCTTGCTCTCTGTAGAGAGAGAGAGTGTGTGTGTGTGTGTGTGCGTGTGTGTGTGTGTGTGTGTGTGTGTGCCTGCTGTGGTGGGGGTTTACATGTACTAGAACATATGGAACAATGATGAGCTTTGACCTTAATATATGATAACATTACTGACGTGTGCATACAGAAATGTGCTAATGCTAAAATCTTCAGATTATAGTTCTATCTCAGTCTGACACAAGACTGATAAAGAGTGAATTAAAGGCAGATAATGAGAAGTGAATGTCTGACACACAGCGGCACGTCCCTGGATAGTGAGAATCTCAACCCATACGTTTAGCTTTGGCATTTCTAGCTTTGGCACCATTTCTTACTTAGAGCAGCGTATAGTGACAAAAAAAAAAAAAAAAACACGGGGACACATGCCAGATTCAAACCTGAATTTCCCAAATAAGCACCAGAGCTCAAATTGTTCACTGTTAATAAACTCTTGGAAAATTCATTTGAATTTGTATGTATTCCTTCTTTAGATAAAGACAAGTGTGCAGCATACTTAATAGCTTCCAATCTGAGGGCACGGCTTTGGCCCCAGGGCTGCTTCAGAGAAGACTTAATGGGCCAAAAGGAGACAGAGCGATTGAAACGGCTGTGGCGTCAGTGATATAATTACTGATTAAGATGCGTTGGGTGTTCTCAGCAGCTTGAGCGCTCTACCTCTCTTTCTCTCTGCCTCCAGAGGGTAGTGGTAAGAGGACATGGAAGAACACTGCGACTGGTTATTTTTAAAATGGAGATGAAATGCAGCAGACTCATTCGGGCTATGCGTCATCGTTTTGAGGAAAGAATGTTTGGGAAAAAACAGAGAGGCGCTTTATAATGAGGCAGAAAGGCTTAAACATGCCTTAAATATCTTATGGGATTGAACAGTGAAACCTGTTTTTAACTATCGTACAACTTTTCTCAAGAAGCATCATGCACCTTTAGAGTAAAGCAAAAAAAAAAAAAAAACGTATTTTACAAAAACATTATTATTATTTTATTTTTTTTTATCTTAAAAGGGTCCTATATGCCATTTTAGAAAGTCTTGATTTGGTACTAGTATAGGTTTTCACACATGTTTATTCCAGAAGCACATTATTTTGCACATATTTTACATTATTGTGGCATCTCTCTTCCTAGTCTGTCTCTAATGCACTGTTTAGTTCCTGTTTTAATGAAACCCCTCCTTCCGAAATACGAAATGTGCTGTGATTGGTTAGCTGCACATACATTCGTATACAGTACATATACTGTAGCCCACATGTCCTTGCTCACTAAACAAAAATGCATTACACGTACACATAGAACTACAAACAATTTTCCTTATTGTCTTTTCTTGCCTATGGCAGTGAGTCAGGACTGCTTCTGGTGCACCCTACAAAACTAAAACAGGTCTTCTCTAGGAAAGTAGAGCAAAAATAAATAAATAAATGAATGAATGAATTGCGTCGACTTTAGCATATAAAGGGGATGGTAAGTGCTTTAAAAGGGCTCTCCCTTTCATCTCTTCAGAACTGAGTGACAGTGATGCTCATTAAACAGGTAAAGCTAAAGGCTGAAAGAGGGTGTTTATATGAGGGCAGGCACTCCATTCTCTTGCTTTTCTCTTTCTTCTCTGCCTCAGAGTGGCTTATGACAACAATGCATGAGGGAGGGGAACGATTTTCATCTCACAGCCGTTTTTTCATTCCTTCTCATGTTTGAGGCCACGTCTTGCTCTATGTAGTTTTCCGTTACACTGGTTAAAAGTGTTAGGCTTCCCACAGCCCTATGTAGGACAAATGGTTTGGAGAATTTATGAATGGATGGATTGATGAGGGCTTGTCCCTGAGGGCCTTGAGATATCTTCTGGTGAAAGTTTAGCAGTGGATGAAGCAAACCTAAACTACTATTAAAATGAGTGAAAACGGATGAACTTACACGAAAGGCACAATCATAACCTCAGTCCACAACCTTACCTCACTAGTTATTCATGGACATAATGACTACATTTGAATGAGGCTTTTTGACCAGAGCCACACACACACACAAACACAAAAAGGGCGGCCCGGTAACCATACGCTTAAGTTTAAACCACACAGGTCCATTTTCAGACGCTACTTCACAGTAATCCCAAACATACTGCTTATACTGACTTCATAATCACAGAACTCAACTTCAGAAGATAATAATGTATGTTTACAATAAGAGCTCCAGTTCTGTGGAAAGTGGGGCGAGGAAATTATATGGACTTTACTGTGTGAAGACGTCATCTGGGCATGTTTTAAAATGTAGATGACCTCACAGGCATTACACATTATAGGATATGTCTGGGTTTAGGCAGACACATCATGGTTTACCATAGACCAAATCAATGTGGAAACTACAGATACAGTAGCAACTACAAGACACCAAGAGTTAATGGATTTGGTGACATTTAAACAGTGCTTTAAAAGGGTATTTAATTTAAAAAGTAGCATTTATTTGATCAAAAATACAGTAAACATATAATATTGTGAAATATTATTATCATTTAAATCCCTGTTTTCTCTTTTAATATATTTTAAAATGTAATTTATTCCTGTGATGATAAATCTGAATTTTGTCACAACATACATATTTATGTGTGTGTCTTCATAATTTTTAAACAATTTGACATTGTAATATTTTAAACATATTTTAAAATATTCCTTAACCTTAACCTAAAACCTAAGTGTTTTTTCACGTTTTAATCCCCAATTAAAAATGCTTTTAATTAAGCAGCTCCTGCTTTAATATTTGTGTGATGATTTGGGATGGGTGCCATAGGAATACAAATGAACGCAGAGAGCTGAAAACATGATGAGCAGAGCTTCACAGATGTTTGTAATGGTGATGATGGGAGGGTTGGAGGGGGCTGGTAAAGGGGTGAGAGGTGTGTGTGTGTGGACATACTGGATGCTGTATAAGCCAACAACCACAAAGAAAATACCACAGTATTACCATTTGGGATATTTTTGGACACTACAAAGGACATAATGCCACAGTATTTTTTTTAAAGTAGCTGAGAATACCGAGTAAATACCATAAATGAATGTGGTGGTTATTCATTACTGTGGTGTACATCAAAATACCACAATATTACCATCACTGCCCAATGGCAGAATGTAGATGGAACACAAAAGTCATTTTGACATGGATCTGCTGCAGAACAGACGCTGAAACACTGTGTCTGTGAATCACAAAGATGCAGAAAGCATGGAGAGGGAGGAGGAATCAAGGACAGGGAACAGGATCGGGGCTCCAGCCTTTCATGTGAAGGGCTGAGGGTTGGGTGGGTGCGGGCGTGTCCTGAAGGATCGAGGGGGGCTTTGAGTGCATTAGCAGACCCTGCTTTCATGTGCGGAGTGCAGAGCCCGTCCCACATCAAACCCACCCTAATGATGGTTTAAAGAACAAAAGCAGTGCCTCAATTATCATACATTGCTTCTTTCTGCACACGTGTGTGTGTGCAGCACCTGAGGGGCAGGAAAAGTATTAGAGCACCTTGACAGATCCGTAGATGATGCCGGGTTGCCAGGTGACTGTGTTTGTGCTTACTATAACCACTTTAACTGAATCAATATTTAGAACAGCCACACTCTGATGTACTACAAGAGGAAAACTGAAATTTAATAACAGCTCTGATGCATGCATCATTAGATATGCAGCAATCATTTTACAGACTAACAATGACCTTAATAACGGCGACAACACAAAATACACACTCTTCTCATCCAAAGTCTTAACACAAAAGCAGTCTGTGAAATGTCACTGTAGCATCTGTTTGTCAGTGTGTTCTCGCTGAACTCGGCAGATTGTCCCGGTTTGATCTCGTTTGAGCTTCACGTGGATGATTTTGTACACCGTCCGATATTCAACAGCGATGATTAAGATTCCTAATATTCGACAGGGGGATTCTGGGTGAATCTCATGAAGAAATGCCTGGGTCGTATTTCAGCGCAAAATCCAAAGAAATAATAAAATATAAAAAAATATAAAATAATTAAAAAAGCATATTTGAGAAGTTTTTTCAGTATGATGTAATGGTAACACTTTATAATAAGGTTCATTAGTTAACATTAGTTGACTACATTAGTTTACATGAACTAAGAAATGAACAATACTTCTACAGCATTTATTAATCTCTGTTAATGTTCATTTCAGAATTTACTAATTGTGTTTGTTAACATTAGATAATGCACTGTGAACTAAGTATACAATGAATGACTGATTATTATTAACAGATATTGATAAATAGTGTAATAGATGTATTATTCATTGTTCATTCATGGTAGTTTAATATTAACAGTAACTAATAACATTAATGTTAACAAATGACACCTTATTGTAAAGTGTTACCGATGTATAATAATAGTACAATGTATAATTTTTTTTATCAAACTAAAAACAAACTTATAAAACATTGTATTTTCATATTGGAGTACTAGAGTTTATTATTGTAGATACAGTACACAGCATATTCACGACACTATGATGAATGTGTTCACAGTATGCATGCGTGACAGAATCCATGCATAACAGCATATAAAAATAAGTTTAGATCAGCTTAGGTTTTATTTTAATATTTTCACTTTACATTTTAATTTTATTTTGTTTAATTATTTTGATGAGCTTTTTAAAATGTCATTAGTTTTGTTTTTTTAAATTTCTTTTTAGCAGATTTTTATTTTATAACAGTTATCCTTTTAGTCATTTTAGTACTTCAGCTTTCAGTCAGGCAAGATTTTCAAGTTTAAGTGTTTCATTTAATATTGATATTCAATTTTATTTCAGCTTTTTTAAATTCACAGTTTTTAATATTTTTTTTAATATAGCCTAATAGCCCACAACGGACTCTCACGCAGTGAGTGTGTCCAACTGCAGCTCTTTGATACAGATGGCTAGAGTAATGAAAGGAGAAAACTCTCACATTCTCTTTCTCTCAGAGGAAATCCAATAACCCTTGAGATCAAGCAGTTTCCTCTTTCTGAATACCATAGAGACAGGCAGAGGTAAACATCCTGCCAGAGGAATGGAGGTATGAATGGAGAGACAGAGCAGATGAGTTTCTGTATGGTTACTGCTACAGCACAAATACAGATGAACTCTACAGTACGGATCATCGTACACAGCAGGGGTTCATGTCATGTCATGTCGGGCATCTATCAGATGTTCTCAGGGGATGTGTGCTGGTTCTGACATGAGTGTGAGCGGTGTCCCTCGACTGTGGGGTGACTCGAGTGTGTGTAAGAGTGGACACTGATGTGACAGGTGTGTGTGCTGTGACCTACTTCCAGACAGATGGAGGCACGAAGCAGAGTTCAGAGATTTTTCGGAAGTTAATAATTCAGTCTCACACCAAAGAACAGGCACAGGGACTGTCTGCCACGCAGGGACCGACAGACAGAGAAATAAAGGCTCTGTTCCAAAACCTAGAGAGCTCCCTGTAAAGATGTGATCATGCTGACAAAGGTTAAATCACTGGAGTTGCTATAGTAAATTATTCACTTAAACATTTTTTCACCCCACACGTTAACACACAGCACACAAAACTATTGGAAGTAACAGTAATTTATATCGATAGTGGAATAAAATATAAAATGATTTTTTTTCACTAGCCTTTAGCAAAGCATCTTGGGATTGCCTTACCCCAAAGCTGCCTTAAAATTGGGTCATAATGGGTTATCTTCAAAGGCAGCATAATACTGTTGCTAACCTTTTACAAATGCCTTCACATTAGGAGCGTGCCTTAAATGTAGGGAGCCTAGGTAGGGAGTGATACAGACAGAGAGTGAGCATTATCTGTGATCACAGCCATTAGCATGTGAAAGCTCATATAAACACAATCAATATCAAGCCTGAAAACACAAGTCATACATTCACATAATGAGCTTTTCCACACGGCGCTAACATCATTACAGCAGCGCTGAGGAGAGAGAAGCATCCTGAGGTGTACAGAGCACATATAACATGGTTAAATCCTGCGTGTTGATCTCTCTCTCTCTCTCTATCTCATATAAACACACTTTAGTCAGGGACCAGGGTGTTGAATGATTACACTGAGGAGAGATTTTAGACACGGCTGCTAGCGATATCATGAGGTAAAGTACACAGATATCAGAAAATGTGCAGTCTAGTTATCAATACTTTTTCAATGTCAGATGCAGATAACAATATCTAGAAAGATGGATGGTCCACATATATAATCTAATGTTAACAAATGATTTTTACAGTTCACAACATCTGAAAAAATTTTTAAAATAAAATTATGACTTTTTGTTATAAAGCAGGACATCATTTTCATACATGTCCACTGTAGAGGATACCAGGACTTAAAGCATGTTTATTACATAATTTTCTAAACACAAAAAATGAATAGGGAAATAAATTATATTTAAATATCCCTATGAAATATTAGATGTTATAATGAAAATCTTGCCAATTATGGCTTCCATTATTACTCTTCTTTATTCTGATTAATATGTAAATTAGATACAGTGTATAGACACATTGTATATAATGGAAAACCTTCTTATGGCCTTTTTTATGAAATACTATTACTTTTTATATAAAACAACTGTTTACTATAGGAATACATTTTATGTATTTTATTCCTGTGATGGTAAAAATACATCTACTTTATATATCTGTAAATGATATAAGTGAAATGCAGATTTTGAAATAAAAATATAGCAAATGAACATGAGTCCAAACTTCCTGCTGCAAACGAAAACACTTTCACACAGGAGCCACATTATCTTTCTCTCACACACTTACACATCGTAAGATGCAACACTTAGGCGGATTGATTCCCTCATGAGAAAGACAGCAGTGATTTAGAAAGAGTTTATGAGAACGACCCCCTGTGCCCGATCTGTCCTGCACTTCCTCAGTAATAACAGACACGAGTGCTCAAGCCGTCTGCAGGGGACAGGAATATATGAAGCTGTGGGTTGGGGTTTGTATGGAGGCTGACAGATGCTCCAAATGATACAGACTGATGTGCAGAGAAAAAGATAAAGAAAAATAGAGGACTAAAGAATGAAAAACACACTGTGCCTGTGTTCACACAGTGGGTGTGCAGTGGGCGACACTAACTCTGTGTGAATATGTGTGATTACCAGCCACTTACTTTCAATCTGTTATGCAACACTTGGTTTAAAGACTACATCAGCACATGCTCCACTTTTCAGCTCAAGTTGCTCTATCTTTACACAGGAGTGCTATGTTTCTTAGTTATTATGCGGCAGCACTTATATGCTTGAATGTGGCATGACGTCTATTATGTAAGAAAGAATTGCAAAAGGGGACACAGAAACAACCCTGGCGAGATGTAGGGGGGAAAATTCAGGCTTAAATACAGCTAAGACAATTATAATTACCTCGTACAAGTTTTCATTAAAGCTGGGGTCTTCAACAGGGGGTCCAACAATTATTGTTGCAATTTTAGTGCTACAAAATAAAGTTGTATACAAGTTTCTTTCTTCTGGTGGACACAAAAGAAAATATTTTGAAGTTGGTAACCAAACAGTTGACGGTAGCCATTGACTTCAGTAAGTATTTTTCTAAATATCTTCTTTTGAGCTCAGCATAAGAAAGAAACTCATAAAGGTTTGGAACAATGTGAGAGTGAGTGAATGATGACAGTATTTTCATTTTTAAGTGAACTATCCCTTTAACCCATGTAGTGCACATACTGTGATTTAAAGTGCAACCGATCTTCCTTAAACTGCTAATCTTATTTTATCTAACAGAAAGAACTAGAATGATTATTCAGGGTATCCATCTTAAAAAAAAACACACACAATAAACAAATGCTGACAATAAAATACAAACAATAAGTTTCTTTTTTTATTATTTAGAAGTTAAGAACCCAAGTATTTAACTTCAATCTCACCCGTTCTTAAGCAGTTAACCCTTGAAAAAGGTCACGAAATGATCCCTGAGGTCAAGCACAGATGATTAGGAATAGGATTGGATATGGTTATGGAAAGTTGAAAAGTCAATGACAGTGTGTGTGTGTGTGTGTGTGTTTATACCATTAGTTTTCAACCTTTTTGATATATATATATATTATATATATATATATATATATATACACACACACACATATATATATATAGTATACATGAAAACAACTGTTTTATTACATATACATTATATTATTATGTATTATATAATTATTATTATTATTACATGTATACAATGTGTTCTAAAGTCAGAAGCAGGGGTTTTGGATAAAATACAGGAAACTAAATGACTTCTTAAAGCTATAAGTGAAATGAAGGGATGATAAAGTTTCAGCTTTAATTTCAAGCTGAGCACATCAACATTCAAAATAAAATAATAGACAAGCGGTTGTGTGAAAGGAATGTGTGCTGTGAAGACCTGGACTGTGTCGTGGAGATCCACAGGAACAATGAGCTCACACAGCTAGAATGAAGGAATGATCTGGAAATCTATTCGCAGAAATGATATTGATGTGCAAATCTGACATTCTTAGCATAACAGTCACACAAAGTTCAAGTTATAACAGGAAGACAACTCAAACCCTGTATAGGAGACTGGTTATGGGTCCATTAAAAGCATTATATGATCACGATATATGATCACAGCCCTGCAATAGAATGATTGATATTTAATAATTAGACTAGTAGCACACTAGAAACGCAGGTTTACTGAACATATTCTAAACAGACCATTGGTCACAGTAGACAATATGAAAGCCTACAGTAATAGTTCTTGATATTTACAGTAAAAGTCAGTGGATTTGTTCTAAATGTTCTGCTTTGATATCTGTAGTGGTGGTGCTTTAACAGGAATGAATCTAGTGATGCAACTTCCCAGAGAGGGTTTTAGAATGCTAATGCTAACACTCTGATAACTAAAACAGTCTCTCTGCGAAGCCTCTGTGATAATTATTCGAAAGAGGTTAATTCTAGTCAGACTAAAAAAACATCCTAAAACCCGTCACTAATGTTACAGCACCACTGCTACAAACACTAAGAACGCAGATCTGAAACATATTTATATAGCTTACAACATGGCCAGACAGCTTAATAAAGAAACCACAAAAGTTAATGTGGGCTGTTCTACAATTCATTATTCAAAAATAGACCTTTACAAAAGCCTGTTATGCTGCCCTTTCTGTTATTCTCTCTGCCTCAGAAAATTTCCACACACACACACACACACAGAGAGAATATTTTCCAGAAGGGTCCCACAGCTGGGATTCAGTAGCCTTACCAAACATGCGTCTTGAACTCGAAAAACTGCCAATCACCTCTCATCAGCACTTTAACTTCCTGCATGTGGTCATACTGTCAGGACCCACCAACTGCTCTAAGATCTGCTTGTAGACACATGCCAAAGATAACTAGTACATTATCGTATGTTTCCCCCTCTGCTAGGTCTTTGATGACCAGATCTAGTTGATATGATGCAATAATAAAGTGTATTGCCTCAGCTCTTGGTTCTCTGTGGTCCAGAAGCAGGTCTGAGAGCTTGCAGTCAGCTGATTAAACAGACTGTCTTGTGGCACCTTCTCAAGTGTTTATTTGGGTCTTGACCCATTTGGATCAGATTTTCTGGGAGCAGAAAGAGGCTAACACAACCCTTCCAGCATTTAGAGAAATATGCTCATACACAGAGAACCACGTCCAAACTTACATAGCCGAAACAAATAAACAAATAAAATAAATATACATCTTGATCTTAAATCTATATCCTAACATATACTTTATAAAGTATCTTAATTTTGATATACACTACCAGTCAAAAGTTTTTGAAGTGAGATTTAAAAAAAAATATTCTTCTGCTCACCAAGCCTGCATTATTTGATCCAAAACACAGCAAAAGCAGTAATACTGTGAAATATTTCTACAATTTAAAGTAACTGCTTTCTATTTGAATATGTTTAAAAATGTAATTTATTCCTGTGATCAAAGCTACATTTTCCGCATCATTACTCCAGTCTTCAGTGTCACATGATCATTCAGAAAACATTCTAATATGATGATTTGTTGTTCAGGAATAATTTATTATTATTATCAATATTTAAAACAATTGAGTAAATCGGGATTCTTTGATGAATAGAAAGATCCAAAGATCAGCATTTATCGGAAATAAGAATGATTATCAGAATGATTTCTGAAGTATCATGTGACTTTTCAACTTTTGTACATAAATAATAATAGCAAGGCCATCACAGGACTAAATTATAAATATGTTTACATTTTTATGTAATAAAAACTATGTAGTTTTATTCATATATTTTTTTGTACATTTTCTAACAAATAAATGCAGTATATACATGAAGAAAATCTTGTTCTGATATGGCATTGGTCTAACAACCTTTGAAGTAAATGCAAAATAAAATCTCAATGAAAAACAATAATAATCTCTTCATTGCATTAATTTTACTGAAAAACTTGATAACCTCTCAGACAACATTTAGACAGAGACACGTAAATCCCATAGTATCAAAGAAATTCTAGGTGGACGAGCCGAGGCGCCTGTACTGAAAACAAACCCTGGATATGGCAGGGTGACGTACACTGTTGTGAAATCTGACGCAATGTACAGGCGACACCTAGACTGGATCCTGGATTCACGCCACAGTGTCTTTATATCAAGGGAACAGCCTTCACCATATCAAATCGTATCACACACAAACATTCCCATTATAACACACCACCTACCTTAACAGAGCAAAGTTAAAACAACAAAAAGCTTTCTTTCTAAAACCTAAAATCTCCAGCTGAATGTCTGTGTGAGTGCTTCTGCAGTCAGGGCCGTGCACAGACCTTTTGAGGGGCATGTGCTGAAACTGAAAAAGGGCACCCCCCTCCCTTTTTTTATATCAAGATTATTTAGTAAGTTTTTTTGTCAGTATTATTTGTAGGGTCCTGTGTTTGTGAATTGCTCTTGTGTACTTAAATTGCATTTATAGAGAAAAAAATACTTGACTCATACATAAACATACAAATTAGCTTATAAAACCAAACAGAAACCAAAATCTTTTTTATTGAACTTTATGCACTTTATTTTATTAACTTTGCAAAGAAAAAAATTATATATATATATATTCTCTTTTTTAGCTATTCTGTTAGGTTTTATAAGCTAATTTGTATTATTTGGTTAACATGATTATGAATGACATTGAGAAGAGGTAATTTAAGTAATTATGTCCAACTCATTTCCAGATACCTATAACATATCCAACATGTATTCGCCTACCTGGCAAAAATTTGATACTGTGGTGGACCAGGGATGTTGTTCTCTTGAGCGTCTCTTATTCACTACACTTTCCCTAAAATAAGCCAGCAATGAAAAAAATAAATAAAAATAGTGTGAAAAGTACAGTTGCAGTGAAAAGCATTTCTGAAGGATCACGTGACACTGAAGAGTACTGAACTGGAGTAATCATGCTGAAAATTCAGCTTTGATCACAAAAATAAATTACATTTTAAAATATATTCAAATAGAAAACATTTATTTAAAATTGTACAAATATTACACAATATTACTATTTGTGCTGTATTCTGGGTCAAATAAATGAAGCCTTGGAATGAATCATGAATTACATTCCGCATGATATAATATAAAGATTTCACAGTGATCTTCTTCTATTTTTTTTTTTTAGTTACTACTTCATTACTGTAGTAAAACCATGTTTTACAACATTTTATACATGTGAGGACGAACAGAGAGTATACCATAACATGATTAGCCTAAATGTTAATAAATTAAGTGTATCAGCAATCATAAATCAAAGAAGAAATTTCTTAGAAATATATGTTATCTAGGTGACGAGGATCACTCATCGCTTTGTGTAAGTTCCAGTACGAAACAGCGCGGGGGCGCACCTGTTATGATTTTCCGATGGTAAAAACTAATTATATGTTGTTGTATTACTTATCAAAAAAAATATTTTGTCCGTCATTAAAACGGTGACAGCGCCTGCCGCTGCCGGCATCACATTACATTTTCATCTACAGGTTACAAACTAGTTTTTGTAGCTATATAGACGGAGCGCTCAAAATCGCATTTTATAAAAGATGAAATGCTACTGTATGCACAGGCTATTTAAAGGCCATGTTGCAGGTTAAACACCACTTTCGATTTATGGGTACATAAATCACTCAAGATATGTATATCATTTTTAAAATGTCTCAAAAATGTTCTTAAAAACCTATTTTTTAAGTTTTGGGTATTAACGTTTTTTTTTACGCAACTCGGTGATGACGTCATGTTGGGGAGAAGTCGAGGAAAGGTAGCCTCAGTCTAGTATGATGCAGCGTTCCAGGCAACCCGTAACCCGTGTTTTTCCAACCTTAAACCCATGAAAGTGCACTGGAACTGCAATCAAATCCGTGACTTCCCACCCGTGAACTCGTGTCTCATACTAGATCGATGCACTCCGAGTTCCGAGGTCACACGGCACGCGAAACAACGATGACAGCCGATACGAATAATACTGCCTGCGGATGCAGTGTTTATGCAAGTAGTACACGTTGAAAAAACGATTTTAGGTCAATGCAACGTTGCAATAAAATAAATAATCTAGTTACAATTACTTGCGCTCAGAAAGTTTGGCGTAACTTGCCTGGAACGGTACAAAGTCGTTAGTAGTGGTATGAAATAGTGATTACGCGCTCAAAAACCTGCCTGGAACGCAGCATCAGAACTATAGCGAATGACTGGGATGAGGAAGAGGTGGCGAGAGAAAACATGTATGATGACCCGCAGCTGTGTAATTTCGATCGAGCCAGTCGTGAGAGGGCAAATGAGCAATTGCCAAGAACTGATGTCCGTCAAAGCCTATGCATGGTCCGAGGAGAATGAGTGGAGAGTTGGTGAAGTGTCCTGGTGAGTTGCTATCATTTAGCATCGCAGCAATGAGCTAGTTTACAAGCAGCAGTGCGCAATAACGACACACACACACACATATATATAATATATATATATATATATAATTTTATTTATTTATTACTGTCATTGAATAGCACCGAGTGAAAAATCTATGTTTTCTTTATATCTAGTGGCAGTGATCATGACGTTAGTTCAGAGAAGTACCGGTAACCTTTGTCATAGTGTCGTAGAACTGGTAAATTTTGTCTTTGTCATCTAGAAATAAAAGACATCATGCTAGCTATATGGACGTTTCTAAGCGTTTATCTCGTCCTCCGGTGAAAATGTTTTTGCAAACGTAGCCGCGTGTGTGTCGCTGTGTTTGGCAGGTGCTTGTGTGGGTGCCGTCCCATGTAAACTGCGTTAGAAAGCTTGTGCTGTAGGGAAGTGACTGCGTTTGGGTCGCTGTTGGTCGCTATCTCACTATCTATCTGTCTGTCTGTCTATCTATCTATATACTGTATCTAGTCTATCTATCTATCTATCTATATATATGTATTTATCTATAATCTGAATACTCTCGTCTCTCTAGTCACTCTCAATGCTCTCAAGGCGGCTTTGGTAAATTCTCTCCCCAACGTGACGTGATGCAATGCATTGTGGGGGAAAGGAGACCACTGTAAGATAATACCTATTTTTTCGTATTATATTCCGTTTTGTGATACCCAACAACATAAAATCGATGGATAACAGTTTAAATGTTTATTACCAACAAACAAATTACACATATTCATTAAAAAATTAACCTTGCAACACGGCCTTTAAGTGTTGGCTATGTATTGGCTATGACTAGATGGCAAATGCTAGCCCTCTCTCTCAGGCGACATCCCACATGTCTCAGTCAGTCAGACAGACATCCAATAAATAAAATATGAGCCTTTGTAAACAGTGTTTAGTAGTACTTATTCAAACAACAAGATATTTATTTACCCTTCGCAAAACTTTGTTCAGCTCAGCTGTTGTCTACTGTGCGGCTGCTGTGGAATTTCAGTTGATTCAATGAATATAGAGGGGGCGGAGTTATCAGCTTACTGACAGCTTGAGGATCGAATAAGATTTACAGAAGCTCATTTTAAGAACTTTCATTTGCTAAATATTTGTAAAACAGACAGACAGGCGTAAAGGGTAACCAATAGCATTGATAAAAAAATAAATAAAAATAAAAACACCACCAAAAAAAGGGCACTTAGCAGTGTAAGGGCATGTGCTCTGCACAGGTTGAGCCCTACCTGTGCACGTGCCTGTTCTGCAGGAATGAGAAGGAAGTGACATTTAAAGGTGCGGGAAAATGTTCCTCTGACATTTCTGTCAAACTCCCTTTCGGAGTAACACTGATTTGTGTGGTGAAGAAGGGGATTTTCCATCGGGGGACTTGATGATGTCTGGGTCATGAATGAGGGATGTAACCTTTCCGTATCTCTTACTCTCTGTTGTTATCTGTTTCTCTGTTGTCATGTTTTGGTCATCTTTAATCACCAATCAGCTCAATGGTGAATCTCACAAAAAAAATGCCTTGGAAAATCGATGTTTTAACCCCCAAATCACCCTTCCCATTGTCAGTAGCCTATTTTAAAGGCAAAATATCAATATATCTATATAACTCTATATCTCTCGAGCATTCACATTTGGAACATTTCTGGCAATGACAAATTGTTTCAAAATAACCTGGAAGGTCTTCAGGGATCCCATTTTTTTTTATTACATTACATTACATTTCCAGAGGTTTATAATTTACTGGGTAAGGATTTTTAGAACTTGGCAGTACTAGTAAAATTAATATTCTTGAAATCACACTTTTAACTACCTCATATAACCAGGATTTTCAAGGCTGTGGACCTCGGCTCTTGATTATTTTTTAAAGCATATTTTAATGCTTGTTTTATTGTAGATCATTTTAAGTAATCTTGTGGCCCCATTTGAAGTTTGCTGAAGTGCCCTGATGCTCTAATGTTAAAACACACACACACACACACACACACACACACACATGATAACAAAAAAAATAAAATAAAAAGATTTAAAAATAAGGGGAAATTTCTTCTTTAAATTTCTAATTTATAAGATCTATAGTAAATCAATTTTTTTATCAATATATTTATATATAATTATATATAAATATCATCTAGACAACAGAAACTTAATAAGACTAAATTATGCTGTGCCAAAATGTCACTTTCGGTCAGCCTGCTACTTTATCCCAGGAAATGACATTTGAGAGTGTAACAGACTCAAATACTGTAAGAAGTGATCTTAAAGGGAAACTTGAGGGAAAATGACAGTTCACCACTGCATTTGTGTGTGTGTGTGTGTGTGTGTGTGTGTATGTTTTATGGAGGTCAACTATGGGTTCATGCTGAATTTAAGATTGCTTACAATGGATAAGGTGATTGTCTTTTACGAAAAAAGCTCTTAACAGTTGTGTCAACAGTAAATATCTTATAGGCTAAGTGTGTGCGTGTGTTGTGAAAGTGTTTTAAAGCAATAGCCTCATGGCTAAATAGTTCATCCTCATCCAGCAGGGCTGTAGTTACAGATAAGAGGCAGTTAAAGCTCTTCTAAAGCAGCCCAGCGGCTGAGCTATTCACTGCGTCTCACTCTGCTCAAGTGAATAAGCATCAGAAAATGCTTGAATGACGACGTGCATTTATTACCTGTATGAAAACGCTGACTCCACTACCACATGAACTCAACATTGGCCCAGGAGAATTATAGCAAGTTAAAGCAAACTACACGCACACACATCTTATTATCTACACAAAATAATGTTTAATCCTGAGATCCCACAGAAATATTGACATCTGAAATCACATGGTGTCTCTGCTGTCACTATACTACACATCAGCTATCGGTGCTGAGACAGCAGAAGTGTGATCTGATTGTGTGATGGTTCCCCGATGAGCAGACAGTATTGATCAGACCTGACCACATGTGGACAACAGACACGGTCCATAACCATGAGAGCAAACACACATTACAGCCATGTGCAGGGATTCTGCAGGTATAACATTTCCTATTGCTATTATTCCAATTATTAATAATATATAAATTCTCAGCACTTCCACGCAGGGCACTTTATTGGGCATTATTGTAAAAAAATATGTTCTAAATAGGCAGAATGTGACATGTTTCCAGTCAAAATTTTCACAGCCAATTAGAAGTTGTTTGATATTTGTACAGTACTGCGATTACTCAATGAACACAGTATCCCAGCTTAAAGCAGTCTTACCACTTTCTCCAACATTTCTGTACGGTTGTCACATTTGGCCTCATAGTGGAAGTCATATATTGGGTACAGAGAATTGTTACCATCTTGTGTTTTAGCCACTATGCCACACCACCCACACCAAAGCATGATTTGAGGTTTGTGGATGTTTGTTCACAATCTTCTGTAGTACACAGCATATCATCTGTGACAGGTCTCTCAGCTGATCACTACACAGAACACCAGGCCTGACCAATGCAGAGAACCTGAGATAGGAAAGAGGACCAGCAGGAAATTAGGAGTAGGAGATAGGAAATGCTCAGAGGGCTTGACCAGAAAGTGAAGCATTGGAAAAACACAAGAATAGCTGGAAGAAAAAAATAGAGAGATCTGAAACCAAGAGTGGGAAAAGCAGGGGACGCAAAATTTTCCGTCCTGGTTCCTCAAGGGACAAAAAGAGAAAAGACGGATTACATTGAGGGCAAAAATCTGGCACGATTAATAATGGGAAATCTGATTAGCCGGCTGGCAAACAGAAATGGAAGCCAAGGGCAATGTGTGTGTGAACTCACTATATCTCATAGAGGCCAGCAAGAATGCCAAGAAAAAAAAAAAGACAAATTCATCCTCACATACAGCACAAAAAGTCTCTTTATATCAGTCACACACATACTAGAAATACTGGAACTACAACTGGAACTAAATATATCATTTCACAATATAGCAGTATTGATGACAACGAAGTGCAAATCAACATTGTATGCTTTTATACCTTTATAATAACAACATTTTTTACCTGTCTTCCAACACTTGTTATTTTTATTATAGTTATTTATAATTCAATTATTCAAAATTTGGCTACAACAGTCCCAAAAGTTGATATTGTGACAGCCTCATATAAATATAGATACATATTTAAAAAAACTAATTTAAATATAAAGTAAATATATAAATGTTTAACTAATTAGAATGCTAAAATCTAAAAATAATGCACAACACTGGTGCATAAAAATAAAAACAGTGATCCACACTCAACGTTCAAAAAATAAACTGATAATACAAATAAACATGATGAAAATTTGCGGAACTAGATGAAATTTATTAGAATAAAGGAAGTTATAATAATTTACAAGTTTAACAAATTAAAATATATACATAAGACAGTCTACAAGTGCCCAGAAAAGTAAAAGTGCACTGGGTGTATTGGTATGTTACTCTACTTATGTGTACTGATATGAAATCTCTGGGACACAAACACAGGACACAGGAGAGAACCACTGCTTTCATCCACCAAGCCTTCATACCAATATCATCTGCTATTCATGAAGAGAGAGAAGGACAGGAATGCTCTCTGGCTTCATCGTGGCACTTCTGAATCAATCATCTCTGGTATTCAAACAGGCACTTGGTCCAAATGCGCTCTCATGGGCTCTGTTTCCTGTAGAAAGTCATACATAGGGGTTCGGACTTGCCACTTTCTTAGCTCTTCTGTACATAAACACATACCATACATGATGAAACACCCCGTGGTTGAACCATTTTAGGCTGGAATATCAGATATCAGATATACACTTGATAAGATCCAAAAATATCCTTTGAAACAAAAGGAGAACAAAAGAAAAAAAAAGAGTAAAGGAGGAGCAGGGACTGCAAGTCAGAATTCAAGTGAAAAGCAGCATTATGCTCAATTCTCCATCGTCTGGACACGTTCAGTTACGACAGACAGCTCAGTAAAACTCTCTCCAAGATCATTCAATGGACCTATTATTATACTTTATTTGTAGATAAATGTCTACGAGTTTGTATAAAATGGTTTTATCTTGCTAGAGTTTATTGTTGTTTCTAAATCATCTTACTTGTTACCGTAGTTTTTAATGTGCACAGAAACTGAAATTTAAAACTATTAAAAGAAAAGTTTCAATAAACTGTTGCTCAGGTTAAATCCACTATGTATCAATATATCTTCCCTTGGTGCTTTACCAATACAGAACCCCAGGTATCAGAAACAATATCGGATGCAAAAAAGAACAGACTGGAGCATCCCTACATGCAGCCAACATACAGCGACTCATTAAAAAAGGAATACCATAAACAAACTGTGTGAACCTGAGAGGGACAGCAGAAATCAGGTTAAGAGGATCCATGTACACAGTGAAATAGTACAGTACTACAGTATGTACTGTAGACTATATACAACACAATAAATTAATAACATAATAAAGTTTTTTTTTTTATTATATCAATTATAGTTTTATCCTACACACAAAAAAAGTTTTAAAGAACCGCATTTATTTGAAACAGAAATCTGTTATAACATCATAAATGTTTTTATTGTCACTTTTGATCAATATACTGTGACCTTGCTGAAAAAACATTTTACTGACTCCAACATTTTTTACAGAAGTGTGTGTGTGTGTGTATACAGTATATACTGTATAGATAATCTAAAATATTCTCAAATATGATGCTCTGTGACATAACGTTCCTTTTTGCCACAGATTCAAAAGAGGAAAGCTTCTAAATCAGGGATCCTCAAATCTGGACCTCGAGATCCACTTTCCTGCAGAGTTTAGCGCTAACCCTAATCAAACACACCTGAAAATGCTAATCAGTGCCAATCAATGTCTTTGGGATCATTTGAAAATGGCAGACAGGTGACTTTAATCAGGGTTGGAGCTAAACTCTGCAGTGCATTGGACCTCCAGGGTAAGCTTCATTTGACAAAGGGACAAAACATTTTAGAAATAATAAGGAAACGATGCTTTACTTTCATGAACTGAATATAACCAATACATAACCAATGCATTTTCTCAATTTATTCACCAGTGGCATGTGCATCATAAATTGAAATTTGAGCCTGAATGTGCAAATAGAGCATTACTGGAAAGGCGAGAGAAGGTTTGGTGTGGATGGAAGATGTGTATGAGAAGAGGGGAGTTCCCAGGGGGTCTTCAGAGCAGCGTGTGTGTGTGTGTGTGGGGGGGGGGGGTACATCTCCCCCTCTCTGATTTATGTTTTTGACATGCTGACATATTGTTTTATTGGACCACCTGCCATCATTCTTTCTTTGTTCCATGTTCTTGTGCTTTCTGTTGGGAGAAAAAAACTGCCAGCTGCAATCTCTGATTAAATACTCTCCACCCAAACAATGCTGCTGTTCTTTCTTTCTGACTGTTGTTTCTGTCATAAACTTCAGGAATACATTTGCTCAGGTACATAGTTTTTGCCCTACAGCAAAAAGACAACACGCTGGCAGAATGGTGCACAAAAAGCTTACAGATGCCATTAAATATAATGGATTAGATTTTTTTATGCATTTTAGAACTAACTTTCAGCTGTGTAAAAAAGTCAAGTTTAGTTAACTTTCTGGAGTATACTAGCATAAAGTTGCCCTCAAAACAAATGATTTTGCAGGGTCTATAATTTTCAAAATGAAAACAACATGAAACTCAATCAATGTATGTCACTGATCAAGATACTTGCATGTTCTCTCTCAGAGAGGTTGCATAGCTAGACTTAAGGTTATGTAATGCTTCATATAGGTGATGTGTGATGAGGATGATGTAACTCCACACCACAGGAAGCTGTGTTAACATCTCTATGAATGTGAGGGAGATCTGCTCTGCTGAGGAGATGCTGGTGCTTTATGCTTTAAATGGGTCATATGATGTTGCTAAAAAGAACATTATTTTGTGTATTTGGTGTAATGCAATGTGTTTAAGCGGTTTAAGGTTAAAAAAACACATTATTTTCATTATAATGTACATTATTGTTTCTCCTCTATGCACCACCTTCTGAAACGCGTTGATTTTTACAAAGCTCATCGCTCTGAAAAGTGAGGTGTGCTCTGATTGGCCAGCTATCCAGTGCATTGTGATTGGCCAAATCCCTCAAGCGTGTGACGGAAATGTTACGCCCCTCAACACTGCAATGCTGTCTCTCAGCAGGACAAGACTCAGTCCAGTTGCTCTGCTCGTGCGCATCCCATCATCAGTCCTCTTTTAGCAGTTCGGTCAATGTACTGTTAGGAGTAACTGAATAGCTCGGGATATTGGTTTATTTTGCATCAGAGTGTCAGGCATGTTTATAAACCGAATAACTTAAGTAATTTGTGGATTAGTGCACACTTGAGACGTGAACCGTTTCAAACGATTCAGTTCGATTTGGTCAACTGGTTCAACCGGTTCGCTAAGAAGATCCGGTTAAATAGAAAGATTAGTTTGCAATCTGGACATCACTAGACAAGACAAAACCAACAAAACCCATTACAAACTAGGCATTTGTTGCATCCAGTGGGGACATAATTACTGATTATAACGACGTATACTATCTTTTTACGTGTTGCGTATCGCGCTGCATAAACATAAAACCACGTCTCCATTTGTGATCGGAGAAATAAAAAACAACAAGTGCTATACTACATTGCTCAAAACTCACGTTTGAATCATTAGTGACAAATTATTTAAATATAAAAATACTTACTTACAGGCTGTGAGTCAGAAGAGCAAGACTGTCCTTGCAATGTTTGAACTGCCCAACTTTATAGAAACAGCCTTTGTGCCACAGACGCATTGTAGGCTACTGGTTCAGGAAACAGTCCTCATCCTCCATAAACTGCGCTACACACATCTGAATATTTGGGTTAAACTGTTCTGGAGCAGTGTTGTAAATACAACTTAACCACTGATTTCTATTTGTATTCTCTTTTGGAAGGCCAAACAAAGTAGCTTCGCTTTCACAATGAAACACACAGCATCTCCACAACATCGTGGCGGCAAAAGTGAGAATCAAAGGTTCTGCCTTCTTTGTTTGCGTGAACATTTGGGTGGCGTTATACAAATCTTCCCACATCGTGATGTAGATATGTGAAGGCGTGTTAGAACGAGTCGTCTTAGTAGGGTGTGGTGGACTCTTAATTAAAAATATCATTTTGGATTTGAGACTTTAGTCTTTGCAACTTTACAAATCTTCTTTATGCACCAAGAGCTTGTAACACTCCAAAGAGAAAGGAAAACTTGAAAATGCATCATATGACCCCTTTAATACATTTCGATTCAGTGTCAAGATAAATCTTTACACTGTGATTGTCTGATTTTCTTCCCTTGCCATCCAAAATTATTAACAAAATATGTCTGTAGCACTTTGCAGTTCTTTACTACAAAACAGTATTATTTTTGCTTTGCTTGTTATACTTTTATGAGTATACAGCCAATGCATTATTCATGACCAAAGGATTTGTATCTTTGTATTGCAGAAGATATACTTTTGAAATAACTTCTTATTAACAATTTAATCAAACATTACATTTAGGGGTGTCCCCAAATAGTCGACAATTCGATGCTTCGATTCGAGGAGCCTGATTCGACTGCCAATCTCACAGTCGAATATTCGCGGGCTGTTATGATTATGCCATCTGACTATATTGGGGAGCTCAAATGTCTGATTTCACATAGAACTTGCATTTTTCCCACAGTAAGTTAATATGCAGCATATTATGATAAAGCTGTGAATAGGAATCTGAAAAGAAAGAAGCTTCAAATTAATATTTTAAAGTGTGTGAATAAATCCACCCACCCCTATAGATCACTTTCCATAATCCGTGACCAACAGAGGAGCATCTTGGCGGCAGAGATTTAAAACTTCACCAAGACTCAAACTGACACAGGCAGAGACTGGATTTTTCGAACAGATAGGGTACAAGTGTTTTCAAAAAATTTCAACCGGTGTATGTATATCGTGAATATATTATTTACCTAATATTAGATGCAATTGTTTGAATCAAGCACTTCATTGTACTACTACGGTGAAATCTCTTCAGTGCACAGCACAAGCAGGTCAAACTACAATGCAGAATATTAATAACCATGACTGGACTGTCACATACCATTATAATGAGAACACCATTATAATAAAACGCTGTGAAATTTTAGAGTTTAGCTGCCATGTTTGTGTTTCATGAAGAACGCGTCCACAAAAGGAGTTCATTCAGAGCCGCGCAGACACATTCATTTGCATTAGGCTCTTTTTGCAGATAACCTTTAAGTCCAAATATTAACGTATGTTGTATAAATAACGAAACGTATTCTATATGAAATTATGAGTTGAATCCCATTGATTAAAAACTTGCTATCAAATGTGTCACTCTACTGGTCATTTTCAGTGCGTGCCTCTCAAAACAGAAATGCACAACATTAATAACTTCTGTCATATAGGCTAACTTTATAATGAGAACACTATTGTAAAAATTGTGAATTGTTAGGGTTTCGCCGATGTTTAGTGCTAACTATCTTTAAATCAAAACATAAAAACATTATTTACCCCGTTTATACCTGCGAGGCATTTATTACACATTTTCCCTGTGAGTTAACATCAGTAATTATGGCTGTCGAATATCTGACTTGACTCAATGTGTTTTGCCCCGCCCCCAAACATATGATTCGACTATCAGTCGAATATCAGCAAGATTCGAAAATTCCGATTAGACTATGAAAATCCTTAGTCGGGGAAACCCCTAATTACATTACATAATGCTTGTAATTAAAGATGCAATTTGTATTGTAACATATTTATGTTTACAAACAACAAAAAATATGCCCATCCCAAATTTTGTGCCCCAAAAATGTTAAAAGGTGTAGTTCATTCAAGTGCATCCCTAGAGAAAAATCCCAGAACCTTGTTAGTGTTGTAGAGATGATATAAGAGTGGAAAAATAGAGTGAACTCAGTGAACTCATTGTTGTTCTACTCCTTAGCTCCATAATGCACTTGAGCGTCACTGTTTTGAGCTCTCTGAGCCCTGATGAATATTTGAGCTGTGAAGGAGAAAAAGCAACAGAGAGAGAGGAAATGTATTTCTAGAACAGGGAGAGAAATCATCTCATAGTTACCCATTGTTCTTTTTCTCAGTCAATAAATACTAAATAATAAATAAGTCAATAAATACTAAATCTGATTAGACTTTCCAAAGAAAGACTCAGATCAACACAAGCTTGCAGAGTTGTGAACTTTGGTGAATTTCAGCTAAATTAAGAGGTTTTCACTGGGGCTTTGTGTTCCACTTCCTGTCTAAACATGACCCAATTATATCCGATCCTCACTGCTAAATTCTGCTTTTATAGCCAGATCAGTGCAGACTTGAATCTAGCAGGAAAAGCCTTGATTTCAGTAATCGGTAAACCTGGAATTAGTTATCTAAAAGAGGTCAGGTTACAGAAAACAGTCTATGAACAATGAATTAACCTGAAAATAGATGAAACAGATTTTGTTTAAATGGAAAGAAAAACCTGCAGGACAATAAATGTAATTAGTGGTGATTTCACTATTAGCGATGTGCTTTTGGTGAAAATAATGGAACAATTGAACACCAGTATACTGCCAAAGAAGCAAAAATAAATGTTAAAGCATAAAACCAGAACAAAAAAAAACAAAAACAACAACAAAAAAATAGTATAAACATCAATACACCATACACAAGGTAAAAAGATTTGATGATTGAGAAAATACTGAGTAATGATGCCAAAGTTGCAGCTTTTTTGATAGACTCAAACAAATACTGTCGCATGTAGACAGCCACTAGCATCAGCTGGACCCGCAAACTGATGCCATTTATATGCAACAAATCTGTCCCACCAATTTGTTAGTATGTGCACCCTACAGCAAGTTTGTGTGTGCGAGTGTATGTATCTGCGGGCGCCATAAAACACCCATCTGTCAAGGTTGATGGAATCAGGGGCCTCTGGGGATTGTAGGATGGTTGAGGGAAAGCGAGAGAAACAGAGGTGACATGACATATTACAAAAAAACCTGACAGATGGAGTGGTTATGATTAATGATGGTCCATAGTATTCAGATTACAATATGCTCCATGCATGCACGCACAGCCACTGGGAAACAATAACGGTACATGAATCCATCCTCAACCGTATCCACACAAAGACAACCCGAAGATGCCAAAACCAAGAAATCTAGCCTGACATACTAGTATTTTTTATTTATTTTGTAACATAAACCAGATCAGGATAGAAAATGACACCAGACCTCCGTGGCTAACCGCAAACCTCTCTAGGAAGACAAATAAAGTGTAAATGCTCTTCACGCCTGATGAACCTTTTGCTGAAGGTGTTGCGAACAAGCTCATAGCTTAATCTGTTTTAATACATGTCATCTGGAACCAGGCTGCCAGAAAGCTGTTTTCTTACACAATTATGTTTCGAGAAGGTGTGGGTTTGTGGAGAAACCTCAAAGCGCAAAGCTGGCTGTTGTTTGTCTCTGTGGGGAGCTCTAGAAGGGTCCGGGGTGAGAGGAGTTCTGTTCTCAATGGGTTTGTTCCATCTCGAGTTACAGTGAATAAGAATACTGCCTCAAAGAGGACATGACATCCTGTTCCACCAGCACATGGACAATGAGAGTAGAGGCTTCTAAGGCATGAATTCTTCTACTACTAAAGATACTATTAACATTTTTTTAAAGAGTGGTCTAATACTGATCCAGACCAATTCAATCACTGTACATACAGTTAAAACCCTTCACCAATGCATAAAAATAACTTATGCAAACAAAAAAAAAGTTCTGAAATCTTCAGACTGTAGGTGTTTCTCAATGTCAAGAAAGGATCCTCGGAAGCCAGTATTTCGAGGATGCTATGTCATCGACATCCGTCGAAGGACTGTTCCAATGTCGACCAAGGACTGAGTCCTTCGTTCGAAGATTATCCCATACACAGGAAAGGATGCATATGTGTATCCTTCGCGCTCTTCATGATCTCAAATCACCCACAATCCTATGCGCGCAGCTTTGCTATCTAACGTGAGTTCAAAAATTCAAAAATGTTGAACGTTAATGTAATCGTAGCGTTAACGGTTTTTATTTACGTTACCAAACATTTGTTATAACTGTAGTAAATATAAGTAAAGTTTGACTTTTAAATGCCAGTACAAATTACTACCGTATTGATATTGTAAATTATACAAATACAAATGGTTAACTGAACCGGACCTGTCATTTAACAATTGGTTGCGTCAACGGCATTTCTTTTATAAATAACTAGTTAAGTTGTCCAAAGTAATTTAATGATACCATTCACAGTTATTCAAACGGACCTTTTCACTGACGTAATGAAGCAATAACATGCACTTGCTAGCCTGCTCCATTTACGTGTTCTCCGTATGCTAAAGAGGAGTCTCACCTAGCCTCTGAAGGAAGTGACTTGGAAGGATCAGTCCTACCAAGGAAGTATCCTTGACATTGAGAAATGCCTTGTATATCTTCACCCAGGTTTACAAATCAATGTCTATTCAGCATTCATTCATTCATATTATTATTAATAATAATAAGTATTATTGTTGCATTAGTCCTAAACATTAGAGGAAGATGATACCAAGTTCTGTCAGATTGAAATTAAATTATTTAATCATGATGTACATAAACATACGCATTTGTGGGGAAGTCGTGGCCTAATAGTTAGAGATTCGGACTCCCAATCGAAGGGTTGTGAGCAGGAATTGTGGGTGGGGGGAGTGCATGTACAGTTCTCTCTCCACCTTCAATACCATGACTGAGGTGCCCTTGAGAAAGGCATCGAACCCCCAACTGCCCCCCGGGCGCCGCAGCATAAATGGCTGCCCAATGCTCCGGGTGTGTGTTCACGGTGTGTGTGTGTTCACTGCTCTGTGTGTGTGCACTTTGGATGGGTTAAAAGCAGAGCACGAATTCTGAGTATGGGTCACCATACTTGGCTGAATGTCACGTCACTTTCACTTTTCAGTTACTGTTCAAAAGATTAGAGTAACTAGGGTAACCAAAAGATAAGGGTAATACATTTTAAAAAATATTTTTTTTTTTAATTAACATTAAATCGATCAAACGCTGTAGTAAAGCCATGTATAAGGCAGCAAAAGATTTATATTTAAAATAATTTTCTATTCATCCCAGACTCATTCAAAATGACCAGTTTCCACAAAAATGTTAAGCAGCACAATTGTTTTAAACGCTGATTAGAAAAGTTTCTAAAGTTTTAACATAATAAATGATGTCAGGGAATTAAAAAAATGCTATTGTAGTGTAAGATATGGCTCCCTTTAAAAGAGAGCATTGTGTTGACAAAGCATAGCATTAGTTGCCTTACAGGGAGTAGAGGGGTATAAACCCCACCCAGAGAGATCGTTATAACTGAAAGAGTTTCCACAAGGACATTCAACACAACACTTCACAGCCGAAGAGCTGAAAACACATGAAAAGACCATAAGATACTGACTAAAGGGGGAGAGATAAATCGAAAGCAAGGCATGAAGAGAAAGAGGACTCCCTGAGGGAGAAGAGGAGGAGGCTGGTGAGGAGAGGAATAAAGCATAAAAGCAATCTTACACACTTCCTGCCTGTGAAATACTGCGGTTGTCGTCTGTGGCATTATATAACAAGCCACTACAGAGAAAAGCAAAACATCATATCGCTATCTACATTGATGTAACACTCTCAGGTCACTGTGTTTGGTATGATGAAAGTGTTTAGAAAGTTAGACGATGAACTTGTTTTCACTAGTTTTTCATACTAGTTCTGGTACTTTGGAACAGTGTTCAAATTGGTACATTACAAAATCCAGTAAGTTTTTAGAAAGCTTTAAAAGCAAGTATTGAATATGTTAGATAAACTTAACTATTGAATACGTTAGATAAACTTAATTTTACAAAATGATATATATAATATATATTTTGCACTTTATTAATGGAAAACACCAGCATGACAGTAAATGTTAATCATTTTAAGCAACATGTCTTTTTCAATCAAGCCTCATTTGACAGGATCTGTGAGTGTTTGTATTTGATTTGACATAGTGAAAGATATTGATTCATTTTCCATCAGAAGAAACCGGCCGGTTCACTCTTTACAAAACTGGAACAGCACTTAAAAGCTCTTTTATGGACAATAACAGATGAAACCCCCAGAGGTCAAAGATCAACTCCCAGTGGTCCCAAGCCAAGCAGATATGCTGAAATAAAAGGCCTGAGTGATATTAACGGATCACACCAGGTTCTGACTCAATCAGGATGATCCTGGGGCTTTTACAAACACTATGTCTTAACCAGGCAGGACAAGCGTCAAGGAGAGTTTACAGTGACAGCAACAAAGCCATTCATTGAGCTGCAATGCACAGCTTCTTCTGATTGGCTGTTATTCTGCTGTTTTGTACAGTACTGTGGTATCACTGTGGGCAGAAAAACAACTTAAAGCAAGAAATTTGGTGAGGAATGTAGTTGAAGATCTGGTGACTGTGATCATCATCTTACTTTACAGTATTGTATCCACTTCATTAACAGGCTTTGGGTTATTTCTCCCATAGAGTGACATGAATCATAATCATGCTGCTTTGTGAATGTGAATAGACGAATATAAGTTTTCCCATCTCCCTATAAAACATGACTGTAGTACCAGGGTCCAGTAAAAGCAGAAGGGAGTTGCTACAATGAGACCATTTAAGGATTTTTACATGTAGGAGCCAGAAAGTTGTTAAATAAATCAGAATCTCTCCAGGGAGGGAAGGGAAACATTTGGGCTCCGTCCACCTCAACCAGAGAAGTTAAGAAAACAGACGCTCAGAGGGAAAGATTTAAACAGAAGATCAGGCTCAGATACTCATGATGGCAACACAATCACAGCATTACATAATCGAAATGACAGAGACTGATTAGTTTGGAGGATTGTGTGTTTTAGAGCATAAGAAGGTCCAGATGTTGACCTTGCCCACAATAGCACTGATCACAGACATGTAAAGTCAGTAGAATGTAACAAAGCACCTGGCATGTATTTAATATTATCCTCAACACATGAATGACAATGATTTAGCTCTCTGTAATTATATCTTTATTTGCATTCCTTTTGGCCAGCTTTTTTGCAGAATAAAATAAGGTTTATGCCTTAGTTTCACAAATCAAATCAGACAGCAATACTGGGTAAAATATTTACTTACTGTATTTTATGAATATGTTATATATATATATATATATATATATATATATATATATATATAGCTCTTGTAAATGTCATGCTAGTGATGCTTACTGTACTTACCTAATTTTAGAATAAAACTGCATTTAAAAAAATAATAAAAAGGCAGTCTTTTTTTTTTTATTTGCAGTAAACAAAAACATTTTTTTGAAAGAAATGAATACCTTTATTCAGCAAGAATAAATTAAATTGATAAAAGGTGATATTTTTAAAATAAATGCTGTTCTTTTTAATCTTTCTATTCAAAGAATCCTGAAATTATAATAAAAGCAGTGACAATAATAATAATAAATGCTTCTTAAGCATCAAATCAACATATCAGAATGATTTCTGATGGATCATGTGACACTGAACAATTGAGTAATGGCTGCTGAAAATCCATGCATGTACATAATCCATGCATGGTACTTACACCAAGCGGTATTTGAAAAAAAATATTTGAAATTACTATCATATATAAAAAACAACTTGCTACAATCATGGGATGCACATCATGACAGCCTACTTACAGTTGCTTAATGGTATACTTTCTGAGTGAAAACGCAACAAATCTAGTAAAATGGTGGCATATTTCACTACTACACCATACACGATTACATCCTCATGTTTCTCTGTAGCAGCTGTTTGACTGCACAGCCATTATCACATTAGAGGGCTGTGATGAGGTTTAGAGAAGGCCAGCGGACAGGTGCAGTATGAGTTTAATTAAACCTGATGAAGTCATCAAAGTATCCCATTCTCTCTGAGTGATGAGTACAGCTGCCTACTCCACACTCATTAGCCCTCTCATACTGTACTGTGTGTGCATGTGCCATCATTATATCCACAGCACAACATATCATTCCACAAATACATTCATGGCGACTGCTTTAAAAATGTGCTGCTCCTGGTGTTAGATCCTTAAAAGAAGTCCTGAAGTTAGACATACAAACCCAACTGACCGAATGAACTGGATGCAGAAAGTTTCAAGGTCACACACTGAATCAAGCATATATTATTGAGCTAAAGGGTTGAGTGTCTCAGTAATAACCTGTATAAAGACCCTCTAATGAATCTAAATCTGCTTCAGTATCGACCTGTGCACTGCACAAAGTCTCTTCTCACCAGCGATTTAAACACCCTCTTTAAACTCACTTCCACATGGACAAGGCCTCTCACATGCACAGAAAGAAGTGACTTTAGTTTCAGAAGCCGCTTGTCTTCCTGTCCAGGAAGGAAGGTATTAACTAGAAGGCCAAGCAATCAAATATCTCTTAAAAATATACTTTACACCATAGGAGAGAGTTAAACGGGCCATAGGTCACACATACTGAAGGGCGAGTGTGAAGTGCACCTCTATAAGAGCAGCTGTGCCCTTCTCACTCTGAAGATTTGGTTTCTATTATGAGGGAATATAAGATGCTTGTTTTACAGATTGTGCTACTTCCATCAACAAACACACATACAGTGAAACACTGTGAAGCTTTCTGCAAAAGCTTATGTGCTCCAACATACTGGCCTACAATATTAAAGGAACACTGCTTTTTTGAAAATAGGCAAATTTTCCAACTTTTTTTTGCATGCTCATTGGCATAAAGCATCTCTAAGACATCTCTATTCCCAAAAGACCATCACTATGAGTCACTATGAGTCCCTCTGTGTGTGTAGAAGCAGTGCTGTATGCGTGTGTTTAGCGGGTTGTGCTAACGTGTGTACTGTATCTGACACACACCACATTCTCTGAGAAAACAGAGAATTATCTCTTGTGCTGTTAATTCACCTCTGGCTACAATCCCAAGAGAATAACATGAACATAAAACCGAAATAAACCTCCAGTCAAATTAAATCCACCTCATTTTTAGCCCCCAAAAGCTGCTCTAGATGTTTAAGTGTAAAGCTTAGCAAAACAAGATCAAAATGGCTTGATAATGACAGCAAAATGTAGCATTAACGGCTAAAATGGTTGTAGCAACAATGCATACAACAACAAAAAAAAAAGAAGAGACTTTTCAAAGATTCATACTGAAAGGGAATTTTCTTGTGTTGATGCAAGTCCGGATGTCTGCTTCTAATGTCAGCTTCGTACAGCAAACACACTGATCTCAACAAACACACACACACACACACACACACACACTAACTGCAATCTAACTGGTGCATTTCCCACGTTTGTGAAGTGAAAAAAATATAAACCATGGGTTCTCAGGAAGTAAAGCTGCCCATGTCAAAAACACAGCACCACAACACACCATCTGCAGAGCACATGCTCAAACCAGACAACAATAAAATGACTCTCATCAGGAAACCACAACAAATTAAGTCTGACCTTTTGTGGTCTAAACCAGTCTGGTGGGGTCTACTCAAAGACCTGAGTGTTTACTGTTTGCGTACACATCGTGGTTTAGCAATGTGCTTGTCTCTTTGTCCTACCTGTACTTGTCCCTTTCCCATGATCTTGTCGACGATCTCATTATCGTCCTTATTGAGCTTTGTTTTGTCATAACACTTCTCGTAGCACAGGATCCGCAGACACTGAGAGCCCTCCAGCTCTATTTCGAACTCCTAAAGGAGGACAAATGAATTAATTACAGATACATGATGGTGATTTGTCAGGTGACCTTTCTTTATTATAAGGATACACTTTTAAAAAGCTGACCTCATTCCACTGTGGTTCTGTAGTGTCTCTGAAAACACGAGTTTTGGCCTTACTGACAAAGTAACCAAAAGAGTCCACCTCCAGGGTACAGTAAAGATCTACAGAGAACACATGAGAAAAAAAACATACTTTCATAAAAAAGGCCATTTGGAAGCGGTTTCATACACACACCTTCAAAAACATAAAAGTTGAATTCCATATCAATGTGCTAAGTTGCTTTTATGTTTGAAACCAATAAACAACCTACAGATATGTATAACTTGGAAACAGAATTATTTATTCTATTCCGTTTTATTCATTTATTTTTATTTAAAAATCAGAAATTGACATTGATAATTGGTACTAGATATTATTATATTAATATTTGTATTAAACTTAATATCACAACTACTAATACTACTTAAAAAATCTAAGTAAATAACATACACATTGTTCTAAAATAATAATAACAGTTTTATTCAGCAGCAATGCATTAAATTGATCAAAAGAGACAGTATAGACATTTAAATCAATACAAAAGATCACTATTTCAAATTAATGCTTTTTTTTTACTTTCATCCAATAATCCTGAAAAAAAGAAGTATCAGTTTTCATAAAAACCTTTTCAACATTGATAATAATAGGAAATGTTATGTGGAAAACAGCTATTTTAATTTATACAAATATTTCACAATATTATTATTTTATTGTTTTTTGACTTCTAGACTTTTGTCAAAATATAAAAAAAATCCCCAAACTTTTGAATGGTACTGTACCTTTTATTACAGTAAATTGCTGTGGCTGAATGCAGTAAGCCATACAAATCCAAGCACTACAGATTTTACCACTGTTACGGGGGTTTTAGGAATTGAAAATATGAAAACCACTTAATACCAATCACATGCAAAGCCTCTCAGGGTTTATTGCTGTAATAAATGTGTTTATATTAAATTAGCACTTAGTGCAGTTAAAGAAAATCACAGCCTCAGTATGATTCATTTCTTTGTGTTAATTAATCGAGGCATGTAAGTTTAGTTCTAACACTTAATGGTTCACTGTGTAGACATGGTGTCAGCATTTAAAACCTTAAACGATTTTTGCATCCTGCTGTTCTAGCATCTGTTTCAGATACATCCATTTGTGTCAATACTGAAACACAAATCAGTGATGGTCAGGACACACACACACACACACACACACATACACAAAGGAACAGGGCATTTGTCTTATCAATCTGTCTATATGTCTTACAGCAACATGCCTCACGTGCTCACACACTTCTCTAATAGCAAATGAACTTTATCACATTGCTATAGTTTGTGTGGCCAACTGACAGTTTGATGGATTACAGCTCGCCATGACCTCTGACCTCTGCTATGCGTGGGGTGTATTGTTGAGACAGGAGAGAAATGAGGTGATGTTCAATTAGTATGGAGGTGGTGTCACACAAGAGCGGTCGGCTTCAAAACACACCGTGGGGCTTGTGAGCGTGGCTTTAAAACGAGTGTGCAGTCAATCAGGCCACTGGTAATTGATAGTGTGGTGTGTAATGTGTATGTTAATAAATGTGGGGTGGGTGTGTTGCTTTATAATGAAGCTGTATTTGCACACATACACACCAGCTGTGTCAGCACACACGTCTTCTCGTGCCAAAATGATCATAATAATGAGATAACACCAAAATGTCACCATTGGGAATTTCAGGGTTTTTTCAGGGAATTTCAGTTTTTGAGGCCAGCTTTTTGATTTGGGGGTAATTCAGTTAAATTTTTTTGGTGGAAGCAACCTGGCCCTTGTGAAAATGAAGTCTACTTTTTAAATATATTCACTTTAAATATAAAATAAAACAACAAAAGATTATCAAAACAATGATTTAAAATGTACTCTCTTAAAATATATTTAAGTAGCCTTTCCTTTCATTATTATTATATTATCTGTGGATTAATTTTTTTTTTAATATATATATATATATATATATATATATATATATATATATATATATACTTTTAAGAATTAAAGTACACAGTACAAGTGCACATTCAGTACAGTTAAAGGGTAAGTTCACCCAAAAAATGAAAATTCTCTCATTAATTACTCACCCTCGTGTCGTTTCAAACTTCGGAATACAAATTAAGATATTTTTGATGAAATCCAAGGGCTTTTTTTACTGACCCGTTCAAGAAAATGAACAAATGTCTTAAAGGTTTGGAACAACATGAGGGTGAGTAAATATTGACAGAATCTTCATATTTGGGTGAACTAACCATTTCTGCATTTCTATTGCAAAAGCTTTTTGCCCAAATTAAGTTTAAAGGAACTATTCACCCAAAAATAAAAACTTCATTTACTCACCCTCATATCATTCTATATCTGTGTGACTTACTTATAAGATAAAAAGATAAGAATAATATACTTATAAGAATAAAAAGATACTTTGAGAAATATTTCAGTGTTGTTTTAGTTCATCCAATGGAATTCAATTGGTGCCAAACTGTTTAATTAATAACATTCTTCAAACGATCTATTTTTTGCATACAAAAGAAAGTCGTGCAGGTTTAAAATGACATGTGGGCGAATAAAAACATGAGAAATGTTCATTTTGGCTGAACTTTCACTTTAATTATAATTGCTGACTATACTTTTTTAGTTTGTATGCATTTATAACAAATAAAAATACACTACAACTCGAAAAAATAAACACAATATTTAGCTATCACTGTTTGGGGCAACACAAATGTAAACCAAAATAAATATGAAGCATAAATGATCCATTTAGCATCTGCTAAATAAAAATAAATAAATTCTTAAATAATGAATGATGTCTTAAATGAAAAGACCTTTACCCAAACCCATCCTGTCCCATTCAGTAGAACTGTACTTCAAACATCACTCAGTCAGCCCCACTTCCTTGCTCTCAATACTAAAAACATGAAATAAGGGCAGCTATATCTCTCCACACACAGCCTCAGTCCATTCCTTGTGAAGTTCACTCAAATTCTTGAATCAATTTTGCTTGACAATCTTCATAAAGCTGCAGTTCTCTCTTCGGTTAGTTGTGCATCTTTTTCTTCCACACTTTTTTCTTCCAATCAACTTTTTATTAACATGCTTGGATACAGCACTCTGTGAACAGCCAGTTTCTTAGGCAATAGATGTTTGTGACTTAACCTCCTTGTGAAGGGTGTCAATGATTGTCTGAGACCATTTTGAAGGCTCAGGAAACCTTTGCAAGTGTTTTGAGTTGATTAGCTGATTGGCATGTCACCATATTCTAATTTGTTGAGATTTGTCGTGAATTGGTGGGTTTTTGTTAAATGTGAGCTAAAATCATCACAATTAAAAGAACCAAAGAATTAAACTACTTCAATCTGTGTGCACTGAATTTAAAACACCAGTTTCACAATTTGAGTTGAATTACTGAAATAAATTAACTTTTCCTCGACATTCTAATTTATTGAGAAGCACCTGTAAATTTGTACTGTGATGCAAAGCTGATTTCTTGTTTCGTTTGTTGCATCCATTACTCCAGTCTTGAGTATCATATGATCAGAAATAATTCAGAAATCAATCTAATATGCTGCTTTGCTGCTCAAGAATTTTTTTTTCTTATTATTATCAAACAGTTGTGTTAATTGAAGGAATCTGCTGCTGTATGAACTAGCCATATGCAACTGATAAGACTGGAACTCTTTGAGCAAAAGGATTAGATGTTGTAAGCTAGCAGAACAGTAAAGATAAATCATTTACTTTAAGCATCAAAAGTTGTGGTTAGTATTCTGGGTCAGTATTTTTCTCCCACAAACTCTTTTTATCAGGAAGCCAATGTCAACGACCTAGTTTTCATTAATGGCCCAGAGCGAGGATTTGGATGCATTTCCTGTCAGAGTGGTTCAAGGCCTTTAATAAGATTTGGAGAGGAGGATTCAATCAGGGGCTGAGATGGAGCAAGTACATCCCATATAAAAAGATATTAAAACACCTGCATATCCATATGCGCAACACATGTTTTCTCTCACTGTCACATTCAAGAAGACCACAAAACCACAAACTCCATGACAAACGACTTCAAATGCGCCAAACACAAAAAATGAACCAAGAAAACAAGCATTTAAAAAAAACACAAAGCAGACTAACACAATGGCTCTTTTGAATCATTCTTAAGGAACAATATTGTGCGATTTATTAGGGCATTGTTATCAGGGCTGAGCTGATCTGAGCGAGCGAATCTGCTGGCCACATGCATAAGTTATGCAAATTCACTGTACATAAACGTGATTGGGTATTTCAGTCAAGCCCTGACCTCATAAAGCAAAGAGACATAATCAGTAAAGATATATGTCCTGTGTGATGGAGCCATGGGAGAGAATTTTCAGATACAGATTCATCTCTGCCACTCTCTGCTATACTAAAAAGGAACTTATATAACAAGAGTTTCTATGTGCATGAATGTTGTACATCTCCCACAGTGCACATATTTCATCCTTTGCAGAGGCTTTTGTCAGCTTGATTTAAAGCCAACATGACAATTTTAACACAATGAAATGTATTTCTGTATAAAACAAGAAATACATAGAAAGAAAATGCTATGTTCTGAATAAAATACCTTGCACATTATACAGTATATATACAATATACTGTATACTCATACACATTCATCACTCAAGAAATGAAAGACTGAGTACTTAGAGTGTATCATTGCCTGCCCTATTTTCAGTGGGTTGGTTTCAGAAATATTTTTCACATTAATTTACTTCCCGGACCGTACTGCATTCTATTGAAATGTTGAATGGTACTTCCCCTAGTATGTTCTGTTGTACACTGCTCATTTTGGTGAATGTTGTACCCACAAGTCATTCAGAAATCTGCATTCAGTGAAGGATATACATATTATATATTTTTTTAAAGTCTGCAGGGAGGTTTGTGACTTCATTCATATTGCTCATATTGTTTTTCTTTTTTTCCCATCTAATTGCTCTCCTACACAATCATAGTAACTTACTCTAAGCACAAGTGCTACAGTAATATGCAATAGTGTTTACAGCTAACTGATGGAGAGTTCATCTAAGGTGAACACTTGAAAAAAAAAGTGTAGTTTTTCAGTAACAACCTTCCTCTTTCTTCCTTTCTCCCCAACATATGAGGTCAATTACTTGTGCTCGGCATAATAAGACAATACATCTGTATAGATCAGCATTTCCCAAAGTGTGGGCTGCAGCTACCCTGCAATACTTACTGGGCCACAGACCACACTCTGAGAAATGCTGATTCAAACAAATTATTTTTTTCCATTATTCTTCATTGTGCAGGATAAATGTGTTTTCAATATTTTTTATATTCTATAAAAAATGAAACAGACAAGACACTTTGACTTACTGGCAGATTCTTTAAAGCCCGTGGCTTTATGGACGATCACATGCAGGAAGCCGTACAGACCAGGAGATTCCTCATCTGGAAGAGAAAAGAAACACTCAGTAACTGTATGTGTGTGCGAGAAAGAGAGAGAGAGATAAAGAGAGAGAAAGAGGGAGATGAATTAATGAAGTGTCCAAGTCCTTCCTTTTGTCATCTTGCAGCATCTCCGTCTTTAATCTACCCACAATCCCCCATTTTCTGCCTATTAGTGGTGGATACCAGATAAAGACACATTTGCAAGTGTCTATTCACCCACATGCTGATAAAACACATACTGTACATACTACTAAGATTAAAATTGGAAATTACCCAGACCACCCAAGAGTAGGTTCAAGGCTGTTTGAAGAGTGTGTGAAGGGAAGAGGGGAAAGAAGACACCTGCCATAGTATCCAATCCCCACTGTTTCTCTCTCTCTGTGCACATCAGCTGGTGAATGCATGTCTGCTGTAATGTGAACAGTGCTATTACAGAATATCTCTTGTTTGTGTGGTCCATTTCTGTGCTGGACTGGTGATAAACATCAGGCTGAGTGTCATTGCATGTGTTTGGATTGTTCAGATCCATTACAGGACTTGATGCTCATCACACTCAAATTCCCATCTACAACATGAAATAAGACACTGCGATTAGAATGTGGTTATAAACAGACAACAGAGACTGATTTAAATGCTAAAACTAGCAATTAAAATCTTCTAGTCATCCAACAACCAAATAACCACTTTGTGAGGACAGGAAGTTTATTTACAATTTTATTTTTAAATTTAGTTGTTTATACGTACATTGAAATCTTCATTGTTTACATTGGAAATAAACATTAAAAAAATTATTTATTTATTTAGAATGTTAGTAAGTTGCCATGAGAATGGAGTCCTGATAATAAATAATAAAATAAATAAATAAAAGTTGTAGTTATATAAAGTAAGTTTTTTTTTTTTAATGTATTATTATTGTTACATAAGTATTAGTATTATTAGCATTTGTATTGCAGTAAAATTAGTAGTAGTATATATTATCACATTTAATTTGTAATATTTTTTTTTAGCTTTGTAAATACATTTATATATGTATTATATACAGAGTATCTGTATATGAAGAGTGGCGTCTGAATTGTACTTTTTAAATGAGCATTTTTATTAATCTCCTGTGTTTAGGTTCAGTAATTTTACTTTAATGGCAATGTATAATTCATTTTCTATTCCATTAAAATAAAAGGACTGAACATATACACTCAACTAAAGGATTATTAGGAACCCCATACTAACACTGTGTTTGACCCCTTTTCACCTTCAGAACTGCCTTAATTTTACATGGTATTGGTTCAACAAGGTGCTGAAAGCATTCTTTAGAAATGTTGCCCATATAATCAGTGTTATTTAAGATGACATACTTTTTAGGATTTATGTTTTTGTATATAATTACAATGCTGTTATGTTGTTTGTGAATGTTGTTTTAAAGTTGTTTTAATTAATTAATTGTATGGTTGTGCTGCTGTGACATCTAAATTTCCCTTTGGGGATTAATAAAGTTTAAAGTCAAGTCATAGCATCTTGCAGTTGAAGGAGATTTGTGGGATGCACATCCAGGGCACAAAGCTCCCATTCCACCACATCCCAAAGATGCTCTATTGGGTTGCGATCTGGTGACTGTGGGGGCCATTTTAGTACAGTGAACTCATTGTCATGTTCAAGAAACCAATTTGAAATTATTCAAGCTTTGTGACATGGTGCATTATCCTGCTGGAAGGATTGGTACATGGTGGTCATAAAGGAATGGACATGGTCAGAAACAATGCTCAGGTAGGCCGTGGCATTTAAACGATGCCCAATTGGCACTAAGGAGCCTAAAGTGTGCCAAGAAAACATCCCCTACACCATTACACCACCACCAGCAGCCTGCACAGTGGTAACGAGGCATGATGGATCCATGTTCTCATTCTGTTTACGCCAAATTCTGACTCTACCATCTGAATGTCTCAACAGAAATCCAGACTCATCAGACCAGGCAACATTTTTCCAGTCTTCAACTGTCCAATTTTGGTGAACTTGTGCAAATTGTAGCCTCTTTTTCCTATTTGTAGTGGAGATGAGTGGTACCCGGTGGGGTCTTCTGCTGTTGTAGCCCATCCGCCTCAAGGTTGTGCGTGTTGTGGCTTCACAAATGCTTTGCTGCATACCTCGGTTGTAATGAGTGGTTATTTCAGTCAAAGTTGCTCTTCTATCAGCTTATGCTAGTTGCTCTTCTATCAGCTTGAATCAGTCGGCTCATTCTCCTCTGACCTCTAGCATCAACAAGGCATTTTCGCCCACAGGACTGCTGCATACTGGATGTTTTTCCCTTTTCACACCATTCTTTGTAAACTCTAGAAATGGTTGTGCATGAAAATCCCAGTAACTGAGCAGATTGTGGAATACTCAGACCGGCTCGTCTGGCACCAACAACCATGCCACGCTCAAAATTGCTTAAATCACCTTTCTTTCCCATTCTGACATTCAGTTTGGAGTTCAGGAGATTGTCTTGACCAGGACCACACCCCTAAATGCATTGAAGCAACTGTCACGTGATTGGTTGATTACATAATTGCATTAATGAGAAATTGAACAGGTGTTCCTAATAATCCTTTAGATGAGTGTATATAGGAGCCTGATAATAATAGTCATTTTAGATTAAAATTTCAAATGGCACTTAGAGACTTTTTGCATCTGAACTCTTCATATATAAACATAATTTGTATACAATGTACCTGTATTGTATACAAAATCAATTCCAATATGTCCAAAATGTTATGTCAGTGTCTGGATACCAACTTTGGTATCAGTACTGAAAAAGCCAAATCAGTCATCCAATAATGTAAAGTAGTAACAGTAAAGTCATGTTGACTAAGAATTTGAATCAAAGGTCAGTGCTGATCGGAAAACTTTATAAATGTCAAGTTTTACTCAAGTTGCACTAAATATTACATACAGCTCAGATTAAACCAAGTGTCACAGCCTGTATTTTGGCTGGTCTGCTCTGGAAACACTAATGAAGAATTCTGTAAATTAGTGCTGGTGGAAAAAATGCAGATGTCAGAGCAAATGAAAACAGTGTAACATAAATGAAAGTCTACCGCTGCCTTAAAGGTGCCATAGAATGCAAAAATCACTTTAATTTAATTAATTTTATTTTATCTGATTAACACAGTTGTGTGGCACAGTGTGTGAAAACAACCAGCCTATAATGGTAAAAACCCACCCACTCATTGTTTTATATTCCAATAATTCATAAACAGTCTCTCCACACTAGCAGTTCCATGTTTCTCACTACTAAGACGACATAGTCGGTGAAAGTCCTGCCCATTTGTGACTCTCTCTGTCCTATTAGCTTATACACAGCCCTGAGGGAGAAGCTGTGGTCCGTCATTACTGTTCTCTTGCTGTCGCTGCTGTGCCAAAGAGTCATTAAAAGTGTCATGTGTTGGGATGCACCAGTGAACATAGCAGCCTCCATAGACCGCTGAGGACACGGTGGTTAACTTTCATTTTCAAAGGAACTGTCATTTACTTTGTGCTAACACCGGAATCGACTGCCTCACAAACGAGGGTCAGTTCGATATCAATGCTTCATGCGCAAACGTCCAGACCCCAGACAAAGTAAACATCAAGCATAATATTTTGTTTTCCAAAATAGCTTCTTGGCTCTCTGTAAGGCTAATGTTGCTAAAGCTACCATTGTCTACCATTGCCTACATGTGCTACTAGAATGATCGTGAATAGGAATGTGGAAGTAAAAAATTGCATTTGGAGGAATGTGAGGTCAGTAACATGGTCACCACCAGTTAAACCATAACAATGTTATGCTTGCGAGCATGAGCTCTTGAAGCTCAACCAGGGTTCCCAGGTTATCACAACAAACCACCCGCATTCCGGTGGGGTAAAATACGCATTTTTGGTGGGAATCCCCAGGTAAAATTAGCATTTTAGGGGCTAAATATCACATTATTGGGGTCACTTCAACCCACGGGAAAACCACAGACTTGGCAACACTGAGCTCCGCACTCATCTTAAAAGGGAGGCGGGAGCAGCAGCTCATTTTCTTTAAAGGGAACCAAGTCTTCTGGACTTAAAGGCTCTCGTCCAGACAGGAAACCTGCTGCATGTGAGGGGTCTCTGGGCCTACAGAACCAGGAATGACTTCAGGGTGGCCTTGACCCTCAAGCACACACAGAGTGGCTTATTTTATCAATATTAGAACCAGTGGGTGGCAGTGCTCAAGTTGCAGTCTCCCTTTCTCTGCGTTTATTTAGCAGAAAGTAATCTAGCCGAGATGCTCTTTGAACCTAAACTGCCTCATCAGAACAACAAGTGAGAGAGTAAAAAAAAAAAATCACAAACCTGTGCGTATTTGTGGACATGTGATCATAATCCAGTCCAAAAGTAAGAATCAAATGTCATCTCATCACACAGTCCAGAAGCACTTTGAATAAACTAGCACCTTTAAGGCCCTTCCATATATGATTCAACGCTGCTCAATGCATTTAAGTCAATGGGCCCTATTTTAACGTTTTAAGCGCATGATCTATAGCGCAGGTCGCAGGTGCACTTAGGGTGTGTCCGAATCCACTTTTACTAGTTTAATGATGGAAAAATGGTTGGCGCGCCTGGCGCATAGTCTAAAATTGTGGTCCCATTCTCTTACTGAGTACTGGGAGTGTTTTGGGCATAATGTGCAATAAACTAATCAGAGTCTCTTCTCCCGTTCCCTTTAGGAGACAGTTGTGCTCACGCCATGGCGGATTCGCTATTTACATGGCAGAATTTGCGAGCACAAAGACTGAATTTTTCTTCAGAGAGGAAACTGCTTGTGCGCGAGGAATTAGGTAGTCTAATTATGAATACATGCAGTGCCTATCCATTATGACATTTTTATATTTATGTAGCCTACAAAATATAAATCTTTTGCATTGTAATCCTTTAATTTTTCAATATTTGGAATGTGTGTGTGCTGCTGCGCATCCCTGAGTGTGTAATTAGCAGAGTGTTCGCTTGTTGTTCAGACCAGCATGCCCATTGCCACACAAATGGGTGCATTTGCTATTTAAACAACATGGTGCAAGACATGAAAACTATAACTGCATCAGGCTGAAACTAGCGGAAAACACTTGCACACCTGGCGTCACTTTGCATAAGGTGTATAATAGGTCCCAATAAAGTGACGTTATGCACATTTTGGCCTTTTTTATGATGTCTTTTAGGAGTACAAGAAGGATATCTGGAATGAATTCATAAGCCTTTTATATTCCAAATCAATTGTTGAATTTGAATTTCAGTTCTTGAATTGAAACAATATCCTGAATTTGAATGTAATTTTATATTCCAAGTTCATTCTTGATTTAAAATCTAACTTTACTGAGGTAAAAAGCAGGTTGTGGAATTAACATTCAACTTTTAAATATTCTGAATTAAGTGATTAAATTAAAGTGAAATAAAATAAATAAAATAAAATAAAGTTCGTCAAGACAAACTTTGATAGATTAACTAAACTTTGTTTGAAGTTTGAAAGTTTTATAGGTTTTAGCCAAAAATGCAATTAATTCCAGCTTCCTATGTGGTTAGCTAATTCAGCTAATGAATTAAAAGATTTAGTTCTTGAAATTCAGAATTTTGTCCTTGAAGTACAAAGCAAAAAGAACTGTTTAAAACATGAAAGCCACATACTTCATATTATTGTTGGTTCCTCAGTTCTTAAACTAATTTAAATTCACCAACAGCACCTTGAAACACTAACGTTTCGTGAACCCACGTTCAACCGCTCTTTTTCTGATGTATCAAAGCAATTGCCAGGACTTTTTTCTGTTTTAAGTTCAAACATGTTTAAGCATTTCCACTTCTTCTTGCAACATCAACCTTCCCCAACACTATTTGCAATGCTTTTCATGTGGAGGTCAAAGCGGCGCTTGATGATTAAACCCTGATGTGAGTCACGTGAAGGGGCTCACTTCACCAATGAGCACAAAACAGCAGCCGACCATCATTTAATTACTGTTCCCCTCCATCTGAGAGCTCTCAATGTCAGACTGTTTCTGTCATAATGAAGACAAACGCTCCTCACAGCCCTGATTTGTCAGCTCAACTGCTGGTGTCCAGAGGAAAGAGGGTATTTGTGAGTGTGTATATGGGGTTCATGGGGGGTGTATGTGAGGGTATGTGGCAGGGGTTACATTCCTCCACCAGCTGCTCCTCATTTTACCTCATTTGCGGAATCTTAAATTTCGTAGCAGGAGGGATGTTGCGGGGTTCAGTACAAGATCAGAGGGGGTCTTTCTATGTGTGTCACGCACAAGACACAGTAAACACAACTATTACTTACACCAAAAGTCAAACTCAAGAACCCTGGGCCAGATACGACCTGCCAGCAGCACTCTTTATACATACTCCAAAAACTGATATTTATATATGAACTCAAATGATGCTTCAAATCCACTGTGATTTGTGCTTCCGCAAATCAAGTTACAATAATTATATTACATAATATTTAACTATTTTAAATAATATTGGCACCAGTACATACAATTAAAGTATGTTTACTACACTGCTCTCTAGAGTACAGCATTCTCATCTCAAATCAATATTTCACATCCAGTTATTTATTGACAAATGTATTATTTTAAGCTGCAGTTTGGTCAGAACAATGCTAACAAAAATAAATAATGAATACATTTTTAGTGTGACTAGTAATCAACTGCTTGATTATTACGTTGTTGAAAAATGTTTGTTTGTCGGAACAGATCTAAAGACATTTTGCATTACATAACTTGCTCACTCTGCAGTGAATGGATACTCCAGATTGAGAGTCCAAACAGCTGATAAAAACATCACAATAATCCACAAGTAACCCACAAGTAATCATTTTCCTCCAGTGTAAAAAACCCATCACCTGTTGTCCTCTTGCTTTAAAATCCACTGACAAATGTGTTTAGAGCTGTGGACTGTTTTCGATTGTAAACAGTGCTAGATCTGTGCATATTTCTCTCCTGATTCAGATGCTATGAATTTCTCAGTGGAGGAAGCAATACTGTGGATAGAAGACTGTTTTAAAGATTAAAAAATGGATGGATGTATTAGAAACACATTGATTTTCACTTCACAAGATGTTAATTGGTGGACTATGGATTGCTTGTGGTTTATTGTGATGTAAGGGTGCACGATATACATCGGGCGATGATTAATGCACATCTTGTCAGTAAAGCCGGTTCTCTAATCAGCGGTAAATTCCATCAGGTGTGTGATTTCACATAGAGCAGCTGTTAACTGACAAGCTGCACAAATCCACATTCATTATCAGCTTGGATTTGCTCAGCTTGTCAGTTAACAACGGCTTCATGTAGCTTCGTGTAGCAAAAGTCTGAGCATGTGATGTAATGCTGAATTTCTTCAAAACTGTTCCAATGAACAAACTACATCTACATCTATGTTGAATTTTCATTTTTTGGTGATATTCTTTAGCCTGACTATGTCAGACTTCGTACTTCTGCTCAATTCCATTTTGCTTCTGTACTCAGTCTGACATAGAGAACTATCTCCTAGTTTTCCTCCGGCCTCAAAACCGCCAGCCTATCAAGGAACAAAGGGCGGGCTGAGAGCCATGACATAGACGCTAAGCGATTGTTAGCGAGAAACTGTTTTGAAACTGGGGAATTGTGATTGTGTCCCCGTTGGTTGCTCTCATGCAGGATCAGGTTAAAGAGGCAGCAAAGCTCGCTCAATGGTTTTTATACATAAAGAGATTGATGAACGGAAAGGAGGACTAGGGATCTCCAACGATAACTGGCAGTGCTACATTTGCTACAAGTGCCGGCACTTCAGCATCCGTCCATTTATCGCTGTTCATCATACTCGCAAAATAAGCCGACACAATGTTTACAGTATGTTTACACGGCATATTAAATTATGGCAAGTGAGGCCGTTTTCGAATGCATCTGGCCAATCAATGTCTACTTACATCACAGATGGTACCAGCTGTGCTGGTTAGAACCTGCTCCGAAATAGGAGCAAATTTGGATCTCGAAAAAGGCAGTCTGGTACTAAAATTCAGTTCTGGCGGTTCGAAAATGCCAAAATGAGGGTATTTCCACAATTAGTTCTGGTACAATGAAAAGGTACCCGCGGTGTAAAAGGCATTTAGCCATTAGGGCTGTGACGGATACCGTGACAACCACATCACCGCGGTCGGTTCCCACCAGCGCTAGTGCGCGTGACGTCGCGCACTCTATTAGCAAGCATAATACGAGGTTTTGTATACAAGTGTAATAACTGTAATAGTTGCTAATTGTTTTATTTAGACTATAAGTCTATGGTAATTCACAATTTGCAGATGAGGAGCGTGCAGATGAGGAGTTAACGAGATTCTTGCTTGGCGGTAGAACATTGAACTGTGTCTTCAACAGATAAAACACCACTGCGTCGCAACAGTCTACTCTGTGTCAGTAATTCATAAATTGGACGAGGCAGTTTACTGTTGGGGATTTGTCATGTTGTGTCGTGCTGCATCCAGTGTAGCATCACTGATTACAATGAATATTTTATCTGGCCTCTCTGACGAACTACAACCAGTTGACGACGCCAGGAAGACCGCCATCATCAACCGTCAACAGTCAACCATCAACAGTCTTTCCCATATGGGAGTTTGAAGTGTCTAATTTTAAATGAACAAATTCAAATCGAAAACGAATATTCTCTGATTATGTAATCCGCATGAAACTAAAGTGAGGTACAGTCTTTCCCATATCTGAGCTCATTATATGCATACACCTGCGTGCAAACACGCTTATCTAGATACAAAAATAGATTTAAAAAAAATAAATAAATAAAGATTTGTCCAATTTTTATTGTTTTCAAAAGAAGTTCTGTTATGAGGAATTTACTTCAGAAGAACGGCAGGATCTGACACAGCTTTTTTCAGCAGAAAAGATCATTTATGTAATTTATTCTTACCTACATTAGTTAATGTGTTATTTTTACCTAAACCTGTATGGTTCTGCGACTGAATAAATTCACTTCTTATCAAGAGAAAAGTGACATGAGCAGCAGTTGTGAGTGGGGTGGCCAACCCTAGCCCCGCGCCTGCGTTAACTGCGTTAAATATTTTGAATGTGTTAAAGAAGACTGTGTTAACACGCTAATTTTGACACCACTAATATATTTATTTATATACAGTTTTTATATACATTTATTTAGATTTATATCAACACCACGTCTCTGGTGGTTGTTGGTCCACAGCCGTGGTAAAAATCTGCCACCGTCACAGCCCTAAATGCAATAATAGTTCTGAACCTATCAGCAGTCCCCCATAATTCACCAGGAGAGGTGTGCATTATGTGTACAGCAGCAGCACTTATGGGAGTGTTGCCCTTTTGATAGTGACCGACTCCAGCTCTGCTGACTGGGGTTGCATGTGGGAGGTGATGGACAGATGGCTTTAATGTCATCCAAATTCAAACATGTCAGGGTCCTCACGAAAATAAACAGCCAAGTACTGAAACGCTGCTCTGGCCAGAAGTAAATAAAAGCAGCATCTACATGGCACGGGTTATCAGTGGAGTAAAACCACATTCTAAACTATATTTCTGAAAAATAGATTTGGATTTCCCTGTGATGGAAAGAGAAATTGAGGAACAAAGAAACTGCGGTAGTGAGTACTGAGTACTGAGTACAAAGGAATTTATCTGGAAATTGAAGGGAAAGAAACAAGGTATAATCAGTACTGTTTTACTGCAGTTCTTCTAAATGTAACTTTCTGGACATCTGAACAACTGAAAATTGATATCACAGACACATTTTACCCTACTCTCCTCTACTGTAAGTTCTTATTCAGTATTTGCATTTGATCCCTCCATCTATAGTTGAAGCTGCGAAGCACTGAATCAAAGAGCAGAGAGCTGTTTGTCTCTTACCATCTTTGTTGCTGGTGACAGGGATGTTGTGGACAGTTCGGAGTTTGAAGCAGGAGCCGGTCAACACTTGTAGCTCTACTGAACTCAACACACAGGTCTGCGGGTCTGAAACACACACACACACACACACACAGTGAGCTCTACACATCAAGGTTTTAATCACTAATTAAAACCATTAAAACCATGTAAATAAAGCTGCAACAAAAAAAATAAAATATAAACATTATGTGAAAAACCACATGAATAATCAAAATAACTAAATGGAAATAAACAAACTCAGTTAACACTAAAACAGAAATAAAATATATTAAAGCTAAATAAATAAATAGTGAAAGTTTACTACAATATTAGGACATACATACTGAATATAACTTTTTATATATATATATATATATATATATATATATATATATATATATATATATATATATATATATATATATATATATATATATATATAAAATCAATAAAACCATTTTGCTGCCCTTTTGTTAAGTTTGCTGAGGCCCCCTAGTGGACCTTGGAGAGCAGTGCAGGAGAGGTAGCGGGGCCAAATCAGGAATGAAGGATAGTGTCATTTTGTACTGGTGATGTGATATTGTAATGGATAATAAACTGATGTTTTAATAGAACAAGTCATCTTACCTTTCTTCTGCAGTTTCTGAATGCTCTCCCTCCATTCTGACCTCTCATAATCTGAGGACAGCAGGAACAGGTAGCTCTGGAGAGAGAGAGAGAGAGAGAGAAAGTGAGCTCAACAAAAACAATAGCTCCCTCTACTGGAGTGCTATAAACAGGAGAAACATTTCATTTAACTGCAAAATATTTAATGTTACATCCAGTCTAGCAAGATATCTGAGAGATCATGTCAAATAAACACCACACTAGCCTCCCACACAGAATAGTGCAGTAAATCAGATGCTTGTGCGGTACCTTGCCGTGTTTGTTGTGGATGCGGAATGGGATGGTGGGAGAGTGTAAAAGCAGACACGACTCCTGCTCATTCATCTTCTTCCTGAGACGATCCACATTACGACTCTGAGCCTTCTGTGCTTTCTGTTCACACACAAATCAATCTGATATTAGAGCTTTAAAAATGTGCTTACAGGCAAAATATGCCTGAGACATCTGTCAGCATGTGTTTCTCAGATACTAACACACACACACACACACGCACACACACAGCAGCCAGCATGACTGTAATCAGTAATCTGCATTTCAATCAGAGCAACTTCCTGCTCTCATTAGCCCTCTCTTTCCTTCTCATTCTCTCTTATTACTCTCAGTACGGAGTTAATGAAGAAACCGAGAGCTCCACAGAGCAAAATTGCAAATTGAAGTGATTTCTACACCAACGTACAACAGTGTTCAAAAGTCTGAAAATATTTATATTCCACGGTTTTCCATATCAGGACATAATAAAAAATTCATCTGGTCCTTGGCAAGTCTTAGAATTGGGAAAGTAAAACCTCAGATGAACAACAACACATGCCATATCACACAGTGTCATAATTTATTTAACAAAAACTAGGCCAAAATGAAATGGAAAAGCCAAGGGTGACAAAATGACATATATATGTGTGTGTGTGTGTGTATGTAATCACTTATGCATGCCAATGTTGCATATATTTGATTTAAAAAAAAAAGTAGTAAAAGTTAAAATAATATTTTAAAACAATCAAATTGTGATATAGAATTAAAAATATATATAATTTATTTGTGTGATGTCATCGCTGACTTTTCAGCATCATTATGCCAGTGTTTCAGTGTCACATGATCCTTCAGAAATCATTCTAATATGCTGATTTGATGATGAAGAAGCATTGCTTATTATTATCGACTACCTCATATTTTTGTGAAAACCATGATTCTAAAACAGTACAAAATGTTTGTTTGTGAAGAATTGAACGTAAACGGTGTCTTAATGTTTGTGTGTCTGTGAGAGTTTACGCTGTCCTCCTCTCATTGTGTGTATGAGCTTTCCTGGAAATGATGTTATCAGGCCCCCACTGCTAATTAAAGACTCCAGAGCCCCCCTGCTCAGTCCGATAGTGTGTGTGTCAATGTTATATAATAACGTGACACAATGGAATGGGCTACATGACTGTGGCTCTGAGCAGAAGAAACTCCCAGAAGAGACACCCTGACAATCCCAGGAGCGAATGCTTTCAGAGGGGAACATGTCAGCCAGAATAAACAAAGCCACTCTCACAGCGAAGTCACCCACATTACCGAAGCTGAGAGCTGGGGTGTCACCTTTCCTTGCTGCCTCGCTGTCCTGTGCTGACCTCAGCTGAACAATGAAAGTGGGCGGTCTGAGATACTGTGACCTGCTTCAGCAATGCCAAACATCAGTAAACAAACCACAAAATACACTTTCTCCCTTATTACAAACAAAGGTCTACAAAACAATGCTTCAGAGTCTGGCATTACTTGAGATTAATAAAGACTGATAATTTAGAGAACCTCATAGTTCTTTGCAGTAGAAAGAGGCTCTTTAGATTTTTTAAATGATCTTTATACTAAGAAAAAAAACCCTGCTGTCTGAAAGCTTCATTAGGATACTTAAGAATGGTTATTCCATTCTCATTAAGGCTGCTATCTGCTGATCTATTTGATCATAAACACACACACACACACACACACACAAAGTTACTTTGTGAAATATTATTTCAATTTAAAAATAGTTTTCTATTTGAATATATTATTTGAAAAATATTATTTATTAATGTGAAGCAAAGCTGAATTATTAGCATCATTACTCCAGTCTTTAGTGTCACATGATCCTTCAGAAATCATTCTAATATGCTGATTTTTAACCAGCGTTGGAAACAGCTGTGCTGCTTAATATTTTTTGGGGGACCTGTGATACTTTTTCAGGATTCTTTGATACATAAAATGTACATTTAATTTATTTAATTTAGTTAATTTATTTAAAATATAAAGTTATACATTATATATATATATATATATATATATATATATATATATATATATATATATATATATATATATATATTTCTGTAAGAGAAACTGTACCTTCTCTTTCTGGATATCACTCTTGATGGAGGAGATCTTGATCTTCATCTCCTCGATCTCATGTTCAGGGAGCGTCTGGACGTGAGGGAGAGAATCCGTGTCATCCAGAGTCTGGAAGCTCAGATCAGCCAGAGGGATGTACCATTTACATTCATACTGCTGATGTCTCCTGAAAAACAGATCAAGCAATGTTTAAATGTCAAATAGGAGCATATTTAAAATTGGCAACCATAGTATATTTATATATTGAGTATATCACTTGAGTGCATTGTGTATAATTTACATACACATAAACACATGCCTCGTGATGTCTTTCTCTTCCTGTTCTGACAGGAAATGCCTATGTGGAGACTGATGTAACTAATTAATCTAAGCACTTTCTATTGTTTAGAGTGTAAACAAACATTCGCACACACGCTTCAGGGATCAGAAAGTGTTTCCGCTGTCAAAATTCTTGATAATGCGCTCTTATTATGAAAAGATTATGATGCCCAGCATGGCTTTGCAGCAAAATATAATCTGCTCATCATCATGTATAACAACCAATTGAAAACATCTTCTGCCTAATTCAGTCTGATGAAGATGCTGAATACTTCACAGTCTCTGTCAGTGGTGAGGATAAAATCCAGAATTGAATGTCCCAGAGTAGATTACGTGTGGTAAATTAAGAAAACTGGTGTTTAATATGAACATTATGCGTGTTATTCTTCTGGGAAAGCTTTAGTTACAGAAACACAGAGCTGCATCAGGATAACAGCAGCTGTCAATCAATATTATGGTGTCTCTGGCACTGTAACCGCACCAACAACAGAGTGACAAATGAGATCGCGCCTTTGTAAATCAAAACCCTTCATCTACTGGCACCAAACACACAGCGGCCTTTAGAGAGAATGTGAGTTTGTGTGTGAGTGTCCATGTTCATACCCAACTGCGGTCTTTTTCATCTTGGCACAGAGCAAAAGGTCTGTGAAGAGGAAGACATGACGGAGTTTACGCGTCCCCTCCGACACCTCCACCAGGAAGCCATCCTTCACCAGCTGACGAACCTGCCAGAGACACGAAACACCCAGCGTTACTTCCTGTGGACTCATCAGAGCAGAAGCACACAGAACATGAGGGATGACAAAGGTCATTCCTCACTGACACTCTACAGCTTGATCATAAACAGTGGTGACACTCAAACATCAAATATTTATTTGAAATAATTGCGATGAAGAAAAGTGAGATTATGTTAACAGATAAATACAGTTGATCCACTCATACTCCCATGTGGAGCTCATGAGCTCATCAAACAGTCATAGATAGAGGTTGGGAATAACGTTGAATAAATAACGTTGTGCCAATAATGTGGCTAACACTCAAAGCAGGTGGTTTACAATGCTTACAAATCTTATGGTGGCTGAGCAAAACGCCAGCAAATCAAGAAAACATCTTCATCAGATTGACAGCAGGTACTGAAAATGATAACAACTAGGGCTGGAAAAATAAATCGATGCATCGCAAATCGAGAAATGATTCAGCATCGATTCTGAGATTTTCCGAATGCATCGTGATTCTTTCTTGAATCGATTCTGAGATTAGTTTTAAACAGCAGATGGCACTGCATGCTTTAGAAACACCCATACTCTGCTCGTTTCCAAAACATTACAGACACTTGAACCTAAAATAATCATTCATAAAATTGAAGCGAATTACAAAGGTTTTCACAGTGGGCTGTGTTTACTGTACATTAATCTTGTATCATAAAAGCATTCTAAGATGAAGTGAAATTACATGACTCAGCCGAACGCACAAGCACTCTTTAGCACTCTTCTTCATGAGCATTTGAGTGTGCGGATAAAAACTCGATTAGAGTGCCATCTGCTGTTAAAATCTAAGCTCAGGATCGATTCCAGAGGAATCGCGGTCCACGTATCGATTCTGCATCGATTTATCGTCCGAGCCCTACTAACAATGCAAACAAATAAAAGGAACGCGCTGCAAATGCTCACAACACAACCAAATAAAGAATTTCTTTGTTTGGTTTTGTGTTTTGACTTGGTTGTTATTTGGATTTGTTGTGAGTATTTGCAGCACGTGTGTTGTCATTCAATCTATATCTTTTTTTCCCATAAACAAATACAAAAGATATATTTACGTTACGATCCCTAATACAATTAATTAAACGATGGAAAAACTGATAGGTAATAATCATATACTTCATAAAAGAAGAGAAATATATGTAATTGATATCTGTAACATAAGTAAATTAACCAGTTTTGTTTAAATTAAGGCTTGCGAAAATGAGTACACCCTAGATTTAATTCAACAAATATATAATATTCTAGTATTTCGTGTGTCCTCCATTATTTTAAATACATTGCTCTGATCCTTCTTGGCACAAAATGTACAAGTTCATGAAAAATTCTCACATCTGTCCTGTTTAACTCCTGGAGAAGAACCTCCTTAAATGCCCTGGTCTTAAATGATGAGTGTTGCTCAACTCATCTCTACAGAATCCCCCCAAAGGTGCCCAAGAGTGTTACGTTTGGGAGAATGTACTGTATACAGTCATTGTCATGTTGAAAACATGCCCAACAATGCAGGAGAATGAGGAGAGGGTAGCATCTGTTGTTTCAGGTTTTGAATTACATCACACAGTCGTATGTGAGTTCATGACACTATTGATAAAGCACAAAATGCACCCCTGAATGATTGCAGCTCATTAGTGATTAATCATTTGATTGTTTATTTGATTAATTCAATAGTCAGGTAACAGAAAAGAAAAAGTGATTCTTTTAATAAATTGAGACTCAACGGAGGTGGTCTTGGACTGATGGTTTCCTGTAGGTAAAAGTGCATCTGGTGCAGTGGGAACGAATGCAACATAAAAGCCACAAACTGAAACTAAGTACACATACCAGGTGCCAAATTTAAAAGCTATTAATAAAGTAGGTGTGAAAACACTCTTATAAAAGTATTGACACCTCAACTGTCTTAGAAATGCCTCATTCTATAATTTTGCATACACAGCAGAGAACAGCTTTTGTAAAATTCAGTATATTGTATCATCTTTCTCTTAGTAGAGACACACAGAGTCACACACCTCTCCCTTCGGTGTGGTCACGGCAGTCCTGCGCGGGTCGATCTCTTCATTGATGCTGGACAGGAAGTTCTGGGATATTCTCAGAGCATCCTGAAGCAGAGGGAAGTCTGGGTGATCCTTAGGAGTGTGTTTCAACAAGTCCTGAAAAAAGTAACAAAATAAAAAAAAAATAAAAAAAAGAAAAGATAACAGTACTGAGATTTACAGTATGTTTATTCTTTAAGTTACAATCTAACTATTAATAAATAAAAAGAAATAAGATAAACCTACACTACAGTTTATAAAAAAAAAAATTTCTTATGCTCACTAAGGCTAAATGTGTTTGAAATATATGTCAGAGTACAATGCATTAAAAACAGCAATATTGTAAAACACTACTACAATTACAAATAAGTGATTTCTATTTGAATATGTTTGATTTTTTTTTTTTTTAAGATTCCTCTCATGCAGGTTTTACCAGTTTTAATGATATATATCTGGATTTTTAATATCCTTAAGATCCATGAAGAAAAGTGGTTTTGACATGTTGTTACTGGTATTTTATAGCATATGATGATCTTTACACAGTAGAGTTTGATAGTTGGAGTGCCTCTTTATGGCATAGATCACACTTAATTATGGATTACAGGTCAACATCTGTACAAGGCCAAAATGTCATCATAGAAAATAATCAAATAATTAACATGCAAAGACAATCTTTCAAGTTAACAAATCAAGTGTTTTATTATTGACAGAGCCAAATCTCTATTGAATTGATTAACTAAACACAATAGCCTGTGAATTTGTCTTAGTAAAGGTGACCTTACAGTTTAAACCTGACGACATGCAATCAATAGACGTATACATTTTTAAAGAGAGAAACTCACATGCAAGACTAGAGTGCTGCGAGTCACGCGGTCAATAGGCTTGTAGAGGAGAGCTGCAAAAACAAACATTAAAGAATTATTTATAGAGTCATAAGTCATGAAATATCCTTTTATACAGTAAGATTTATAAGATCTCAACTAAAAAAACACTTATACTTCCAATCATACAAATGCTCCAAACAAACCCAAAGAGAAAAAAAAAAATGAAGAAACACCCTTCCCCAAACTCTATTACACAGCTGACTGAGCAGCCAGTCACTACAGATAATAGCATCATCTCTTCACAAACATGAGCATCCAGGACAAATTGAGAGGAGACTCAGTTTATGTCTTTAGTTCTACTCTCTGTAAATCCACACACTCTGAATAAGCTGACAGATCGAGAGAGAAGGAAACGCATATCTGTCAGCTCACAGTATCATGCCCTCCCTCTAGCCACATCTGTGATTCTGAACACTGCAGTGGGATATGAATACCTCATACCATGTACTCTCGTCCAAGCTTCTGCTATTCTGTTCCATTTATCCAACTCATTTTGCAATGCAGAAATAAGCTATTTTATTTAAATGTGCAAGACTTCCAATTCATTAGCCGCTATAGGTAAACTATTAAACAGCAGGGATGTGCATCTCCATCTCCGAATCTCAATGCAGAGCCAACAATATGATACATTAAAGATACATATGAAACAGCTACCAATGCGATGCGATGCAATGCAATGCGATGCGATGCAATGCAATGCGATGCGATTATTACGATGCAGTCAATCTGATTTCGATTTGATTACATTCAACACAATGTGATTCGATGCAATATGATCGATATTCACAGAAATTATAAGCAAATTATTTTTAATTTTGGTTAGTTTTAAAAATAACTTATTTGTTAGAATTAAATAAACAAAAAAATTATATTGACAGTACATTGAAGATTTGAAAATAACTATAAATAAATTATATTCAATTGCTGCATTTTATTAATTAGTTTATTTTCATAAAGATGCAGTGGTAACCTCAGTGAAAGTGATGTGACATACAGTCAAGTATGGTGACCCATACTCAGAATTCATGCTCTGCATTTAACCCATCCTAAGTGCACACACACAGCGGTGAACACACACACACTGTGAACACACAGCCGGAGCAGTGGGCAGCCATTTATGCTCATTTCATTTTATTAGAAGTAGGCCAACAGTGCCCCCAACAGAATTAAAACTCCTTACTGAATGGGCAATAGGACCCGGGGGAGGCTGCCACTGCATGTGCTATTACTGTTGACTCTATCACACACCCGAACACATTCTGTACATGCATTCTCAGTTTAAATGTGGCTATCCAAAACAGTGAATCTAATCATCATTTAGGCAAAACTGCGCTTCAAAAATGAGCCACACTGCTGACTTGATTTTATCGCTAGCACACCCTGAGCACTTGTGAGTTAATGTATTCCTCTTATCGGCAAGGCATATAGGCATAATTTTTTATATCAGGCCAATGCCGATATTTAAATTTAAAGCCATTATTGGCTGATTGCAATATTGGTCCAATAGTATTTCTGCATCCCTAGAACAAATCATAAATTAAGTGTCTTCTGACTTCTAACGCCTCACAGGCCTGTTTCATAAAACAAGTTTACCAAGTAAGCCAGGCTTATTTCGGTTAGTCTGACTCAATGTCAAATTATTTGGTTTCATAAAGCAAATTTAACATACAGTAGATCAAGCTCTGTCACTGTGACAAATTGTGCTGGGAAACGGACCTGGTCCAGGGCAGGCTAAATGTTTTCACGTGAAAATAACTTGTTTTTACTCACTTCATAACGCCAGCCCAGTGTTTGAAATAAACCTTTCTGCGAGATGATGTGGCTTCTACACAGAATAAGGCACGCAACATATTTCATAGTATTCTTACTATGCGATTAGCACTGCATTATTTATATATTTTATCATAATGAGACTAGTAAGAAGAACTCAGATAAACCATATATTGCTGTAGTCGTGTGTTTATTAGTCATATTGAATCAATGAAAGCATTTATATCTTCTGTTTATTCAGCAACCGCTGCAGGGATGTCCTGTGTTTCTTTTGTGGGGCATACTTGGAGGTTCATATTTGCGATTACGATTTCATTTCGATTTATCGTGCAGCCCTAAATGCAACATTATCTTTGTAAATAAATATGGCTGTATTATTAATTAGAAGAAAGAGCGACAACCTTGCTTTGCAAGTTCTTGAAACATTATCATTAGTCATTATTTCTACCAAGGGAGGTTTTGCTAAATTGAGCTAACATCTAGATTTTATTTAAAGAGACAGTTCGCCCAAAAAATATTTAATTATTTACGAAAAGTTATTCTAAACCTGTGTGAATTTCTTTCTTGTGTTGAACACAAAAGAAGATATTTTAAAGAATGTATAGTATTTTTTTCCCACAGACAGAGTTGTCATTTTTGGGTGAGCTATCGGTTTAATAGTTAAAATGGTGAATGTTATTCATCCTGAACTGAAGCTGTATCTCCCAATCGAGCAGCATTTCTGCAGGATTATCCACTGAAACAAGGAACAAAATTCAACAGTGTAGTAGAAGTACGATTTTAAACACCTGTTTAAATAAGAGTTCACACCAACAGATGATAACATTCTGCGTTCAAACATATAAATGCACAAGCTCTTTTAAAGTCATCTTTAAAAAATAATTCCAAAAGTGATTCTGCTTCTGCTTGCCACTTATCAAGGTTAGACTACTGTCTTTCAAGAAGTACCAGGTACACACAAGGAGCACTGCTACACACAATTTCCAAAAGTGCACTGACATGCACAGTCTTGTGAGCAATGATCAGGAAAGAGCTTTGTCTCTCATTTCTTTGACAGTACTAGTGGGAGAATTCTGCACGTTCACATCTTCATTGTCTGACAGGGTTACGACAGGTCCTATGGTGATCCTGCTGTCTTTCACTCTAATGGACAATGATTCCCAGCAGTCCCTTTTTACTCACGCTCAATGCAACTAATTACAGTATCACATCACAACGGAGCAGAGCTCTCTGACAGGGCATATTTCCCACAAGCCTCTGCAAGGCTGATGGATTACAGTAGAGAGAGAGAGTAGAAAGAAATGTTTGAGGAGCAGAACAGAGAAGTGAGCTAAACTAGTAAAGCATCATTTATCAATTAAGATATAAAAGCAGTAATCAGTCTTGTCTCTCTCATGCCATTGTTCATTTGCACTAGCCTTCAAATGGCTTTATCAGCATTTTCTATATTGGATTTGGTGCAAAATATGTGTAATTTTGCTTGTCTGTGCAAAACATGTCAGCACAATGTTGGGATGGTTGGAATGGTGCTGCGGTTCTTACATCTTCTGACTGAGTGCAAGCGTTTTGCGTTTTCCTTGGTGGTTTTTAGAAATATGTTAGTATGTTATTTGTGCTTGCTAGAACACTGCTAGGTGGTTGCTATGGCATACAGTGTTAAGGATGGGCGCTAGGAAGTTGCTAAGAAGTTCTTTGTGGTCACTATGGTGTTGTTGGTTGGTCAGTTGCTATGTCAGTTGCTATGAGTTATGGTGTTCTGTTTGGTCACTAGGTAGTTGCTGGGGGTTCTTTGTGGTTGCTACATCGTGCTAGTTGGTTGCTAGGGCATTGCTAGGTCTTTGCTATGAGTTATGGTGTTCTGTTTGATCACTATGTAGTTGCTAAGGGTGTTCTTTGTGGTTGTTACATCGTGCTAGTCGGTTGCTAGGGCATTGCTAGGTCTTTGCTATGAGTTATGGTGTTCTGTTTGGTCACTAGGTAGTTGCTAGGGTGTTCTTTGTGGTTGCTACATCGTGCTAGTCGGTTGCTAGGGCATTGCTAGGTCTTTGCTCTAAGTTATGGTGTTCTGTTTGGTCACTAGGTAGTTGCTAGGGTGTTCTTTGTGGTTGCTACATCGTGCTAGTCGGTTGCTAGGGCATTGCTAGGTCTTTGCTCTAAGTTATGGTGTTCTGTTTGGTCACTAGGTAGTTGCTAGGGTGTTCTTTGTGGTTGCTACATCGTGCTAGTCGGTTGCTAGGGCATTGCTAGGTCTTTGCTCTGGGTTATGGTGTTCTGTTTGGTCACTAGGTAGTTGCTAGGGTGTTCTTTGTGGTTGTTACATCGTGCTAGTCGATTGCTGGGGCATTGCTAGGTCTTTGCTATGAGTTATGGTGTTCTGTTTGGTCACTAGGTAGTTGCTAGGGTGTTCTTTGTGGTTGCTACATCGTGCTAGTCGGTTGCTAGGGCATTGCTAGGTCTTTGCTCTGGGTTATGGTGTTCTCTTTGGTCACTAGGTAGTTGCTAGGGTGTTCTTTGTGGTTGCTACATCGTGCTAGTCGGTTGCTAGGGCATTGCTAGGTCTTTGCTCTGGGTTATGGTGTTCTCTTTGGTCACTAGGTAGTTGCTAGGGTGTTCTTTGTGGTTACTACATCGTGCTAGTCGGTTGCTAGGGCATTGCTAGGTCTTTGCTCTGGGTTATGGTGTTCTCTTTGGTCACTAGGTAGTTGCTGGGGGGTCTTTGTGGTTGCTACATCGTGCTAGTCGGTTGCTAGGGCATTGCTAGGTCTTTGCTCTGGGTTATGGTGTTCTGTTTGGTCACTAGGTAGTTGCTAGGGTGTGTTTTGTGGTTGCTACATCGTGCTAGTCGGTTGCTAGGGCATTGCTAGGTCTTTGCTCTGAGTTATGGTGTTCTGTTTGGTCACTAGGTAGTTGCTAGGGTGTTCTTTGTGGTTGCTACATCGTGCTAGTCGGTTGCTAGGGCATTGCTAGGTCTTTGCTCTGAGTTATGGTGTTCTGTTTGGTCACTAGATAGTTGCTAGGGTGTTCTTTGTGGTTGTTACAGTGTTGATAGTAGGGCTGCATGATAAATCACATGCGTTTATTATGTGCATCTCGCCAGTAAAGCTGGTTCTGTGATATAGTAAATCACAAGTAAATCACTTGTCAGTGAAATACGGCTCTGTGTTTTAACTGCAGCTCCATTGGAAAGCAGGTGATGGGGATTTACCGCTAATCACGTAACCGACTTTACTGACGAGATGTGCATGATCATATCGTTCGATATATTGTCCAGCCCTAGTGGTTACTATGGGATATGCTGTTCAGGGTTGTTGTCCTGGTGCTTGTTAGGCAGATGCTACAGTGTTGTGGTTGCTACAGTCTTGTTAAGTGGGTGCAAGGGTTGTGATAAGAGTTTTACTAAATGAATGGTTACTGTAAGTGTTTTAATTGCATTGGTGCTATGCAGTTTCTATTCTAGTCCCTAGTCAGTGGACTTTAGCTCATTCTACCTCACAAATCCTAACCAATCCCAGCTGATTGGATCTGGAAGGGAACCAATCAGGTCTTCATTTCCCAAAAGCACTGGCACCAGTGCTCTCTATGAGCTACTCAGACTAACAATGCTTTTGAGAGATGCAGCCCAGGACAGCCGCTTTAGATTGTGACATCCAATCACAACCTTGAAGCACATCTCAGCACAGACACATGCATACTAATTTAAGTTCAAGATGCCCTTCACACAGTCAGTCTCAGAATAAGCCCCTCTCGATCAATATAACTACTGATTTCCCATACATTCATCCTGCTGGACTGAGAGTAAAAAAAAGACCAGAGTAATATGAGAGAATATGAGAGAAATAGAGTAGCGGGTTATGGAGTGATTACAGTAGGTACTGTAGACATCTGTACTATGTTTTTGTATTTGTGTCTTTGTACTGGGAGTTGTCAAGGTCAAATGGGACAGCATTGTGTGATTAATCATCAAATTTGGTCACTTTCAATCTCTGTCTTTAATAGATGGATCACACACTTATATACATATTACAAGGACTTTCCATAAAGGCAGCAATGACAATAATTCTCACTTACAGTATTATATGCATTAAAATACACTGTTTAAAGTATAAACAAGCAGAATGGATTTAAATTCATATGCATCTGAAAACACTTTTAGGTGAGCTTTTGAGTCAGATCTCAACTGTTGAACCCTTTCCATTTTTTCTCAATCCACCCACACTGAGTTGAGTGAGTTTAGTATCATTGGGAGATGAATTCATCTAAATGTCACTTTTATGAGTCTAACTAGCTTTGGAAGAGGAAAACAAATATTGCAAAAATTGCAGTGGGCCGACACTGCCTGAATCATGCTCACATAAGACAAATATTAGTCAGTTCTTATGCTTGAGGAATTCTGTCACATCAGCTAGGGTCTGAAAGAGAAGAACTGAGATCTGGTATTGGTTGGGACATACTGTACTCTGAGATATGATTGGACAAAGCAGGTTTCGCTCAGTGGCAGAAGACATTAGAGGCATGTAAAGCATAAACAAACTTAATAATTGGACTTGGGGTCGAATTATGTGATGAAAGTCGAGTCAAAGTCGACTAGTCGCTGATGACGTCATTAATGAACAAATAATTCTGGAGCTGAGACTCAAAAATCTTGTGCACAGCTATGGCATATGACACAGCGTTGCCCACGTGGCTATTGCTTCTATAATAATGCATTTTTATAAGTTCTTTTGTCTTTGGGTCTTTATATTTCTCACAGATTTCTGCTAGTTCTAAATCAGATACAGATAAAGTAGCACAGTAAATATTACATTCATATGAATAAGAGCTGCACGGTTAATCGTTAAAAGATCGCGATCTCAATTCAGAAACCCACACAATCTCATTTCTAAATGAAAACAACAAACAGAGTCTATTAAACCTTTGACAAAGTCTTATCGGATCATTCAAATCTGTGTTTGCACTGCCACTGACACAGAGGGAGCAGTTATCATGTTTGGTTAAGAAACATCTTCACAAACTGGTAAAAATTGGTGTATTAAATATATTATATATAAACTACCAGTCAAAAAATTTTGAACCGTTAAGATGTATAATGTTTTTTACACCAAGCCTGCATTTATTTGATCCAAAGTACAGCAAAAACGTTACACTTTTGCTGTGCTAGGTACCCCAACAGAAGGGTACCAAAAATGCTACAGTACAGTTCGCTATTTTGGCACCATTCACAACTTCTGACAGAGGAAGCGGAAATAACTGCGTACCGTACTGTAATGTACTGAACCTTACCGCTCAGTGGAAATGAGCCAATACTCTACTGCTAGACTCTTACTAGCTAACCACAGGGGAAAACTGTGTAACAATCTTTAACTGTCTATTAAGGCCATGATATTTTATTAATTAGAAGGATTGCAAACTTGGTGCATTCTCCAAAACATTCTCTATGTCTCAAAACAATTCTTAAAAAATAAAACTATAAAATAAGATAAACCAAATACAAAGCAAAGCGAAAACAAAACAACAATTTTTGTTGATGTGTTATTTTGTATGCCACAAATCTTTCGAAATACAACAGTGTGCATTCATCTAGTGTCACATTTCTCACATTTTCAAGGGTTTCATTTGCTCCATTTCATCCCTTGTTTACACTCTGACACAGACTTGGCTCCACTCTTTAGGGGGTTGATTACATCTGATTGGCTATAATTTGGTAGCTAAAAATTATAAGGGAGAAAGTGCACAGGAGATTACTGATCAATTCTTCAGTGCTTGTTACAATCTTTCTATATTGTTATTCCTCTTTCCTGTCTATGCCAGTTGTGCATTTTGAAGTGTACCTTTATCTGTCTATTATCTATCATCTGTCTATCATCTGGTGCATTGTGGGAGATAATCCTCCAGTCACCTTGGGGTGGAAAGAGGAACTTCAAAGGAGCAAATGCATACACATGAATGCATGTCCATAAAACAGCATGCTGACAGTCAGACTGCAGTCTTCTATCAGTCACTACAGTGCTACCTATCAAGTTTTTATATTGGTAATCAAAACCATACTTGTTTATCATACTAACTGTATACAAAAAATGCTTTCAAAATCAACAAAATCTATAGAACAATTTAGCATATCCTTAATACAATGGTAAATTAATAAAATGAGGCCAAACTGGAAATAAGGCCATTTTGGTCTAAATGGCTGTTGAATTTTAGTAATTCAATACACCACAAAAACACATTTTGGATGGTGCAGACTTTCCATTCAAAAAAGTGAATGTGTTCTTAGTTTGAGTCACATTTTTATTTTCATCTTGTGTTGTTTTGTAGAGTTTGAACATGCAGACTTCATTGATGCGTGTCTGTCAAGACCAAAAGATATAGGATAAAATTTTAATTTTAATGCTGTTTATCTTTACAATACCCTGTTGTAAATAGATGTGCAAATTATTTTTGGGATGTGACCCATCTGAGCACATTCTGACATAAACATCCATTGACCAATTAGAACAGGACAAACAGTTCCAGTTGTTCATTTGGAAGTTAAATTTTACTCTGTACCAGCTTGGTTTCAAACCCATTTAAATATTTACATTAGATTTTACACATTCCTATCCATCAAACACTTTGCCAGAGCTCTGTCTTGTACATACTTAAGCAATACATTATGAGAAAAGAAATGATAAATACAGTCATGGCTAAAGGGCATTATCAGGAACAACACATGAACAATTTAAAACATACATTTTTCCTAAGACATTATTTTAAGCTTATATATCACAACATCCTCAGTCTGATGATTTAGTCGCTGAAATATCATCTAAGATTTATAACTGACCATATATGGTGCACAGGATCCAAGTAAAAGTGCTGTTACTATATTGCATATTTAGCACGGCTGGAATTCGGTAATGACCAATTAGAAGCCAGAATCAGAATGATCTGTTTTATAAGTGCCATGATGCTTAAGGTCTTACAACTGCATTGAAATATCAGACATGCATAATTACAGACACTGAAATTAGATCAAACGTGTTTACCAGCAGAACTAAGCTCTAGAATGGTTCAAAACCACAGACTGAAAATAATTTCTTAAACCAATCTGCATAACAATCACAAATGGAAAGTTATCATGACTATCAAAGCCTTAAAATGCGGTTATAGTTACCATAGGTGCAGTTACAACACAACCGGAGAACCAGCAGAACCTCCATGACAAACTTCCAGTGATCCTGCAGACTGCTCTCTCGCTACTTCATCCTCATTTTTGCACCCCCTTTTATCCGTCCCTCACAAACACCACCAAGACAGAGAGAGAGCGAGAGAGAGAGAGAGAGAGAGAGAGAGAGAGACTCTTGCTCTCCAAACCACTCAGAATGAGCAAGCGCGCACTCTTCCTCACACTCACACACAATTGAGTTGTGGATGCTGCATACACAAGTAGGAAAGATGTAGAGCTGAACTCATTCTTAAAGAGACACTGCTCGCAGTTCACTCATTCAAACAGAAGCATCCAGTCTCTCAATGAACCATCAATCAACACACATTTTACTGCACTGTAAATGCAGATCGTTCATGCATGTCACACACATCACTGATCAATAGATACGCTCTTACCCTCCATGGTGGCGGATGTGGGGCAGTCCTTGGATTCTTTAGGACCTTTAACTTTCAGATTCTGTCGACAGAGAAGATGCACACTAGAAATATACACAGACAGAAGCACACACACATACAGAGCTCATGCCTGGCTCGGGCAGCAGAATGTGACAAATACTTCCTGTATGGAATAATGAAGAGAAATGTGATGGAGAAGGCTTCTTGTGTATGTATGTGTGTGTGTATGAGCAAATGCACCAAGCTGATGATTATAACGAGATCTACATTAAAGGGTTAGTTCGCCCAAAAATGACAATTATGTCATTAATAACTCACCCTTATCCTGTTCCAAACATGTAAGACCTCATTTTATCTTCGGAACACAGTTTAAGATATTTTAGATTTAGTCCGAGAGCTCTCAGTGCCTCCATTGAAGCTGTGTGTACGGTATACTGTCCATGTCCAGAAAGGTAAGAAAAACATCATCAAAGTAGTCCATGTGACATCAGAGGGTCCGTTGGAATTTTTTGAAGCATCGAAAATACATTTTGGTCCAGAAAATAGCAAAAACTATGACTTTATTCAGCATTGTCTTCTCTTCCGTGTCTGTTGTGAGAGATAGTTCAAATCAAAGCAGTCTGGATATCCGGTTCACGAATGATTCATTCAGTTCACCAAATCGAACTAAATAGTTTTAAACGGTTCGCATCTCTAATACGCATTAATCCACAAATGACTTAAGCTGTTAACTTTTTTAATGTGGCTGACACTCCCTCTAAGTTCAAACAAACCAATATCCCGGAGTTCATGTACTCAAACACTACATTGACTGAACTGCTGTGAAGAGGGAACTGAAGATGAACACCGAGCCGAGCCAGATAACGAACAAAACATTGACTCGTTGACGAGTCAAGAACCGTTTCTGTCAGACGCGTCCGATTCGTGAACCGAGGAGCTGATGATACTGCGCATGTGTGATTCAGCGTGAAGCAGACCGACACACAGAGCGTCTGAACTGAACTGATTCTGTGCTAGTCTTATGAGCGCGGGTAAACCGAAGGCTTGAATCAAGGGAAATCATTGCAAATGACGCCATTATGTCGAGTGCAAAAGAACCGGTGAACCATTTTCTTCAACCGGTTTATTGAATCTAACTGTCCGAAAGAACTACTGGTGATCCAAACTCCGATGCAACCGGTTCTTCACTCGTGAACGAGTCAGTCTATTGTTTGTTATCTGACTCGGCTCGGTGTTCATCTTCACAGCAGTTCAGTCGGTGTACTGTTTGAGTGCATGCATTACTCCGGGATATTGGTTTGTTTGAACTCAGAGGGAGTGTCAGCCACATTTAAAAAAAGTTAACAAGTTATTTGTGGATTAATGCGTATTAGAGATGCGAACCGTTTAAAATGATTCAGTTCGATTTGGTCAACTGAATGATTCGTTCGCGAACCGGATATCCAGACTGCTTTGATTTTAACTATCTCTCACAACAGACACGGAAGAGAAGACAATGCTGAATAAAGTCGTCGTTTTTGCTATTTGTGGACCAAAATGTATTTTCGATGCTTCAAAAAATTCCAACGGACCCTCTGATGTCACATGGACTACTTTGATGATGTTTTTCTTACCTTTCTGGACATGGACAGTATACCGTACACACAGCTTCAATGGAGGCACTGAGAGCTCTCGGTTCCGAAGATAAAAGGAGGTCTTACATGTTTGGAACAGCATATGGGTGAGTTATTAATGACATAATTTTCATTTTTGGGCGAACAAACCCTTTAAGTGATGTAAATGCCTTACAATAATGTTGCTATGCGGATGTCCTGAGAAGCTTTAGCAAATTGCTATGTGGTTGCTAGGGTGTTACAAGGTCAAAAGGGTCCACCTCCCATGATATATCGGGGAGGTTTAGATATGGCTGGATGGTTCCAATGTAAGATTTTTATCCATTTAATCATCTGCCAAACAAGTCTGAGGCATCAAAAAATGACGCAGATGCAGGACACAATGTGAGCATTTTAATAGTTAAAGTTGGGGGGGTTGTTCAAATAAGTATGAGAAATAGTAATAGCGAAACAAACACCACTAATATTGTGTGTATAATGGATATCTGAATGTTTTGAAGAGCTTGATGCTGTTAAAAAAATAATGTTTCCGAACCTTTAATCAGGGTTTATTATAGAATGTATGAATGAATTCATTCTTTTTAAAAAGTCAACATTCAAAAACATGATTTCTTAATGCCAAATTTGTAAATTAATAAAAATGACCTCTAAATTTAAGGTATGGTTTGAACGAATCAGTTGAGGAAACACATTCTTAAAGACAGTCACATGTTTAATTGTTTAGCCATTTTGAACAAATTCTGAACAAATGGCAGATTCAGTTTCATATTTAAAAGTAATCTATCATCTATTTGTTCCATCATTTTATATCTATATTCAAAATTTTAGACACAGATTTTCATTTACATTGGGGAAAATGTAATACTAATCAGTGACTAAACAACAGTTAATCTGGACCATTTCAAACATTAGCTCCTCATTAGTGAAGGGTGTAATGCAGACAGTAATGATCAGGCCTATAGTGGCGGGTGGTAGGAGGCAGATGAGCTCACCTCAGAGATCTTCTGAAACTGGCTGTTGGCCTGGCTGCATTTTTCTGCCGTCTCCACTGCCATTTTATAGTTGTCCACAAAGGCTTTGTACACACCGAGCTGACTGGCCTAAGAAACAAGCAGCAAAAATCTGTGTTAAATGCAGTACAATTACACAGACAGAAAGAGAAAGGTGGAGGTACGAGAAAACCAGAGAAGAGGAGGAAAAGATTGGAAGAACTAGAAGCAGGATACATAAGGATGAAAAAGACTGAAAAATGGCAATGCTGAAACATTAATTTCATCTGTAGGCCCTTTTAGAAAATTCATCAAAGTGTGTTCACAGTGGACACTTTCTGCTGTAGCGAGTTCATCCTCAGGATAAGACATGAGATACAGACAACAGAGTTTCTGCTGAGAGCTCTGGAGAATGAAAGACTGAGATGGGGAGTTTAAAGCAGACTTCATCACACCACTACAGATCATTTGCTGTAATAGCAGTGAGAGGAGCATGAAGAACTGTTATGGAGCCCATACAGAGTGAAGCACAACCATCCTGGGGCCTGAAATTAAAACACAAGGTGTGTCATTTCTTCAGCACTAGCATCGTCAAAAGTAATTGAGCAATAAATAAATAAATAATAATAATAATTTGTTAAAACTCCCAGCAAGTTTTGCCCCAAAGTCAGGATGATCTAAAATAGAAATGTTTCGATGTTAACTAGCCAAAATGTAACTGTGTTTCAAATCCAGATGGCTGTGAGCTTATATCAGTATAATGAGTATTAAGCCTGCCTGTAAAATCTTGTAAAACTTGTCATTTTCAATACTGTTCCATAGCTCTCTTATCAAGGCTTTTTTTTAATTATCATTATTATTATTTTTAAATGTATCTGACAAGTTTACAAACTGTAGAAAATAACCAGGTACAAATACACTTAAAAAAAAATAAAACTGTAGAAAATAAAAAAACAATAAAGCCATTGGCTTATTTCCATTGCAGTCTTCACTGTTAATATAAAGGACATAGACTATGTACAGAAGTCCAGAAGAAATAAAAAACAATATCTCCTAACCAAACATTATTTAAAAAAAATAAAATAAATAAAAAGTATTCTATTCCCTTTACTAACACTGTATGCAAAACATAGTTTTTCCCCATCAAACTTTTAAACTTACATGGACAAATATTAAAATTCCTACCCCTAGTATCATAAGAAAGTTGTTGTCTCACTCTATGAAAGTCATTTTCTAAATAACCTGGAACCACATTATTTATAAAAAAAAATGTGTCTTTGCCATTAGAAAAAAAAACACTCTTTTCCATAGTTAACAAACTCAAATCCTTAAAACACTGACTACACAAATGTGTTTGAGAACGAATTCTAAAAATTATTCTAACTTATTTGTTTTAAGCCTCTTGTAATTTATCTTTCATAACCTGGAAACAACTACTACACTAGAAAGAGGTAGCAATCAAAATAGGGTTGAATCAAGGCCCCTGAAAACAATTTTAAGGAATGAACATCCATAAGTTGACTTGCCTCGCCAAAAACCTAATTTTACAACGTTTTCATTAATACTAATAATAATAAGAGAATGACTTCAGTTTTACCTATATGTAGATAAAGTTTATTGTCTAGAAACCATTTGGACATCTCCTTGTAACAGCAAACTCATTATTTTCTCCAGGACCCTTTTATCTTGATGAAATACTAAAATTGCTGCATCATCAGCATAAAGAAAAGGTTACACTGAACATGCTGCTTTAAGAAAATGTATATATAAAAAAATAAGGGACCTAAAATACTCCCTTGAGGAACTCCACAATTGATTGATAAAGAACCAGACATCAACCCTCTGACTTTTGTCATCAAGATAGGACTAAACTCCCCTCTAATAGTACACTAAACTGTATATATTATGGAAGGACATTACACTATTTAATTTAAATATAGTAGAAAACAAGCATAACAACTGGTACAATTAATTTTATTTTTTGATGTAATATTTCTGCTCTGAAAATTTGGAAAATATAGTTTCACTCCAAACTAATGTTTTCTATCACCTAAACTCATTTGATTTAAAACATCCCAAATATAATTTTTTAAGTTAAAAGCTGTAGTTCTTATTTTTCAAATGTGTTAGGTTTTTTTTTTAAGCCAGATGCCGGTATCTTAAACAGCAGGTTGGCAATTGGCAGATACAGTATAAAGCTGATATATACAGATGTGACCCTGGACCACAAAACAACAGGATAAACTATTATTATTATTATTTTTGTAATTTATACATCATCTGAAAGCTGAATAAATAAGCTTGTTAGGATAGGACAATATTTGGTCAAGATACAACTATATGAAATTCTGAGATCTGAGGCTGCAAAATGAGCAATGCATATTACAAAACAAAAATTACGTTTTGATATATATACGGTATGAAATTAACAAAATATCTTTATGGAACATGATTTTTACTTAATGATTACTTAATAATTTTTGTCATAAAAGTAAAATTGGATCATTTTGATCCATACAATGTATTGTTGGCTATTGCTACAAAAATACTCATCCTACTTATTACTGGTTTTGTGCTCCAGGTCCACATATTATATTACACTATCTAATTTAAAGATAGTAAATAACATAATCATAACAACTGGTGCAATTAACTTTATTATTTGATGTAAAATTTACTAGAGAAATTGCAAATAATTTGTATTTTATCATTATAAATAAATTTAACTCAATAAATGTGAAATGTATATATATATATATATATATATATATATATATGAATTAAATTATGTATTCTTAAAGACTAGGCAACACATAGAGTATACAGAACAAAGTGATTATGAAACAGATATTACATGGCAGCCAACTGGATCTAATAGATCTAACATTGTGGAATTTAATATAAAGGCCATGGCGATATATTCCTTAACCACTATTTCAGATTTAACAAAGCAAAAAGATCGAAGTCATTCAAAAACACCACTGTCATTCAAACTCTAACTTGACCTCTAGCTCGCTCTTTCTTCTTTCTTATTGTCTTATGATCCATCTTCTCTTTGGTGATTCCTGACTTGTGTAAGCTATTGGATAGCTGTATATTTGTGCCCTGAAGTGAGAACTGCATGATGAGACCCTGTGTTCTCAATCTCCATCCCAGCATGCTCTTCTCTCCCGCTGCTTGAGAGAAGTCTGAAACACAACACATCACACGGACATGCTGTCGTCACCTAGCAACCATGCTCTGACTCTTCACCAAGCGTGTCCACAGACGAGCGCTGATACGCACACACACGTCACAAAGACGAAGTCAAGAGAGAAACATTTGTGGGAAGAGAAGTGCAGAGCTAATGAGTGGGGGAGTGAGAAAGAAAGAAAGAAAGAAAGAGTGAAGGGTGACTAATAGAGAGAAACTCTGCCTCTCTCCAATCCAATCCGTCTGGATTTGCTCATCCTAAACCTTTCCTTCTGTTCAAAAACTAAACTTTTTTCTTCTTGTCTTCCTCTTTTAGTCTTATTCTTTTGTGCTTCTTTTCCTCTTCACTAAATTTCCAGAGCAATAGGGAGCCTGTAATTACTCCATCTGCTAACTCAACCACTGTCACAATGTTTTACTAATCGTCTGTCTGTGTGTGTGTGTGTGTGTGTGTCTGTTTGTGGAGAAAAATCTTTAGAAAAGTCCTGTTGCATAACCTCCTGCCATCTGCTGTTTGGTTAAAGAGATAAATGAAGTGTAACCTGTGATGAAAATCCATCCAGAGTAGAACAGAATGAATTTAACAGCACAAGATAACTTACATTTACAATGCATTCTTTATTGTTTTGTTGTTTATGTAAAATTCAGCGGCATTATAAATGAGATTTTTATTTGAGTTGTAATGTTTTATACTATGTATTTTTATATTGGTACTAATAAATAAGATTAATTAACTTATACTTGCATTGATTTTGTGTTAAACAGTGGACAAAATGATTGGATAATTTTTACTAGAATATTTTTTAGTCCATAAACATTTGAAATCTGCTTAGCAACAACAGTTTTTGGGCCTTACATGGTTCCCCTAACTGGAAGGGGAAATCACATTTACAAGTCATGCAGAAAATACTTTAAAAATATTCAGATACATATTCTATATCACTCAGCTTTACTAAACACAAAAGACCAGAATGTTGTTGGCCACTTAACTTTTAACTCTACGTAAATCACCTGTTGTTCACATATCAAGACCCTTAGTAATTGTTATGTGAATATGCATAATTCCTTTAGCTCTGAGTTACTGTAGTAGAGTATAGTACTGTATATTCCTGGTCCTATTTAACTCATATGGTATCATTCAACAGCTTGAAGTCATTAAGATTTTTCTTTTAAGAAATGTAACATTTTCTTCATCATTTCATAACAGATTTCCATTTAAAAATAAATGCTGCTCTTATGAATGTTCAGTTCATCCGAGAAAAAGAAAATGGGGAAAAAATGGATCACAGTTTCCACTGTATTTTGCTCAAATAAATGTAGCCTGTGTGAGCATTCCATAAGAAACTGTCAAAACAAATCTTACCCAACCCAAGCTTTTGAATGGTAGTGCATTTTAAATCTTGATTTTCCCAACATTCAGCACAGAAAAAAAAAAAAAAAAACTGAACATCCATTAATGTCATTCAACTGAAAATAAATAGAAAACAATAATAATATAATAATAATAAAAATTTTAAATGCAGTTTGAAGAGAGAGCTAACTCCAGCAATGTGCTCCATCTAGAGTCCGTCAATGAGATACGCAATAGTCCACACCTAGACAGCTTTCCAGTCATCATAAACATGTGGCTTCTCTAGTTCATGCAAACACATGCACAGTCTGCAAACATACAGGCCTAGATAATGCTGAGTGTTTCATTTTCATCTGGCACTACTTAGACATCTTCTCTCTGCTGTTTCTTTCCGTCTCAACAGATGCTCTTCTATCTTTCAACTCTCAGAGAAAGAAGATTCTTATCAAGTGCATTTATGTAGTCTGGCAAAGTGTATTCTAGATATGAGCCAAACAGTACATGCCCATATAAAGAGAGATCAATATATAATGCAAGAGTCTCAAAGAAGGCTGAACCCAGTGTTCAAGTAAAAAGCACACTATGACTGACTAAAATCTTTACGTATGAAATAAGCATTACATTGGGAAATCAAATATTTTTACTATAATATTTGTGCATTTACTATAACAGCCGCCAAGACTAATATGATGATTTGTTGCATATTAAGGCTCATTCACACCAAGCATGATAACTATAAAGATAATGATAAAGATAAAGATATAATTCTAAAAATCGTTCTCAATATTAAAGAATAGGAGAGTCCACTCTACAACTATAACGATAAAGGACTATTTTTTCCAGCTGATGAATGATACAAACATTGACATCCAATCAGAATCAATCCTGCTATAACGAGCTCGAGAATTTAAAGCAGCAGACGCACTTGAATAAACACATGCTATCGTTCACTGGTGTGGATGCTAATATCATTATCACTATAGCTATCTTTATAGCTATCGTTCTGGGTGTGAACGGGGCTTTAGCATTTTGTGCTACTTAATATTATTCTGGAAACCTGGTTTGTTCTTTCAGAATTTTCAGAAAGTGTTCAAAAACAGCATTTTATTAAATTTTTTATTTTTTTAAAACATTATAAATGTCTTTTATGTTAATTTTGATCAATTTAATGCTAAATAAAAGTGTTATTTTCACTTGTGTCCACATCAGGGTTGCCAGGTTTTCACAACAAATCCTGCCCAGTTGCTTCTTAAAATCAGTCCAAAACTAGCCCAATCGCATTTCCAGGAGGTTCCCCGATAAAAAATCCTTCCCGGGGTTAAAATATACATTTTTTGGAAGGGTTGCCTTGGTAAAATTCGCATTTTAGGGGCTAAATATCACATTATTGGTATTGGGGTTGCTTCAAACCGCGGACATGAAAAACAACCGCAGACTTATTAGATATACTTCTAATTACAGGAGCGTCTTTACTGATGAGATGTGCATGAAAATCGCATTTGATTTTTGCACAGCCCTAACTGACCCTAAACATTTGGTCTGTAGTGTACACTACATAGAGGGTCACTGTATTTGGAATTACCATCTAGGGCCTTTGAACAGTGTGTTTGGCAGGACACTATGTGCCAGGTGCACTCACCAGTTTCTGGAAAAGATGTCCGACAGTGACCTTCTCATCCCACTGCTGAATGTTGGGAGAAAGAGCATCGTAAAACTCCTTATGGATCTCAAAGATGTCTTGGATCATGAAGAAAATAGTGTCAATCTGCTCCATTGTGAGCACTGGCTTTGATGTAGTAGCTGTGGCTTTAAGAGGCTTCATGGGCTGAGAGAGAGAGAAAGAGAGGTCAGTTAGTTAACATGTTCACTACTCACATGCATTTATATATTAAAGGTACAATTTGTAAGATATTTGCAGTAAAATATCCTAAAAACCACTAGGCTAGTGTTATATATTTTGTCCAGCTGATTACTAACAATATCTCTTATGTTTTCAAGTATTTGTAAATCATGAGAAAATTCCCATTCTAAACAGTGACACGGGGCAGTGCAGTCACCTGTCAATGACTTTAGTTACCCTTTGTTACCGCCTTTACTGATGTAGAAACCATGTGACAACAGTGTCATGTGAACAAATGCGGAAGTAGCTTCGCGACAAACTTCAACCAGAAAGAGATGCCGATCTCACTTGTTTTACTCGACAGGTGAGTTGTTTTGATTCGTATCTTAACAGAAAACGTATGCTATTATAACGATCAACAAGATCAGTATATTGGGGCATACACAGCAAACGCGGGGCATCGCGTCTCTAGACCCGTCGTGTCTTTGCATTGACTTTGTATGTAATCTACTTGCGCAAATCGTTGAACTCGCGTTAAATCCATGATTTATCTTTCCGTCTGATTGATGGCCGTCAGCGGTTGGGTAGAAGACAACAAATCCCATCATTCCACGCTCCTTCTTAGCATCATCAAACCACGTGATTGTTATTGTTTTGGTAGTGCACTCTCTAGTGGCACGTCCTACAACCTGTACCTTTAAGTAATGCATTTTAATGTTAAGTAAAAAATGACAGTACTCAAAATCCTTAAATTCAGTAATAAATGACTGAACGTTAACATAAAAACGCATGTGGTTTGGTTTTGTGACCGCTGATAATTATAATGGCACTGTTGCATCTTGTGTACTTTATACCCACAGCAATCACTTCTGGGGTGATTTAAACGGAATTAAACCATGAAGTCCTTTTCAATGCATTTAGTTCTGCCAAAATTCATGTAGTTCTCATGTAGTACACATTAACTGGTGGGTCAATTTCCCTTTCCATTTCCTGTGAATTGATGTATCGATTAACATTCATGTCTTTTGCATTTTCAGTGTCGACTAAACAGGGCAGAGGGGTGCTCTGTGTGTTTGTAAATCTGACAAGAGAAACCACATGAACAAACATTGCACAGCACATGTGTTCTTTCTTCAGGGCTGATAACACTGTCTTCAAGTGCAGGATGGTTATTTTCAGATAAGCGTGACTCATTGTAAGTTGCTCTCCTCTGCATCATGATACTGCTTGACAAATGCAGTTTTTTTCCCTGAACTGATATATTTCTGATTAAAGCAGGAAGTTTGAACGGGGCATGTCAAAGAGCCTGTTTCTTTTAAAATCACCCATAATCTTTTGTTGCATCTAAGTCACAAACCATGATGTTTTGCAGCTCAATGTGAGTCATCTGTAGTCAGTTTTGGGGAGCATTTGATTGGATCAGAAATACATTTTGTCCATTTTCCCAAAAGAGAACGATTTACAGTGACATTTGGAAGGCATAAACACTGAAAATGAACCAGGGTTTGGTAGGACTTTTGAATTCTACTTTCTGAAGGCAAAATGAAGTGCTTTTGTTTTCTCCTAGATACACACAGCATCTCCCTGACATGGCTGCTTCAACACTAACTGCGGTTACTGAAACCACGCCTTCTTTCCTTGCGTGAACATTTGGATGGCATTATGCAAATATTTCCACATAATTACATAGACACATGGGTGGATGTTTGAATGAGCTGTTTTAGGGGAGCGTGGCAGAGTCATAATCTTTATCAAGAATATCTCTTTGGATTTGAGACTTTATTCTTTGCAACTTTACAGATCTCCAAGAGCTTGTAACACTTCAAAGATAAATAAAAAATTGAAATCACATCATATGATCCCTTTGAGGAACATGGGCTCAGAAAAATATAATTCATGCTTAATCGACAATAAAATCAACTTAATTCAAAACAAGTTTTCATTCCTATTTGTTCTTGTTTTAAGCATAAACTCATTTAATTTGTTTTCAGTTTATCAGAAAACATCTCCATCTCCAGCGAATTTATCTTTATTTAAGGATGTTTAGATATTTCTACTGAAAACAAGACAAATATACTGAGAAAGATAAAACATTTTAGCAATCAATGCAACATCTAATGCAACGACTTCTTGAATCCAAGAATTTTTGCTTTTATTTAAGACATTTTTGAGGCCTTAATACGTGCTATTTCATAGTTTTGATGAACTATTCTAAAAATAGCAATAACCTAAAGGAATAGTCACACAACTTTGAACTATAGCGTAAAAATAAATCTTTCATGGACAAGTAGTGGAAAGTGCATTTATCAGTGCCATGTGCAGTGGTCTCTGTCAAAAAACACATTACTGGATTTTCACAATCTTATCAGCAGTGCCAGACATCTGACATCGGCACGACAGGAATTAAGTTCCCCTCTGTCATTCCAAGAAATGACTGGAGAAGATGAATAAACCTGTGCTTGCTCTGCCACAGTATTTGTAGCTGTTTCCTTGCAGGTCCAAACTGCTGAGTAATGTTTGGACAGGAAGTGTGCAGCAGAGAGCAGACACATAAGAACATTTTTACCTTCATTCATCAGCAAGTTTGCTTAAAGGAAGACAGGAGATATCCAGGTGTTCTTTGAAGACTGTAACAGCAGGTAGCACAGTGTGTGTCCTGCGTAATGAGCACACTTAAAAAATACAGTGGATTTGTGTGCTTGTTACTAGTTTGTTCTGTTTAAAGGTTTATTTTTGCTCTGTGTCCACTCTTATCAAACTCAATGAATGATATAGATATCCAGGTATATCGATATCTAGGTGGGCCGATACCAATATTAGGGAGTAAAAAAAGCAGATTCCGATATATCAGCTGATATTCTTTGTTTATATTATAGTACAGTACCAGTCAAATGTTTGGACACATTTGACTGGTACTATATATAGAATACAGTATCTATATATATAAACAGAATATGATTCAACTCCATTCAACTTTATTCAGTTTATTTCACTTCAGAACATTCATTCACTCATTTGCGGTACTGTCTTTACACACAGGCAAAACTTACTAGAGAAGTGTGAAGTTTGATATAATATAGCCGAGTGCAGAGCACAAAGTAATGCAGGGTTAGTTTTACACATTTATTTTACCATAGGAACATTTCAATTCTGGCTTAAGTAAATTTTTCATCTCAGTTTTTATTATTCATTTAAAATTAGACAAATATGCTATAATTTTAATCTCCAACAGGTTCATATCGGCCGTTAATATTGACAAAAAGATATATCGGTCGGGCTCTAATAAGTAACAACAGCAAAGCAAGTACTGATACGTAATTTCAAAGAATGAATGCTTTGAACAGCAGTTAAAAAAAAGAGAGAAAAGTCTGACAGGAAATGACACATTCAAACAGCAGAGGAACAAAGCATTGGTAGACATTACATTTCAGCATTTTCTATAAATAGTAAATTCTGCTTCCTGATTGGCTGAGTGTACGCATGCCCTTTACGCTGCACTCTAAGCAGCCATATTGCAGAAAACATGCTTTTCCTTGCTCTTATGAAATAGAAGATTAAACTTATTCTGAATAAACACTGATATCTAATCATAACTGGGGTTTATTTAGATTTTTTTTTTAAAAAAGTAAAGTTTAAAGTAGTATAGCAAGCAACAAGGGTCATTGTTTTGTAAAATAAAATAAAATAAAATAAAATAAGGCAAAGGGTCCCTTTACCAGCTTTAAAACACTATGCATAGGGTCACATAGAACAGCACTGTGAAGTTCCCACATCAGGTTTCTCATGAAGTGTGAGTGACGACATTTGTGGCAGTGGTACTGGTACTCACAAGCAGCAATGCCTCTAGCTGGTTAATATAGATCTCCTCACTGGCCAGAAAACCAGATAGAACCAGTTTCTTCATCTCCAGACCTTTCTCTGTGTCTCCCTGAAACAGAAACACATACAATACTGCAGAATCAGTGAATCTGAAAACATGTAACAAATTATTCTTTGAAATTATAAATTTCTGAACTCTTTCCACGCCAATGACAGAAATTTCCAGCTTTCCATGTTTTTACTGGTATACTGTAGGAGGTGCTATCAAACATCTTCTAAAGGGTATTGAACATCTGGATCAAAAACAGATGAAGAAAAGGCAGAAAGTAATGATCGAAATGTAAGCAGATGCATATGTAAAATAATGTGATCATCAAACTTTAAGTGCAGCTGATGGACTCCATCTATGTTTTGATCTTTGTTCCAAATATCATCCAGTTGTGGTCTTTTACAAAATCATGATTTTCTCAGCTTTTCGTTTAAAGATTCATTAAGTGTTGATAAAAAAAAAGTTTTTTTGTTCAAAAGCAGAGGCTCTGTTCCTTCTTTCAAAATATTGCATGTTCAGATATTCATACAACAAAATATTTTGGGAGCCATAATTTTGTGAAAATGCTCAAAAATGCTTGCTATTTAAATATCTAGAAGGAGTTAAGTGGGAGTTAAGAGATATAGAAGGAGCACAAACAGTTTATTTTTAATAAAAATATCATGTGTAGTCATATTTACTACTACTCTGCAAAATATTGTTAGCAATATCCAAGCCATTTCAATAGTACTTTGCTCAGTCTGAGGTTTCGGGCAAGGGTGAAAAAATTCCCCATGTAGATTTCGCTCATGTTCAATGTTACTTTTGTGTGACCTGTGCTTCATACATTGCTACACTATTGACAATTAACTTTTTTTGACCCCAATAGAGTGGAGATATCAATATTTTCAATAAACAACTTAAATGGCAGCTATTCTCATGCAGAAGATTTGAAAGATTTTGGAAAAGCAATAAGAGTGTCCAGAGCATTTTTCAAAAATTCACCTTTTGTGTGAGTTCCACAAAAGAAAGTGTCATGTTTTTAATGACATGAAGACGAGAATTTCTGAATGAACTACCTCTAAATAAGACAGGAGAAATATGTTTCAGCTACTGAGCACCACCTGTAGGTAATAAAATAAAATCCTGTGCTTATCTTTACTGAAAAATCTACTATACTAGTCTGTTCTAATCTATCTCTCTCTCTGGTGTGAAATTTCTCAGGTACAGACACACCCTGTGAATTCATCCTTCAGAGTTCAAACTGTGTGTGTGTGTGTGTGTGTGTGTACTGGTATATTTGGTGTATGAGGACACAAATGTGTATAATGATATGGGTACTACAATGTAAACATGGTTTATGAGGACACTTCCTGAGTCCCCGTAAAATAAAATACTTAAACAACATAAATTGTGTTCCTGTAGCTCAATTGCTAGATTGTGCAATCAAGCACAGTTTGTACAGTATAAAAATCATTACGCCTATGGAGAGTCCCCATAAACCACAAATGCAAGTGTGTGTGTTAAAACAAGGCACAGACATGCTATCTAAACCCAGCCATTTGAACAATTACATGATTCAATCTGCGTGAAAGAGAAGTCGTCAAAGCCTTCAAGTATAATCCGTTTTTCAAATGTCTGCTTCAGTGTTTTTAAGCTCGACATAGGCATTTAACCCAAGTCACTCCCTTCTAACTTTCCATTTACAACAGCTCTTGCTTTATTTCATGACTTCATAAAATTATTTTAAAACAATTACTGTATGTGTAAATTCTCCCACCATGTCTGTCCACCAAAACCACCACAAACATCTGAGAATAACTCAAAACACGACAAAGCCAGAAAACCCATGAAAGTTGATTACATAAAGGAATAAACAGCAGTTCTATCTTAAAAGACAGGAAGTACCACCCTTATGACTAACTACATCTGAAGAGAGCAGCCAAATATATCCATCATTGCCCTTATAATTCACTGACAAACACTCCTTTGTCAGAGCACTAGTGGATTTATTCTGTAACTCCGCAAAAATGTAAAAAAGTTCCGACTGCAGTGAGGCAGCTAACACTGATACATTCGTTAAGAACTTATGGTACAAATAAAAAGGAAATTACTTTTGAAACAGGTTGTGAAAACCCTGAGAAACCCTTTAAAAACCAGTAAAGGCAAAGTTTACCCTCCAACCTCCAAAAATACATATTAAAACATTTTAATCATTTATTCTCTCTGATTTCATTTCAAACCTAAATGACTTTCTGTGGAAAACCAAATATAGATTGATATTTTTGAGGAAATGTTGGTTACCAAATGGTTGTGGTGACCATTGAATGTCATTGTAGGGACAAAAAAAACTACATTTTGGATAATTTTGTTTCGCAGAACAAGTCATATCACATGAAGGTGAAAAAATGATGATAGCATTTTTATTTTCAGGTAAACTAGCCCTTTAATGCATCTGTTGGCCCCCCTCAATGTCATTCGTTTCAATTGAGAGCTATTTCAGTACAGACTTTTATTTAAAGGATTACTCCACCCCAAAATAAACATTTTGTCAATGATCACTTACCCCCATGTTGTTTCAAACCCATAAAAGCTCTGTTCATCTTCGGAACACAGTTTAAGATATTTTTAAACCTGGAGGCTTGAGACTGTCCCATAGACTGCCAAGTAAATAACAGTGTCAAGGTCCATGTGTGGAGAGACACAGAGGAGACCGTTGACAAAGAAATTATTGAATAAAGTCATTATTTTTTAATTATTTTCTCCGCTTACTTTTCATACCTTTAATGGACCTTGACACTGCTATTTACATGGCAGTCTATGGGACAGTCTCAAGCCTCCAGGTTTCCATCCAAAATATCTTCAATTGAGCTTTTGTGGGTTTGGAGCAACATAGAGGTAAGCGATTATTGACAAAATTTTCTTTTTGGGGAGATTTATGTAACTCTTTAATGAATAGCTGTGACTTTCTAGTTCTACGCCCAGTGCTGATAGTGGTAAGATATTGATAAGGAATAATGACACAGGAAGGAAATTATTTATAAAAACAGTTACTGTAATTTGTGTGAGAGAGAGAAAGGGCAAACAGGATAGAAGAGGAAGTTACTGAGACAGAAGTTTTCTAGGCTGAACGAACAATGTACTGACAGATTAAAAAAAGGGCATTTCTGTACCTGAAATAGTTTTTTATATGTTCTATCTAAGTCATCATAAAGGAATATCCATTTTGGACTGAGTCTGGAGAGGTACAGTAAGTTCAGAAAACAATTTAAAGGGTCACTTTGATTGTAAAAGTATTTGCAAGCCTTATTTTCAGCTGTGCAAAAATCTTGTTTTTTAGCGATCATTTTAGCAATTAAACATTGACATTTTTTTTTACTTTCTGTTTCAGCCAAAAATTTTCATTTCGGAGAATCACTATTCATCAGTGGTACTTGCTTTTTTTACAATCCCTAAAGCTATGGACATCAACAATGGTCAAATCTTGGGTGGAGGAAAGGTGTTCTATTACTGGGTGGATATATACTCAAGAAGGACCTATCCACCCATATCCAAAGATTTAGCCTATGTTTTTTTATTGTTTTTTTAAGAAATAATACTTTTATTGAGCAAGGGAGCATTGAAAGTAATAGTAAATACATTTTAAATGTTACAAAAGATTTATATTTAAACTCATTACCAATAATCATGCTGGAAATCTCTTTTTTCATCATGGTTTCCACAAAAATATTAAGCAGCACAAATGTTTTTAACTGTTAATGAGAAACATTTTGTGAGCTTCAAATCAGTACATTAGAATGATTTCTGAAAGGTCATGTGACACTGAAGACTGGAGGAATGATGCTAGGAATTCAGCTTTGCCATTACTGGAATAAATTACGTAAAATCTGTTAAAATAAAAAAAGTTATTAATCGTAATTACATTTTACAATATTACTGTTGATTCTATTTTTAACACATAAACTATCAATTTTGGATCTTCTGTCTTGTCAAAGGATAAACAGAAAATGTAACGTGCTGCTCAACAATCCTTTTTCCTCTTCAGCACCATTTTCTTTTTCCATCTTTTGTGTACATGGACAACAGTAACTCAAACTCCGACGGTTCAGCTCAGTCTTTGAGCTCTAAAGTCTTGAACGAAACTAAACCTGTTTAGAAGCACTGTGTTACAAAAATGCAATGCTGTAAAGAATTAGCCTAGCCAAACTTCTATCATAACTTACTGACACTTATGTCATTAAAAACCAATATGATGTTCTTATTTCCATGGAAAACAAATGAGAATGTTTTGGAGCAAACGGAGCATGTTCACCAATGCTTTTTTTCCACTCGACCTCTAAAAAAGTAAATAAGCAAGTCATACAGGTTTGGAACATAATGAGGATAAATAAACAATGATAATAAATAATAATACATAATGAAGAACTTTCATTTCAGGGTAACTGTCCCTTTAAGAGAATATCGTTTTAATGACAGCCACAATGTGAAGTCATTGCTGTGGGAGTCTTAGTCCCAGGTCAAAATCACAGCACTGTTTCTGTCCTTGTGTTGGAGCAGGATAAAGATCATTCAGAAAGCGTTTACACACTCACAGTTGCTACATATGACAGGTACAAAGCACAAAAGTCACACACACTCAGGGAACTGAACAAACACTAATGCCACGTCGCAAAAAGCTTTAATATTTTCCACCTCACTATTTTTAGCCATTGAAATGTCTGTCAGCAAGCCAGCAGAGGAAGAGAGAACTGCTACTCAGCCTGTCTCTCTCACCTTGAACGTCCTGAAATCCACTGGTGTGAACGGACAGTCCAAGTCCATCTCATTGTCAAACACATCTTCATCCTCCAGAACTTTATCCAGAAAGCCCAACACCTCCTCCTCATCCTCCTCCATGCTGACGGCCGAAGCCTCTCTCTCCTCTCCCTCCGTTTCACTTGCTGCTTTCTTTCCTTTCAAGTTTTGACAAGCCGCCCATGACACATTGGTGCCTCTGCTGGAAGTCTACCTCTTCTGTCCACGGAGGGGTTTTTTCTTCCTTTCTTTCTCTCTGGAATGGTAACGTGTCCTCCTTCTCACACAAACACAAGAAACAGCCACTTGCTTCCTCTCTCTCGTATACACACACACACACACACACACATGCACACTTCAACCTCAAATGGCCCGCCTCTGCACTCACACACACACACACTGGCGTCCCTCCCCCTGACTGCGGTTCTGTCTTCCTGGTGTGTGTCAATTTCCGGGTGCCCTGGGTTAAAAGACTGTCCACCATTTCCCTCTCTGGCCTTAACAGGTCTTCACACAGTAAAACAGAGCACCATAACACCCTGAATTTGGGCCTAGTGACCAACAATCACAAATTTGATGAAAATAATTAGGCTGGTTATAAAATTTGCATACACTTTCTGCACTATTCTATGCTTTTTAAAATAGGATAAATAGTGTGAGTAGTGTGTTCACACTGGAAATTTCAACAAGAAATTCACTTCAAATACCCTGATGATACTGGACATGTCGAAGTGAATAATTCTTGTTAAAGTTGAATGTTGAATGTTGAATGCCATTTTTTAGGGGTTTCCCCGGATCAGACAAGGTTCTCCTTAAACAGATATCATGCTCTCCTGTACTCCAGGTACTAACACATCAATAAAATACGGTCTCAAATCACATTACAGTCATCAACACTTCATGTTATGTTTTTAAGGTATGCTAGTATTAAAGATTTGTTCATTTAACAAAGTTAAAACACTTATAAAGTGACACTCTAATAGCTTTACCTGCAGTGCACACACACACACACACACATTTTGTAAGTGACTGTGTGAAGAACGAGATCAAAGTCTGGCTGATAAAAATTGGAACTCCACCCATACTTCTGAACGATCACACCCAAGCACACATCACACTCATGATGTCAAGCTCCTCCGTAACCTTCGTGATAAAATTATCATGGGATTTCCATAGCACATGTGAAATATTATTGGAAATCCTTGAATAGAAGTCAAAGAGGAATCCCTGATGATGCTCATCTAGTGCTCAAAAGAGGAACTAGAGGCAACATGACAAAAGATGGCATAATAGTTTAGTGTTCAGGGCTTCTCTTTTTCTCACAGAACACCGGCTGACACAACATTAACCACCGCTGGGAACTGATATAAATTAAACACACCAGTCGGTCTCTCATTCATTTGATGTTGTGAGGTGAGTGAAGAGCGGAAAGGCCTCTGCTCTGTAAGATCAGCACTGATGTCAGCGGAGGTGATATATAGTCTCTGTGCAGCGGTAATATAGGGCTCTCAGAGCTCCTCACAGCACTGCCCACACGATCTGATCCTCTGAGAGGCCCTAACGAAAGCAAGAGAGGAGGCAGAGAAAACACACAGCACATTTCTCACGAGCAAATTGCCTGTGTGCTTCTCCACGCTTGACTTGATCTGCAGCCAAGCTCAAAGCAGGATATAAATAGGGGCAGGTGACTGCTTTTTTTCTATATCCTGTAGTTACAAACAGTCACTCAGGCATGCTAGTATCGGGGTGAGAGATATACAGTATAGCTGAAGTGATGAACTGGCCAGTTCAATCACTTCACACTCAGAGGAACACATGGAAGAGATTGATAATAAAAAAAAGGTGTTTTCTCTGGTGTTGAACTGAACCCAACTCCCTTAATTACAGTTGCAAACAAAACAAAACAACAAAAATGGATTTTAAAATACTGTCAAACCAAAATAATGTTTTTAAATAAATAAATAAATGTGTGTGTGTGTGTGTGTGTGTGTGTATGTATACACAATTTTAATAATGTCAGGATTTTATATATATCTAACTAAAATTAAAGAGATACTGATGTATATTTGATTGTGGAACCACTGTAAGTAGACTCCAGGTACACTTAAAATATTTTGCATTTCAAGACTCATATTATACGGAGATCTTACAATCCTTATTAATAATAAAACACATTTTAGGCATAATATTAAGAAATGTGCATTGTGCATTAAAGAAATACTCCAAGTAATCTTAAATTTACAGATATAAATTTACAATAAATGTATTTTAAATAAATTATGCCAAAAGATTTTTTTCCTACAGTAGGGTGTGAGAAAGCACTTCATCTGCTCCACCACTAGATGGAGATGCTGTTCTAAAAGCTTGAGCCTGTGGCCACACACATCACTATCAATTTCACCACTTCAACACTAATTATCTGTGGCACACAATGGAAACAGTCATGCATTTTCATAATTGGCATAAACACATGTGACAAACACATACACCTCAATGTTAATTTATCTCTGAACTGCACATTATAAACAGCCAAATGCATTCATCATCATCATCAACACAGGATGATGTGATGCAGCGTGACACTTCAATTAACAGAAATAACTATTCCATTTCCATTTGAGTGAAATCTATCTGAATATTTAACATTTTGACTTGCGTGTGTTTTCATTAATTAAAGTAAATGACTGCTGGTTTGGTATTTTATTATGGATGTTATCTAAACTTAATATTGCCAGCCAAACACATGAGACCTAAAATATTTAACCCCTGAGATTTTAAATGAATATTTCAGTCATTTAAAACACATTCATGGTTCTTTGATATGACTTAATGATCACATGATGACATGCAGGTAAGCAAATAAAATATTTTATGTTTTTATATTAAAATGATTTATGTACATTTTATCTTGTTATGATAGAATTTATAAACTTTAATTCAACTCACAAAAACCCTAAAGCTCCCTCATGAAACCCAGTTTGAGAAACCCTGATCTAATGCAATGACATATAAACTTCAGAATCTAATTAATTTAAGCTGTAATTTAGCTTTTATATGCATATTGCATTTACACAGGAAAGCTCCACTAATTCTTATTGTTTTGGCATTGAGGCACTGCATTATTTTTGGTATGCTAAGGCACACCAGGTGAGAATGGACTCCGCAAAGCATTTATTTCATTGCTTAAAGCTATGAAAGTGATTTAGCCAAACAACCGCACCCTCATTTGTCATGTCAATAGAGCACACCCAAGTGAAAGCGAAAGTGATGAAGAGAGTGATGCTGACATTTACAACAAGGGCTGCTGTAAAGACACGGTGAAGTTCTTCAGAGCCAGCGCAATCTTAATCGGTGCTCTTAGATTAAAGATGAAGTGTGTCACATGTTCTCCATAACAGCCATTAAACATTTTAACAAAATAAATGGCAGACAACAACAGATCCAAACATTTACACACCATGTCTGTAACACACTATAAAGCTAATCTTAAAAATAGTTTTTATAATCTTCCTATCCTTTGTATATGACATCATCTCATAACACTACAGACACTTCAACGCTCTTTAAGTGTTAGTTTACCCAAAATGAACATTCTGTCATCATTTACTCTCCCTCAAGTCATTCGAAACCAGTATTGCTTTCTTCCTTCCATGAAACCGAGAAGATATTTTGAAGAATGTCCTGACCACTCAATAAAATAATAATGAATACATGATTCAGAATTTCCCCTATACCTTTCAAAAGTTTGGGGTTGGTAACATTATTATTTTTATTTTTAAGAAAAATAATACTTTTATTCTGCAAGCATTGCATGTCAAAAATGACCATAAAGGCATTTATAATGTTAGATTTCTATATCAAATAAATGCTGTTCTTTGAACATTTCTATTAATCAAAGAATCATGGTTTCCACAAAACTATTAAGCAGCACAAATGTTTTCAGCATTAATAATAAAAATAGTATGTTCCTTGAGCAGCAAAACTCTTATCATTTTTCACAATATAACCATTTTACTGTATTTTGTGAGTAAATAAATACTGCCTTGGTGAGCTTATGAAAAATGTCTTCAAAAAAAACATTGTCAAAAATCTTACAGACCCCAAACTTTTTAGGCAAAGCCCCTCTGCAAATATGGACAGAAAGATTTAAACATAATATACTTCACAGATTTCACTAATTACTAAGTACTTTTACAATCCCACCAGTAAACCTGTTACAACAAAAAAAAAACATAATAATAAAGAAAAGACAAAGAGATGTTTACCTGCAGCATGTTAACTGTTTAAAGACTTTCTTCGAATTCAAAGCACACACAAACACTTAAACATGCAGTCATACCCCTTCTGGTGGCGTGGGTGAGATGGCCTCTCCGTCCTGTCCCCGTGCGCAGAGGTGAGGGGACATGGTGGGCGACTCGTCAATGAATGGCATGGTCTCTGAGCCATCCTGAGACTTCCTGTCCTCTGCAGTGTCTCCCTCATAGCCATCAGTGTTGTAGTTAAAGTCTGGAAGGAGACAACAGAAGAGTGTAAGATAGAGTTAAAAGAATTTGGCTCACACCACAGATCAATGCCGCCATGTTGGCCCGCTCAAATGTTAGCGATGTTGACAGCACTACAGTGTTTACACTTCTGAAGAAAACCAATCCACAGATGGTGCAATTACCATATTTTCCAGACTATAAGTCGCACTTTTTTTCATAGTTTGGCTGGTCCTGCGACTTATAGTCAGGTGCGACTTATTTACCAAAATTATTTTGACATGAACCGAGAGAAATGAACTAAGAGAAAACATTACCGTCTCCAGCCGCGAGAGGGCGCTCTATGCTGCTCAGTGCTCCTGTAGTCTACACTGAGCAGAATAGAGCGCCCTCTCGTGGCAGTAGACGGTAATGTTTTCTCTTGGTTCTTGGTTCTAAATAAATGCGACTTATAGTCCAGTGCGACTTTTATATGTTTTTTTCCTCGTCATGACGTATTTTTGAACTGATGCGACTTATACTTAGGTGCGACTTATAATCCGAAAAATACGGTAGTTGTCTGTGCAGAACATAGGGTGTGCTGATCTGCAAGTAGATAAGAGTGCAAAGACTCTTGGTATGACTGACAGGATCTGTAGGGTATGGTGGGAAGGGGCAGTAGGAAATGTGTGGGCATTTTAAGATGCTGTAGTGCAGTATTACATCGGCTGCAATGGCTGACTGTGCAGTGGGCGAGAAAGTGATTGATCAAAGCTCTGCCAATATTAAAGATTCAAAGCAGAAAGCCAGCAGAGAAGCAAAACCTTTGAACGGCTAACTAATATACAACCATTTATTACTTAGTTTACACAATTAGACTAAAGTTGCAGCTTCAAAACAGAGCCAAGTAATTGTATTCCAACTTGAATGGGAAATGCATTTAAAATGATATTTGAATTAGGCCTATGCCATTATCATGCTGTTTACAGTGGGGCATGCTTTCTATTGTTAGTGATCATTCAAGCTAATGCGTTTTGAAGCAGCAAGTCAACTGAAAAACATTATTTGTGAGGTGACATGAAGAACAGAGACAAATGTATCACTAGCAAAGTCCACCAACTAGCTGACATACTAACAACATGTTAACTACAAGATAAAACATGCTAACAATGCCTGTTTCAGACTGTATGCTAAAACATGCTAGAAACATTTTAGCAATATATGCATGTATTAACCCTCAAGCATCCTTCGTATAACAGCCCTTAATCCGTCTCAGATGTGATCCAAATGGGTTTTTTTTTGGTCATATCACCATCCTCAGTAAGGTCCATCAATTTATTGTGGTTTTCTGTGTTTTTATTATTGTTATATATTTACCTCTAAAAATAAAATTTTATGTAAAATATGATTATAAAAAAAAAAAAACAATGCCACTGAGTTCAGACGGGCAAAACCTAGAAACCTGGTGGCTAATGATGATATATAAATACCAAAATATCAAAAATATCAATTCACTAGTTGGCAGTAGTTTGCAATGGCTTTTTCGTGGTTGTGTGTGTTCGTGTGTTTGTGTGTGTGTGTGTCTGTGTGTGGGCATGTTTTTGTGACATATCAGGACACAACTTTGTATAATGACATGGGTATATAATAAATATAATTTGCTTGTATAAATCCTACTATTCACAATATTTTAAGCAGACTTTTTTATAAACATGAATTTTACCTATATATTTTTCCTAGTGATCCAAAGAACCGAACAGTATAGGCTCACCTCTTCATTTATGTGTGTTTGTGCTGCATTGTGTTGGATTTATTGGACAAATAAGAATAAAATGCTTTGAATTTTAATATTTTTCATTCATTTCCTATGGGAGAAAACTGCTCAGATTAAAGGGGGGGTGAAATGCTCGTTTTCACTCAATATCCTGTTAATCTTGAGTACCTATAGAGTAGTACTGCAACCTTCATAACTCCAAAAAGTCTTTAGTTTTATTATATTCATAAGAGAAAGATAATCTGTACCGATTTTTCCCGGAAAAACACGACCGGCTGGAGACGTGACGTGTGGGCGGAGCTAAAGAATCACGAGCGCGAGTAGGCTTTTGGAAGCTGTGACATTACCGTGAGGAAAAAAACATCCAAAACAAACCATGGCTTACAGTCAGATTCAGCCGTTTATTTATGATCCAGAATCAGATCCCGAGGCTGAAACTGAACGAGAGCAGCAGCAGCAACGACTCGCTCCGAGCGGGGCTCGAACCCGGGTCTCCGGCATGGGAGGCGGACGCACTAACAAGGAGGCAGAGATATTTGAAGCAGTTTTACTCACCGCCTGCGGTTCCAACACACGATCGTGACCCTTTTTCGTTGGGATTGCATCATCAGAAATAAACGATACGCAAATCCGGCGTCAAACTGGGCCTTGTTTGTAAAACAAGCATCTTCGAAATGCAGGGAACAAACAAAAACACTTGCACAACTCCGTTGATGCTCTGTAAAAATAAACTCCATCCACTGGTCCCTTAATGCTGTTTTTTTTTTTGGTAATCTGTGCAGGGTTGTCTTGCCCTGGCAACCAAAAATACACTTCTTTTGTGAGATTTCGCGACGCTCTCGCTCTGATCAGTGAATGTCTGTGCTCTCAGTGCTCTGCTATACGGGAGCGCGCGCTCTTCCGGCAGAAGTGCCCTAGGACCCATATAAGGAAATTCCGCTCCATCTAACGTCACACAGAGCCATACTCGGAGAAAACTTTCCGAAACTTGTGACAAACCGGAAGGAGTATTTTTGGAACAGAAATACTCCTTCAAACGTACAACTTAATTTTTGAAACTTTGTCCATGTTTAGCATGGGAATCCAACTCTTTAACAGTGTAAAAAACTCAGTATGCATGAAATAGCATTTCACCCCCCCTTTAAGGAAACTATAAAAAAAAAAAAAAATAATAAAAGATTTTGCCCAGATTTGTCCCGAAGGATGATTGAGGGTTAATATACGCTAGATCCATTCTAAAACACCTAACAAAATGCTAAAATATTCTAGAAATATGTTAGCAACATGCTAGCTTCATGCTAAAACATGCTAGAAACATGCTAGCAGTGTATTAAAATATGCCAGGTCCATTCTAAAAATGCCAACAACACCTAACAAAAGGCTAAAATATTATATAAACATGCTAGAATCATGTTAGCAATGTGATAAATTAGGGATGCACTGAATGTTCGGCATAGCAAAAAAATATCATTCAGTGTTCTGCCAAATAATGTGTACAGAACAATGACTAACACAACCAAACAGAGGCATGCACTAATGCAGCAAACATGTCGGCAGTGTGAAATTATTTAAAACTATCAGAGAAAGTCACAGAAATCATAACTTATAAGCATGAAACACCGACAGCGAGAGACTGTTTAGTGCTGCATCACATGTCTCCGACGAGAAGAAGAGCTGGCTGATGCTGGTGGTTAGGTTACTGTATAATGATTGAAATTGCGAAATGGCTGAAACGGTTAGTAAATAAACCGCAGAATGTTATATTTTCTAATGCACGCAAGATATGCATGTATTTTGAAAGCACTGCACAACACATGAGGAAAACTGCGACTCGTCAGCTACTCAGTTACATTTTTGTTAATTTTTTAAAGGCATATGACAATATGATACCCGCCAAATTTTTTTTCCAAAATCCATAATGAGAATCATTTATAAATCTGCATGCTGTTGTCAACAAAAAGAAGCACTGAGATCTTCCTGTGGGTTTCTGCCAAAATAAAAGCTGAGAAAAAGCAACAACTCCATCGACATTCATTAATGGTAGTGCTGAAATTTTACTGCCGTTCTGTAAAATAAAATAAAAAAGACAATACTAATGATAATAATAATAATTACCCTACAACAGCTTCATTAATACATTTATTATAACATTCACACATAGTGTTCAAATTTTTTTTTTTAAAGGTCTCTTCTGCTCAGCAAGGCTGCCTTTTATTTGTACAGTAAAAAATACATGCCTGATTCAAGTCTCAAAAAATATAATTTTTCTAACTTAAGTTAAATTGTGCTTGGTTGGTATAATGTCCACTAGAAGAAAAAATGTTTAAGTAAATATTTTTTAATTGTTCTTTTGTAATTGTTTTGTAATTGAAAAGCAGTAAAAAAGCACATTTTAGCTATGTAATTCATGCAATGGTGAAAAAAAAAATACAAAAAACTGTTCGGTATTCGGCCCATTGTTTCATTTTGTTCGGCTTAGGCCAAGAATTTTGATTTTGGTGCATCTTTATGATAAATCAATCTAGAAATGTCAAACAATTTAGCTTCATGTTAAAACAGGCAAGAAACCTGCTAAAATATCTTTCTGTTCATCTGTAATCTATCCACCTATCTAACTATCTGTCTAGACTGCAAACCTTTAAAAGCTTTTAAAACTACTTAAAACTTTCTGAACAGGCTTTTACGGTTTTTAATTTAGTCTTTTTGTGACACATGACAGCATTTCACAGAAATCACATTGAAAAGAACCCAGAATATTCCCAGTTAAATGAAACTTTAAGAGCACAAAGAGGAGCAAAAATCTCCTGTTAAAGTGTTTATGAGTTCAGCAGCATTCACAGGAGTCGCGTCTTCATTCAAATGGAAAATGCAGTGTGTTTGTGTCAAGACACACACTCCCACATGGCCAGAGACTGGCACATAAACAAAAGATCTGCTTGACAACCCAACCCCGAGGGGAGGGGTTGGGTTGTTACCGTGACGACCATTGATAACCAGCACAGGAACAGACCAATTGTAACTCAACTTAGTTACAATGGCGTGTTCCTTTCCCTTGGAAACACATTATGTGTCACGTCAAAGTGACAGTGCCTGTCACTCAATACTCAAAGAACAAACATAGCAAATACAAAAAGGCACCGTACGTTTTTCATCTTTGTACTACAAAACAAAGCTTTAGTTTGATCTTCTAACTGGTCTATGTATGTGAGCATGTTTACATTAGGAGAGATAAATAGTGTTCGATAAAGAGGCTGGTCATAAGACAGCACAGGAAATAACTGTGCCATTTAACTGCTGAACAGAAAAATGGGTTGAATGTGGGTCAACAGGCTCTCATATCCGTTTTGCCTACAGCACATTCAGACGGGTCCAAATATGAGGACACAAGTGTGTAAACATAAACATGGTTCATGAGGACACTTCCTGTGTCCCAATAAAATTAAAGGCTTAAAAAACTCATTTGAATTTTATGAAATTCAAAAACTGGCTGTAGTTTTTTGTAAGGAGTAGGTTTAGGTGTAGGGTTGATGTAGAGCGATAGAAAACACAGTTTGTACAGTATAGTGTATTATAAGCTTACTGGGAACGGGGGGGTGCTTAAAGGGTACAAAAATGTAATATTGAGCCACATGTTTGGAATGTGTCTGAGTTGTATTTGTATTTTTCTGGTTGAATACCTAACAGCAGCAGGCAGCCAAAATTATCAAGGCAGATAAAGTAGGTAGCCAAATTTTCAAAACTGGTTCAGTACAGTACTAAATGTTGTCTACATATGCAAATCACATGTGCCTCATATCACACTGTGTATAAATGTAAGAGAGAACTAAACACCAAGAACACACCAGTAAAGAGTTTATATACTGTACACTTCCTTTTTTCAAAAATGTATTACCCTCGTGAAGTAGCAAGCACACAACACAACACACTGCCCTGTTTGGCCTTGATGCCCATTTAATGCGTTTAGACAGCATACATGGGATGAAAAATCGATTGGTACTGTACATCAGCAAACCTGTGCGGCTTTAGCAAAGAGAGACTGTAGTCATATGTGGCTCCATGTACATATGCTGAATGCATTATGGGATTTTAGCAACTGGTTTCTTTAGCTACGGAGCCACAGAGAAGAAAAATCCAATATAAATCTGATGATATAAGAGATGTTTTAAAGAGATTAACAAAGATCCCACATAGTGTGAGGGCAAACAGTTTAAGCATTTAAGCTAAACAACATGGGTTATTCAGTCTTTTAAAGTAAATACTCTGATTAGATAGAGTCAACTGCCAATATTTAGAAATGTTAAGAAAAATCTGTACACACACACACACACACACACATGCACCCTATCACATGTACACACACTTAATCCGTCTTACTATGGGGTGAAATGATGGATCGCAGGATGCATGCAGCCTCAAAGAAGAAAGCCATGTGAATGCTATCCTAAACTAAAAAAGGTCCAAAGCACACAGCACCAAACAGACCTCATGTTATCACACACGCACACACACACACATTTATTCAAATATATGGAAATACGATTTAAGGTAAACTTTAAGGTAAAAAAGTGTCTGAGCTGTATCTGAAAAATGCTTCATAGTTCAACAGACAAAATAGACAGAGTTGCTATTATCTGCCACAAAGACTATTTTTGTTGTCTTTAACCCATGTATTCTTGTATTTTAATAGAACCAAAACTTTTGAAACCAGGGAAATTTCACAATTCTCTATCCCACACTGAATTTCTCAGCAAAAACTACTAGCTAACGTAACGTTCAAACTATGGCTGTGCAAATAATCAAAATTCAGTAAAATACAGTAATCAAAATAAAACTATTTTTGTGCTCCATTTAGCCCCCTATGTTTGATTGTGTAAAGGTAAATGGGATCCGTGTGGCTCTTAAAGTGACAGTAGGCTAATATTCTGCTTTATATTAATCAAACAACAGAAGACAAATTCAAAATCACTCACTGCTATTGACTGAAGGACCTTTGCAGCTAAAAAAAAAACAAAGGATGTTTAATTCTTACAATGATTTGTATCAGATTATTAAATTTATCTCATAGGCTGTTAACTGAATACTTTAGACTTTTTCATTTGTATAATTTTTAGACTAATGTATTCCTTTGGCTTTTTATTACTGGCAGTTTAATTATTTTCATAATTTTGAGGACCTTTTTTATATATATATTTAACTAATATTAGTTATTCTAGTAATCTGCTGTGGTGTTGAGAATTGTGACATTTCGCTGGTCCCTAAAATGTATGTCATGGCAACCTTATTTACAGAAAACACATATTTGATATAACAACCTTCATATAAAGTTTTGGTCATATGGCCCACTAATAATAGTGTTAAATAACCGTGATTACAATATTGACCAAAATAATCATGATTATGATTTTTGTCAATCAAGCTGCCCTAGTTCAAACATTAGTAAAAACAAAAAATAAAATGAGAACAATTATACAAAAACCAATAGCAACAGCACAAATAAATCTAATAGAAACAAAGATACAAATTAGGTACACTGTATAAATAGTATACATAGTAAAAATATAGAATATAAACCTTATTAAAGCTGCAGAAAGTTACTCAGTCAAGACCAGTGAGTGATTTTCTCTTTTATGTTGTTTTAGTAATATTCAAGGAGACCTATTATGCCCCTTTTTACAATATGTAATAAGTCTCAGGTGTCACCAGAATGTGCCTGTGAAGTTTCAGCTCAAAATACCCCACAGATCATTTATTAAATATTTTGAAAATGGCTATTTTGAGTAAAGCGGAAACACGCTGTTTTGTGCATGTCTCTTTAAATGCAAATGAGCTGCTGCTCCCCGCACCCTTTTCCAGAATAGGGCTGCCTTTACGGCTTGTATCTCAGATACTCTGCCAAAAAACATCTTTGGTTTGGTATTGTTTATCATGTTTGTCACACTGAAATCATGGGTTTTAAACCATATTAGTTTACACTTCTGATATACAGATTTCTGAGAGCAAATATGCCAATTCTGAGCGCGTGCACAGAACATGGCTGTCACTTGACATGTCAGCACTAAACTAAGGCCTCTTTCATGTTTTATTGCACTTAAACTGTCAAATATACACAAGTTTATGTGAAAATCAACATTCAAAGTTACAGAAAACTTTTGCCATAAAATTAGAACTGGTATATTTCTATTCAAGCACACCAAGACATTACATTACATTTATTCATTTAGCTGATGTTTTTATCCAAAGCGACTTACAATTGCTATATATTTTAGAGGTTGCATGCCTCTGGAGCAACTATGGGTTAAGTGTCTTGCTCAGGGACACATTGGTGTCTCATAGTGGACTCGAACTGGGGTCTCTCACACCACAGGCATGTGTCTTATTCACTGGGTATCTTGGGAATTAATGTTAAAACTTGCAAGACATAAAAAGACATCCTTACCTGAGTACTTATTGTCAAGCCTTTGCTGGTAATCATAGAGTTGAGAAAAACACACAATATTTATAGTATACTACTACTGTCGTTAGTTTTCCATTGATATTTTGATATTAATTTCCTTTCTAACCCTAGTTAATAATAATATGTTTATTTTTTATAGCACCTTTCAAGGTCCTAAGGACATTTTACAAAATAATACAAGCAAATTGGCAAGCAAAATACACCAGACTAGGTCTGTCACTTTTTATTCAATATTCGAATATGCATTCGAACATGACGTGAAATATCCGTAATCGAACTATAAATAAAATATCCGGTTTATAAAATGCCACGTGTAGTGCATTTTTTACAGTCTATGATTAGACCGTTTGTTTTTTATTTTATTCTTTGCCATCTTATCCAGAAGAGGGCATTCTAGACGTATTGTAGCGTAGGCCCATGACCAAATCACGCAAATAATAGCTAGTAGCCAAGCACGTCTGTGTGCTCCGAATGTGTGTTCTCCACCGCGAGGAACATTGTAAATAAAAAGAGAGCCGCACTTAATGCAGATCAAGTTTATAAAATGGTGTTTCTTGCAAACAATATAAAAAAATGAATTAGGCAAGGCTATATGCCTTACTCCTGCTGCTGTTTAAGTTGTAACGTTATTGTTTGTGCCTGTTCTGAATTGTTTTTTCTTTTCTTTTTACATTTAGCCTAATGTTGTGGGATATGCATAGTGGCACTTCATATAAGTTGATATTCTAAGTTGATAACCAACTGTTTCAAACATTAAGTAAAAAAAATTATAATCCAGATAGTCCTGTTTATGACTCAATGTTAATACATTTGTGATTGAATCTCCATTAGGCTACGGTGTTTTTTTTTTGTTTGTTTGTTTTTTTTTTTCGCAGGGGGCAGGAACATAGATATTCAAATATATTTGAATACATTGCATGATATTCGATATCCATTCAAATTTGATTTTTCTCAAAAGGGACAGCCCTACACCAGACAGTCAAAAGCCCAAAGACATTTCACATGGAGTTAGACACAAATGTCAACGTTGTCAGTTTTTTTTTTTTTCCTCACACAGTCTTTACTTTTCCACTAAATGCACATAAAAGGTGCAACAAAAATCTACAGATTTCCTCTAGGCTACATCTGTAATGTCTTTGGAAATGATGAGTGCACATCCTGGTTCTTGAGTGGCTGAAGCGAAACTGTAAAATTTGATTTCAAGCCATTTTCTTGCAGACGAGGAGAAGTGTTCAGGCATAAATGGTAAAAGGCTTGTAATAGTTGTTTACTGTCCTGCTTTCCATAATAGCAGCCGGTCGGAAAGGTCAACAGTCCGGTCTTTGTTCTGAGCTGTGTGAAAGAGCCGTCTAACCAGCACACAGTCCTGTTAAAACATGCCACATTAACACTGATTACTGCCTGAGCCTTTCATGATATGAATGAAAGGAAAAACACACATCTGCTTACCTCACTAAATAATCTGCTATTAAAGCAATAAACCAAAAAAAAAGCCATGCATTATACATCCAAGGTTACCTTTTTTTTCAGGGGAATATAGATCTAAAATGGTTCATACTGCTTTTGTGTTGACTAAAATTTACTTGCAAGTCAAACTAACTCATTATTAAGGCCTTACAAGCAAGGGTGCAAGTTTTTCAGCCTGGTTCTCATAAAAGAACCTAGAGATTTGGTTTGGCCCTTACACTGCACATAGTGTGACCCATTAAATATATAATTAATAGTTAATATTTTTTAACATCAACAAAATCAAGAGTTCCTATTTAAATATAGGACAGATTTTTTTTTTACTCAATTTAATCACTGTATGTTGTCAATATAAATTTAACTCCAATCGTATATGAAGTAATGCAGTAGTTTAATCAATGTACAGACATAATATTAATGTAAAATCACTGATAACACAAAGAGAGAGGTATGGTAAAGGAGACTAAAAATATCACCTTAAAATTTCAGTATTTCAACTCAAATCGATCAAACTCAGAGCAACTGGATGGAAGAATGTTCCAGCAGTTATATTGACCCTGAGGACATTTAAATCTGCCACACTTATGATTGAGCACCCAGCACTCTGTGCTCACAAACTGCAAGAAATTTTTACTGTAGGTGAATGTGATCCATAACTCACAGACTGTAATGAAACAAAACCCTCAAGAGGACACATTAAACCTGTGTCATTAATCACATGACCTGGCCGAGCGCCACTGTGTTGACTGCATTTTGCATTTAAATAAAAAAAACGGTGTAAAGTGTAAGTGTAAACAGAAGCAGGAACACAATCACTTCTAGCTATGCAAGCAATACTGTGTAAAATATTTATTTTAGCGAATTAAAAATGTTATTTATTCCTGTGTAGTAAAGCTGAAATTTCAACATCATTACTCAGGGCTCTATTTTAACGATCTAAACGCAAAGTGTAAAGTGCACGGTGCAGGTGCACTCAGGGCGTGTCCAAATCCACTTTTGATATTTTAACGACGGAAAAACGGTTGACGCACCCGGGCGCACGGTCTAAACAGGTTGTCCTTATTCTCTTAATGAGTAATGGGTGTTTTTTGGGAGTAACGTGCAATAAATCTATCAGAGTCTCATCTTCCTGTGCTATTTACACGGCAGAATTTGGCAAGCGCAAAGACAGAACGCGTCAGCATGATGAAACGGAGATGTTCGTGTGCGACCAAATAGATAACCTATTTCTGATACATGCGATGACTATCCATTATGACTTGTAGGCATTTTCATATATATATATATATTTATATATATTTAATTAGCCTACAAAAAATTATTATGCATTGCAATCCTATAATTTTTAATATTTGGCATGTTTGTGTGCTGCTGTGCGTCCCTGTGTTTAATAAGCAGCTTGTACGCTCTTTAAATAACAAAGAAAAAACATTGCCCAGACTTTATCTATGGCGCAGTCTATTTTCAGCTCCTTAAAATAGTATTGCACCAGCATGTTGAAAACAGATCCTTTAATGAATGAAGGTTGAAAAAGTCACTTTGTGTTAAAATAATGATTAGTAAATACAGAAAGTAACATTAATCTACAATAGCTTAATAAATGCTTTAATAGTATTGTTCATTGCTAGTTAATGATTCCTAATGTGTTAACTAAAGTTGTGATGTAATGAAATGAACTTCACTGTAAAGCATAAAGGACAAAGTTGGCACAACTCTTCCACACCATGTAATGGTAATGAGTCAAGATGTTACATCAGTGCTTCATGATGACATGGGTAGAGGTTTTGATGATGTCACAGTTCTTGTACACACTACAGTATTTCAACATCAGCTCCCAATAACACACAAAGGCACACGGATCCCTCCTGATGGACAGCCAGCTTCCCTTTAGCCCCGTCACTGTCAATCAACAGCTTGTTTCCATGCCGAGTGGCCAGGCTGCCATGACAACATGAGATTCTTCAGTGCAGTCACTGGTTGAATGAGATTGAGAGGATCCTGAATATGAAACAATTCTCTATTTATAGGCATGCGAGTGAGTTTAAAGGTACCAACTATATAATGGACATACAGTGAAAACAGCACACTGACATACACATCAAACTGTTTTCAGCCAGTATGGGGAGTCAATAAACCTTCCTATTAAGGATTAATTATGGGAGAAATAGATACTACATTTGCAAAAGGAGTATTTCAATTGGTTTCTGTCATTGTTGGTGGTGTCTAAAAATAGTTTCTAGTTAAACTGAGTTTGAAACATATTTTCACCGCTGCTGATTGAGGGCCCTTTGCAAGAGAAAATGACCTAAAAAAATACACTAAACACATTTTTTCATGTGCATGTCTGTGCTTTTTGTTCCTTTTCAACTAACAGGGGTTAAAGCGGAAAAAAATCCTGAGCCTGAACTTTTTTTTTGGGGGGGGGGGGGGGGGGGGGGGGCAGTTGTTTGGAGAGAAACTCCAAAGACAGACTTCATTCAAATATTGACGATAATAACACAAATACAGTAACAAGAGCTTAAAGTGCTTAAAAAATGGTAAACAGACTGAGATAGACATGAATCTCTTCAATAATTATGTTTGGCACCATTTATTTAAAAGTACTATGTCAAATAAAGTGTTATCTTCTAAACAATAACAAGTGCTTAAAGTGTTTAAATAATTAAGTGCTCCAGGCTATTATCACTTTTTTTTTCTGGGATAACTCGCATGTTGATTTGAAACCATCAGGCTAGTTAACGCTTTTTTTTTTGTCTTCTGCCAGTTTTATACACAGGGTGACCAGTGGCTGTGAAATTCTGAATGACAATTATGTTCTGGTATAAATGTGCACAAACGTATTTTTTAATCGCAGACATGGTCAGTCATAGACAATGGTGTGTCAGCTAATAGTTGCTGCCGGCTAGAGACTTGCACCCCCGCGGGACCCAGCGCCACCGATTGCGGCGCTGGACAATAATTGATGGGTGAATGCGGATGCGGGCGGCAAGATATTATTGTGTGCGGGTTGCGGGAAAATAAAATTATTTGCGGGACTCCCTCAAAGTGGAAATATCTAACAAAATAAAATAACTAGAAACAAATAGACCTTTATATATAATAAAATAAGATAAAATAGACTTTGCGGAATGGGAGGATGCGATGATACCATAGACAGCTACGTGTAATTCGATTCCAAAATAGCATATATTTAAGGGTCAAATTGGATGGATTAGAAGCACGCAGACCGGATGATGTCCTCCAGTGGTGGAAAAGACGAATTTCCAAGATTAAGCAAACACGCCATGTACTTTGCATTGCAGCTAGCGGAGGGCTTTCAGTATTTGCGGTCGCATACTGGAGCAGAGACGGATTAAACTGAAGCTCTCAACAGTCAACGACATGATATTCCTGCATGGGCACAAGTAGTCGTACAGTTTTTTTTTTGTTTTTTTGTTTTTTGTTGTAAATTCAGTTTTTTTTTTTTATTTATTTAGCTAAATATTTAAAATTGGTCTATTTTGTTATTGAGGAATAAGGATATTTTTGTTAAATGTTTGAAGGAATTGCGCAGGCCCCATAAGCTACTTTTCCTTTGAACATGAAATAAATCCAGGTTTATTCTTTTTATATAATTTATTAGGCTATATAGCATAATTATTATAGGTATATATTTTTTTTTACATTTCTAATTGTTCTTTGTTCATGTTCATACTTTTAATTAAACGCAAATAAAACTAAACATTTGTTTATTTTCCGTTTCTTTTTTAATTTATATTCAACAGTGAATGCAATGTATAAAAAAAAAAAAAAAACATACGTTTACCCGCGGGATTTTGCGGCGGGAGCGGGAGAACGTCGTGGTAAGTTTGAGTGCACGGGCAGCGGCTCTATGACCGGAGTTTGGTGCTGCGTTCCTGCCAGGTTTTTGAGCTCGTCACTATTTCAAACCACGACTAACGACTTTGTACCATTCCAGGCAAGTCACGCCAAACTTTCTGTGCGCAAGGAAATTTAGCTAGATTATTAATTTTATTGCAACGTTACAGTGTCCTAAAATGTAATTTTCAACATGTACCACTTGCATAAACACTGCATCCGTAGGGGCTGTCACTGTTGTTTCGCGTGCTGTGACGTCAAAACCCAGAGTACATCGATCTAGTACGAGTTCACGGATGGGAAGTCACGGATTTGACTGCCGTTCCAGTGCACTTTCCCGGGTTTAAGGTTGGAAAAACATGGGTAACGGGTTGCCTGGAACGCAACATAAATCATAGCGAGCAAGCACTTTCTTACCGCTGCCGGCATACAGAAGCTTCCTCGAACAAATAATGCAGAAACAAGCCCAGGGCTCTCTGTTTCTTGCACCAACTGCCAAAAAGCGCCATTTATTTTTGAGTCCTTTATCTATTGCTAGAAGTCTAGGACAGCATCCCCAGGCTTCATAAACTTGCGCTCCATTTTTTTTTCTCCGACAACGCTAACGTGATATTGACGTATGGGCGTCAATCATACTGTGTTGCAAGGACACGCCCTTCTCTGCTTCTGATAGGCTTGCAACGTTAGTTAAAGCTGCGTTCCTCTCATATGATTGGTAGAAGAAATTATATTATTAATATTAAACTGCATATGCAGGCTCTCAAATATAAAAAAATTTTCCTCACGGCCACACGCCGGAGATCCGGCACGGTGCCGGAATACTTTAAGCCCTGAACTAAATTAACAATTACTATTATACATAGGGAGACACAACATTTCAGGTAGCCTGACTACGTCAGACTTCCTACTTCCGCTCAATTTCATTTCGCTTCTGTACTCAGTCTGATACAGCGTCAGAGCTTTTTGTTTGCCACCGGTCTGGAAACAGCCGGGCCAATCAACGAACAGAGGGCGGGCTGAGAGCCGTGACGTAGATGCTAAGCACCGAGTTTTACATTGTAGGTTAGAGAAATCGAAAACCGTAACGACCGTGGAAATGGGAAACGAGACACGGGATGCAATTCGCTCTGTTATGGAGAACATTCAACTCTTTTTTTCAAACTGAAGCCAGAACAAGAAGAGTGTTTGATAAACATTTTAAATGGAGGTGATGTTGTGGCCCTACTCCCGACTGGGTTTGGGAAAAGTTTAATTTATCAATTGTTGCCGTTAGTTAGCGAGAAACTGGGGAGGCCAAAGGCCGGCAAGGCTATAGTTGTAATTGTGTCCCCCTTGGTTGCACTCATGGAGGATCAGGTCAAGGAGGCAGAAAAAATTTGTCTGTGTGCTGCAAAGCTTGGCGTGCACAATGATCAAGATATAATGGCGGGGTATTACAGCCTTATTTTTGGTAGCCCCGAATCCTGGATTCTGAATCCCAAATGGCGAGCTATGCTAGCATCAACGCTTTATCAAGACAACCTTGTCGCCATGGTTGTCGACGAGGCACACGACGCATACAAGTGGTGAGTTTGGTAATTAACTTCAAGTTAATCTATTTAGATACCAGCTCAGTTGAACACTGTCATTTGTTGTCTTTTGTTACATGTTTCGATGCATGATGTCTGTGCTTCGATGCGGCTGTACAGGCGCATAACATACCTCATAACTAAACGTATCTGATTGGCTTGCGGGTAACCAATGATTTTAAACTTCAGACAAGCGCCTCCTAGCGAGAGAGAAAACACTTCTCTATTATGCCATTCCAGACTCTGTCTACGAAGCAAAGTGAAGTAGCAGAGTCTGGTATAACCAGGCTACATTTCAGGTGCAATTTCAAGAAAAGCAAAAATATGATTAGATACAGGCATTATATGATTAGTAATGTGTAAAAAAAAAAAGACAAAAGTAGCTTTAACGTCAGATGGCACACCTACAGTCTGCCCACGGATCATTCACACAACGTCTGATGCATACGGCACACTAAAATGCCAATGAAGAAGCCAGAACTTATTACTTCCTGATGGAAGGTCTCCACACATTGTCCTAATTTGTTTATTGTTGTCTATAGAATATTCACGGAGACTGCTATGTCATCATTCCAAATCAGACACCACTTTGTTGCAGCACGGTCTATTATTGCGGTAGCATCGATTTCAGATTCACTCCAGTGTAAGTGGAAAGTCCTTGGACAGAACAAAACAGGCTACAGTGTGCAGCAGACCCTATGCTCCATGCCAGCAATCAAAAGTCTGTCTCCAGCCAAACCTGGGCTGAATTAGCATACATGCACCTAAAATAGAATAGAACCCAGCAGGAATCATTCATCAACAGGTATCCAGACATCCCTGGACGATACACACAGCTGCTAAGAGGAAAATAAGCCTGATTAAACTCATACTGTACATGCTGTTACTGCTGGGCGCTTTGACCAAAAATCAGTATCACAATTTTTGTTGTTGTTGTTGTTTTCATGGTTTATCTTTTTTTTCTGACTGTGCCTTTTTATGATTCAGATTTAGTAGTCAAAGAGCTGAATTTTCACCATCTTTACTCTAATCTTCAGTGTCACATGATTCTTTAGAAATCATTTGAATATTCTTGTTTGATGCTCAAGAAACTTTTATTATTGTTGAAAACAGCGGCTTCATTTTATTTATTTATTCGTTTGTTTATTTATTGTGGACAGATTTTTCTGAATAAATATGATAGAAAACTCATAACGGAAACATCTTTTGTAGCATTATAAATGTTACAAAATAAAACCGATCAAATTAAATGATTAAAGTATCAATTTAATTAATCCTTAATGTAAAAGCAATAACTGAAAAAATACTTTTGACCAGTATAGTGCACACATATTTAAATCTACAGCTTTCCTTTGATGCAAAAACAGACCAAAAATAGTGATGACGTATAAAAATTTTACAGCTGTATAAAAATGTAATGAGGTTAAAACTACTCTTAAACAATGTTACATCCCTTTTCCCGGATCCTTACTTTCCAGCAAATACAAATCACACCTTCATTAGACATCAAACATACAAAAAAAACTATCCATTGTAGAGTCTGGTCTAATGAATTCAATCATCTGCTCATATCTGCTGATGAAGACAGACATTATGACAGGAAGTTGATTGGCTTATGTAATCAGTAGGAATGAGTGCTAAACGTCTTCTGGAGGAAGGGAAAGAGACAAATATCTGAACATGAACAAAACATTTCATTAAAAATGTAGGATATAGAACCATATATTTGAAGATAAAGAGTTTGACATACTGTAGTGAAAAGATTGAGAAAGAAAGATTTCTGCAGATAAAGATGTATTTTAACATACTGTAGCAACTGGCACACATCCGTATTTAACACAAGTAAGTGTTTCCTGTCTCCTCTGAGGGCCGATGTTGAGCGGAGGCACATTTCTCCACTGTAATGGAGAGACTGAGGGGATGCATGTCTGGTTCACGTGTACAGTACATCCCACCCAGTCGACTCCGCAAGATGATTGATGAGCGGCAGATATACACACGCACATCGCCCATGTTAAAGTGGACAACTTAAATGTCATTTCATAGGAAACTGATTTTAGTGAATGCAATTAAATGTAAGGTATTAGACGCCCTCCAACTCAGTGTTGGGCTGCTGCTGTTTGTATTATGTGTGCATGTGTTAAACAGAGCAGCAGTACTCTGCTGTGTTTGAAGAACGGCTGTAATCTAATTTGCTGAGTGCAGAGTGATGATTAGTCCCTCTGCTGTAAAGCCCACAGCACAATTCCGAGGGGATCTGAGATCACACTTCTGCCTCTCCACACTGATCTCAGCATGAGCCAAGAGGAAAAAACTCATTCACAAGCTCCTTATGCAGAGCTCCCTTCTGAAGAGCTCTCAGAGCTGCTGAGGTTTCACTGGTTAGTATTTATTTGTGTCTCATTGAATGGTTGGTTTACTTAATTGTATTTTTAAATAAAATAATAAATTTAGTTTCTATTTTCATTTTTTTGTATTTTATTTATTTTATTGCTTTATTTAGTTTTTCTCTGTTTTGTTTCATCCCAATTCACCTTAACTATGCTCTAAAAGTATTTTTCTTAAGTATTTAAAAAGGTTATTTTAAAAGACACATTTTTCCCCCATAAACTTGCCTACTCTTCTGCAAAATATATAATTTTACATGTGAAGCAAAAGAGTAGGCAAGTTTATGGGGAGAAAAAAAGCTAAATAACCTAAAATAACTTTTTTTTTTTTTTTTTTTTTTTAATTTTCTTGTTTTGTATCCTGTTTGGTTGTCTTGTTTTTTTGTGTGTGTTTTGATGCATTTTTTTTTTTTTTTTTGCTAAATTACTGTTTTACTCTTTTATTTGGTTTAACTTTTCTTTCATCCTCATTCACAAATATATACTATGTTCTTAAGGTATGTACTTTTATTCTGAAAAAATATTCATACTTATGAGTGTGTAGCAGAAGAGTAGGCAAGTTTTAGAACGTATTTGCATCTTTAAAAGAAAGTTTTGCCAAATAGTTACGTTCATCCCGTCACCATAAACTGGACTGTCAACCATATTTTTCCCATACTGGAAAAGAAAAGATGTGCCCACAACTGGCTGATCAGTGTACTATTTATGCAGAGATCTCTCCTCGTGTTTTTGCATATGGATTCATTTGAAAATGAATGGACAAGCATATCTTTACAAAAGTTCACAATGTTGTTGCAGATAAAAGCTGCAGTCTATAAATTTGCCTCTTTGACGTCTTCTATGTTTGAAAACCTGGAATTGCAGTTCTTTGCAGAAGTATATTCCATGTGTGGGTTGTGATCCAGTGCAGATGAATCTGTTTTGAGGTGAATGTGTAGCTGTCAGTCACCGCACCGGTGTGGATATTCACTGTACTCAGTATTCACAGATTCTAGCCAGGTCTTGGAATATATGACCCAAATAAGAATTTTCACCATATATTGTCATCTGAACAAATAAGTAACAAGTCTGCCATGCTTTGTTCTGACCAACTGAGGAAAAAACATTACAATAAATCGCGCTACCCATGATGATTTAATCTAATGATCGATTAGCTAATATCACATCAAACCCTGCAAATAATTATTATTGATATACTTTATTCTCCAATTATTAATGTTAAATGTGCCATAGAATGCAAAAATCACCTTTATAAGGTGTTTGAACAGTTATGTGGCCGCAGTGTGTGAAAACAACCAGCCTATAATGGTAAAAACCCACCCACTTATTGATTTATAATTCTAAAAAAATCATAAACAGTCTCTCTACACAAGCAGTTCCAGACTATGATGACATAGTTGATGAAAGTCCTGCCCATTTGTGACTATCTCTGCCCTATTAGCATATACACAGCCCTGAGTCAGAAGCTGTGGTCCGTCATTACTGTTCTCTGCTGTTGCTGCGCCAAAGAGCCATTAAAAGTGTCATGTGTTGGAATGAACCAATGAATGCACCAATGAACATTACAGCCCGACCGATATATCGGCCGGCCGATATTATCAGTCGATATGAGCTAATTGCATTTAAATCGGCATCGGCGTTTATAACGGCCGATGAAACATGAGAAACAGAGTCTCATGCTTCACTCATGTTATGAGTGTTGCATAGTTTGTCCACCAGAGGGAGGTCTTCAACTCCAGAGTTGACAACAGCGCCAGAAATACACTACAGAAGAAAGCGATCAGCCAAGCCACGGAGATGTACTGTTTTGACGGTGAGTCTGTCGTTCGTCATGTGAAATGATTGTAGATTTAGTTCATACACTGTATATAAAAACGGTGTGGTAGTTCTAGCTAACGGTCCTATCATTATCACTTCTAAATATTCTGTAACATCACTTAAAGCCGCTAATGCATTGCTATATTAGATTAGCCACAAAACTAATACCATGTTTATCAGTGGAAGAGCGCGAACGTTAATAAGAAGTCAAACTATAACGTTAGCGTTTAACTTATTCTTATTCTATTGCGGTGTGTTTCCCACATAATGACCGCGTAATGGGCCTTTCACACAGGACGCGGTATGCACAGCGCTTGGCCGCTGGGTTCAGCGTTGCCCTTCAGATAGAACGCGATTTGCGCTGCGCTATGGCGTAGGCGGAGTTTTAAAAACTTTTAGCGTGAGCTCTTTCATAGTCTGTTGTTCCTCCTTTCGGTCAGCAGCAAACATGTATCTGTCCCGTTGTAAGAAGCGAGCGATAGCGCTAGTCCTGCTGATGAGAATTAAGAGAGAAGCAAGGAAGAAGAGGCTACCCTCAGGTCCAGAGAACAATTTGGTGAATTCAGGCTGGTTACGTTACTCTAACGCTAATATAGCTTCCTTTTTAGCAGGCCCCTTAAATGCTTGCTATTAACTTGTTTGAAGGTGGTTCTTCTCAAAATTGACAGCGGTGTGTTCATGACGTTAACCATTCAACTTCGAATTGATTCCGTAATCTTCCGGTAACAGTAGGCTAACTTTACGTTCGCCAGCGCATGACGATGTTATTCAGACTGCACAAAGAGAAGAGGAGAAGATATACGGGTCCGTTGTAAATGTGTCTATGAGAGCAAATATAGTGTAGTTACAGTAGTACAGTAAGTGCGCCAGAAATGATTAAACCAGAGGGGACATGTAAATAAATGTGAGTTGAACAAGCGCTTTTTTTCTTTCTTTCTTTTTTTTTTTACATATGTGATCCGTCACGGAAACCAGTGACACAAGTCGGCAGCACAACTTTCGAGCAAAATGAGAAAGAAGCGTTTTTTTTTCAAAATTTGTGATTTTCGTTTTTTTGCAGAATCTGTTAGTTGATATCACAAAGAAGCCTCTCTGTGTTTGAGATAGCAGTATTGGTATATTTAAAAGCGTACATTTTGAGGTTGAAATCAGGTTGTTTGTCGGAGATTCTAGCACGCAGTAGGGCCGTTTCATTGTCTGTCTGTATTTCCATACTGGATAAGCCGGCTTTTGTTTCTTTTGTTATTGCCCCCGCCCTCCGAGGGACGCGTGGCTACTTAGTATGCAGCGCTCTGGCCGGTTCTAGCTGATATCAAAATTCAATGATGAATGCAGACGAGCTGAACCGTGGCCGTTACACCGAAAATGTTTAGAAGTACTTCTTCGACAAGCCGGATGCTTATAAACAAGCGCTCACTGATTCTGAAGACGATCTGAGCAACGATGAAAGCGGCATAATAAGACTGTATAATATCCCTAATCTACAACTGAGCGAAGATGATGACGAGGAAGAATGTATTGGAGTCATCGAGATCTGCGAGAATACTTTTGTTTCTTATGGGGTGAGTTTCCATAAACATCAAAGTTTGTCGTTTTGTGTTCATTCTAAGATCACGTACACGTTATCTCATGTTTAGTCCATGTTTAGACCTTCCCATATCTACATATTGTTATTAGCTAGCTCATAGCTCATCGGTTATCACAGAATCCTGTTAAAAAAGTCCTAATGCTACACAATGAAATCAATTCACCAAGTTTTATGTAGAAAACCAGCAAATAACAAATAAAATTAGCATCAATATGTACTTTTTGTTTACATAAACATTAAAATAATAACCTTAAAAATGATGGCCACATTTAAAAGATTAAAGATTTTTTATAAAAAGATAAAACTCACATATTTCAGCCTCTAAATCATTTTTATAAAAGTCAAAAAAGATAAATTACTGACATTTACAATGCACATTCTCCTTTAGTATTAATAGTATGCGGTCCAATTTTTCCCGTTGTGTCTATCGTTGCTATGCAGGGGGTATGGCTTATCTAAAAGAGATGTAAATGAGCCCCATTGTCACTCGCAGCAGTGAGAACTGCAAATCTTAGGCTATTTCTGCTGTTTCAGCTTTTTTGAGTGCCTACCTTTAAATGGCCACAGCTTCTCCACATATTATCAGATTTCCATGTGTTACACATCGTTGGAAAGCTTGGAGACTACACTTTCAGAATCTGTGAATAACTCAAAATGCCCCAAAACCGACTTGTGTCCCTACTTTCCGTGATTGGTCACATATTGTTTCAAAGCAGCTTTACAGACATAACATACAGACTTATTATTATTATAATTCTAATGATGACATGAGTAATGATACAGGGTGATATTATTAATACACATGCTTATTCTTTCTCGGTCTCTCTTTCTGCCCTACAGATGGCTGAAAAAGGTGAATGCTGTAGCAGCAAAGTGTGGGACTACTTCTGCAAATACTTTAACTTTAGTATTATAATTTATTTACAGTACACACACAGACTGTTAAAACCAGCTTCAACTGGAAGAAAGTAAAAGTGTTAAATGTTTAAAACCAGACTGTTTTTTGATCATTAAAAAATATATACTTTTGATGTGCAATTGTTTAGTCATTGAGACTGTAATCTAAGGCTTTTTTTAACATAATCCCTTTTGGAAAATGGTTTATACAGCCCACATACATAGAACAGGCAGATATTTTGCTATTGAATGTTGTGTAAGTGCAGTTTATAGGAAATGGGTTTAATATCCAGATTATTTTTAAAATCAAAATATCGGCTTATAAATCGGCTCTTTTCGGGTTAATATCGGCATCGGCCCCCAAAAATCCATATCGGTCGGGCTCATGAACATAGCAGTCTCCATAGACCGCTGAGGACACGGTGGTTATCTTTCATTTTCAAAGCAAATATCTTTTACTTTATGCTAACACCGGACTCGACTGCCTCACAAACGAGGGTCAGTTCGATGCCAATGCTTCTACCAATTACATCACCAATACGATACCAACCACTACTTTGAATGCTTATTTTTCCAAAATAGCTTCTTGGCTCTCTGTTAGGCTAATGTTGCTAAAGCTACCATTGTCTCTGCCTGTTTTCACTAATGCTGCCTTTACATGCTACCAGAATGATCGTGAATAGGAATGTGGAAATAAAAAATTGCATTTGGAAGCAATATGTGAGGTCAGTATCATGGTCACCATAACACCAGTATGCCCACAAGAATGAGCTCATGAAACTCCACACTCTTCTGAGAAGGGAGTTGCCAGGTTTTCAAAACAAAACCATCCTGCGGACAAATTAAAAGCAACCCAAGGCAACAGTGTTAAAGTACCGTATTTTTCAGACTATAAGTCACACTTTTTTTCATAGTTTGGCTGGTCCAGCGACTTATAGTCAGGTCCGATTTATTTATCAAAATTAATTTGACATGAACCGTCAGAAATGAACTAAGAGACATGAACCAAGAGAAAACATTTCCGTCTCCAGCCGCGAGAGGGCGCTCTATGCTGCTCAGTGCTCCTGTAGTCTACACTGAAAACATAGAGCACCCTCTTGCGGCTGTAGACGGTAATGTTTTCTCTTGGTTCTTGGTTCTAAATAAATGTGACTTATAGTCCACTGCGACTTATATATGTTTTTTTCCTCATCATGACGTATTTTTGGACTGATGCGACTTATACTCAGGTGCGACTTATAGTCCGAAAAATACGGTAGACCAATTCTGAGGGAAGACCTCAGACTTGGCAACACTGGAAGGGAGACGGGAGCAACAGCTCATTTCCATTTAAAGGGGACATGCACGTAAACAGAGCGTTTTAGCTAATACCCTAAAAATGGCAATTTCAAGAAGCTATAAAAAAAAATGGGGGGTGTTTTGAGATCACATGCGCACTCTGGGGACGTCAGAGAACAATTTAAAATATTGTATCAATGCATTCTATGGCACCTTTAACAAAATCAGCATTGCGTGACTATAAGTATAGTGTGTATTAGCATATAGATTTCAATTTATGTACAGTTTAATTTCTAATTGTCACATCATTCAAATTTCATATTAAGAAATTATTTTAACCGAAAAAGCAAACTATGTAAAACCCTCTGCGAAAACCTTCCCGAACCTTCCCGAACCACTCAAATAAACATTGTGAATCGAGCCAATGTAAGGCGTTAATTTCGAAAACTGGCTTGTAAGGTACTTGCTCAAATATTGATTTTGGATCATTTTTAACCAAACAATTTTATGACAGATAATGCTTCTACCAATGTTAAATTGTACCCAAACAAACTTGCCAAATAAGCACTCGGATATTACATTTGAAACATATAGTCAGAAAGAGAAAAAAAGAGAGCAGGAAAATGAGAATACAATGCCCTTCCTCAGCATTTTTGTGCAACTGTTCAGGAGAATTGCGTAATCTTTTGCAAAGCTCTCTGGCTCACGCTGTCTTTCTGCATCTCTAGATTTTTAACCCAAGAGTAATATCAGTGTGTGTCTGCATGTATGTCAGTCTCATCTGGTGAGGGTTATTGAGGGCACGAGGGGGATCACAGTTTCTCTTCACGGACATCATTAGGAAAAGAATGAGGAGGAGATGAAGAGAAGAGAGGGATAATGTGAAAAAGATAAGCGATCACAGTATATAGATGAATCAAATCTAGATCTTTACATTTTCCACAAGACGAAAATCTTAAAGCCAGTCACTTAAAAGGTAACAGCACATTTCTAAAACAAAACTCTACAAGAGGATTTAAGTGTGTGTGTGTTATATTCGTTTGGTTACAGGAAATAAAAGTTGGTAAACTGTTCATCCAATGCAATGTCCATAGCACCCCTTTCCCTCAACATGAAAAAAAGTAACAGTGAAGCTTGCCTATAAAAGATGAACAAAATGAGAGGAGGGGTTGAGAGGAAAAAGTGGGGTGGTGTTAGACAGTTTTGCCATCTATTCTTTTCTGTAAAGACGAGACCGAACACACATACACCTCAGAACACGTAGAGCACAAATATCAACTCACTTACAACTTTGGCAATCAATACAAACACGGTATCGAGAGCACTCGATGCCAGTGGCCAAAACACACACACACACTCCTCATACAACACATGAGCTAATAGTGGCAGAGAAAATTCCAATCAGTCTCACCATCACAGCGATAAATTGGGATTTCTCTCTATGGAAGCATCCCATCGGAGGAGCCAGAAGCTGTTCAGCTGAACAGATACATCTATTTTCCACAGTTTATTATCTTTCTCTCTCACACATCATCACTACATTCATTCATTTTCTTTTTATATCTCCCTTTATTCTTACTCGTTTTGTCTTTCCACTGGATCAGGGCTTGGCTGATGCCTGAAACCCGTAAATTACTGTTCGACCGATATGTATTTTTTGACAGCAGATGCCGATAACTTGGAAAGCAGGTGGGCCGATAGCCGATATAAAGCCTATATGATTTTATTTTTATTATTATTAATAATATTTAAGAAATTTGAATATTTCAAAAAATTCTAAAAATAAATGTGTAAAAGAAACATGCTTATACTTTAGATGACCTTATTTTTCACAAATAAATAAATATTTTATACAAATATAATTAAAAAGAAAGTAAACACTGTAACCAACAGGGCACTCAGTATTCTGGAAAGTTTGTGTGCATTGGGAATCATATTTTTCAAATAAAGCCAATTTAACACTCATTTTACACACAGCACATAGAGAAAATGACATGAATCTGACAGTGGGTGAATACATAAAGCGCAGCACAAGTTTAAAGCATTCAATTAACACGAGCCGACCGTCACACAGAGAACACATGATCATGCTGGATACACACACTTCACCAGATCTCACAGCTGGATTCGACGGAGTTTGCAAGGTTTGTGAAATTAAATGTTCATTAGTCATTCAAAGATTTGTTTAAATAATATAAATCCGTATTTGCTTAATGCTGACGGCAAACGAGAAAGTATTATAATGTTTGCCTTTCTATTACTAATATGCCTAATATAAAATAAATCATTATAATACTTTCTGTATACATTAATTCCTTTGTTTAACAGTTCTATCTGATTATTAGACAGACTTCTATTCATATTAGACAGAACTGTTAATGACGATGACAAAGAGAGAGAGAGAGTGTGAGCACTATGTGTGCTCAGATGCTGCCTTTCTCAGCGCTGTCAAAATAAATGTCCAGCCGCGAACATAATGGCCAAGCAGAAAAACTTATCGGCCGATATTTGAAAAATGCCCAATATCAGCCAATATACAGGCCTTGGCGATATATCGGTCAACCACTACTTTGAATAGCGCTGATGTTATGATATCTATCTGTCTGACATTAACAAGCTTCTGTTTGAAAGGGTGACAAGCTACGCAATATTGCGTTCATTATCGAAGGCGATTCATCTGCAATAATGAACGTGATATTGCGTAGCTTGTCAATGATCTACAGCTCTGTCTATTAAGTGTCGCTCCATTTGAAAAAAGGTGATGGGGTTTAAGCGGTAATCACGGAACTAGATTTACTGACTAGATGCGCATGATCATATCGTTAGATATATCGCCCAGCCCTACCCAGAACACATTAATGGCAAGCACCACTCACATTATTTCCAGAAAATGTATCTAGTTGTTTTGTTTATTCCTTCAATTCATTGCTCTAATACACCTCTAAGATAATCACTGTTCTTTAGCAACCACCATTTTAGTAAATTTCCACAATGTTGGGCTAGACTGAAGAGGCAGTGCAAGTGATCTGTGTTCACCTGTAATACCACAATAATAATGCACTTTATTCAACAAAAGGGCTGTTTTAGTAATATTATTGAACTTGGCTGGGACCTGCAAGCTTGAACATAACAAGCAGAGGAGGCTGAAGCTCATGCAGAGAGATTTGAGAAGATCTAAAAGGTCAACAGGCTGCTTGAGTCTCTAATGCACACCAGACTGCATCGGTAAACAACACCTGAACCCATGAGAAGAGAGAGAGAGAGAGAGAGAGAGAGAGAGAGAGAGAGAAAACGATGGTGAATAGAGCGTCGCTCATTCAATGTTTTTCAAATACACTGGAGGAGAAAACTAACATTTACCTAAATTCTATGTCCGCATTCTTTTTGCTTTTGTATTAAAATGCAGGGTTGTTGTACAGAATTTACAATTCACACAAATCAAAACTATTGTAACATTCCTTTGATAAGTTATTTAACAATAAAATAATATTAGACTAGACTGTTATTTATTAGAGTGAACAAAACTTCTAAAAACCTTCTATCCAATAATCATAATAAGCTTTGTAAATTTTAAAACAAAACAAAAGCCTAAACTTTCCAAAAACGTTATCATAATTTTAGAATTCAAACCATGTTGTTTTGATGCATTTTAGTAGATGACAGATCACTGTAGCCTTCTCATTTCAAGCAACATCATCTCTTAATTTTTACTACGAGTTTCTTGCACAAAATGAACATGAATAAATATGTTGAAAGAAATAGTACAATTTAGAGCAATATATAATGTTTAGTGTAATAATATTACAAATATATTATATTCTTCCATATCCTTTTGTCTTCATTATTTAATGTATCTTTGAATAAATCTGTCATAAAAACAAGCCACCATTTAAATGTCTATATTTCAAAAACAAACTGAAGTAGAAACAATTATATCATAAAAAAAAAAAATATATATATATATATATATATATATATATAATATATATATATATAAATGGCCTATTATGCAAGTTCTGTTCATGTGTGACTCCTTTGAAAGGTTAGAAAGATTAGGTAGAACTTAAGTACTACTACAGTCCACTAAGTTTTTCTGGAAAACGGGTCTTTGCCAACTTGACAGAAGAACTCTGACATTTACAATTCTCTGCTATTTATTCAACAAATCCATATTCAGCAATAAGAACTAAATAGTAACATTCACAAAAAACAGCATGCTGGAGATGGCCTAACCTTTCAAGTGTCCTGACAACTCAATAATGGCCTATAGAAGACTTCTTCTAAAAATAAGAACACTCTGATTTGATTGAAGCAGAAAAAGAGGGACAGAAAAAGAGACATATAAAATGACAGGGATGCTCCCGAGATTATGTGAAGCCGACCTGCACCCGAGAAGATAAGTGATGTGTTGTAAATACAATATGCAAGCACCTCACGCGGTCGCCACGGCAACAGTCATGAGCATCCCCCATATGTCCTAATTATTCCGATTCTCCCAGATGGAGATGACATGACTCTTCAGTAATTACTCGAACGAGTTTCCCAGAGATTCTACCACTTGGTATGAGCTGGACGACACAGCGAAGGGAGGAAGAGAGAGAGAGAGAGAGAGATATCTGTTTAAAATCACAATATGAACACATCCTTCATCTGCTCATATTCAGTCTGAAGGCTTCCCTTTTTAGGTCACCAAGCTCCCAAATCACACCACACACATACTGTGAATATATGGGCGTAACAACAGCATGCCAAGTCCTAAAACGTTGTGAATGTGTACCTTTAAAGGGATAGTTCACCCAAAAATGAAAATTACCCCTTGATCTACTAACCCTCAAGACCTAGGTGTATATGGCTTTCTTCTTTCAGATGAATACAATCATTAGAATACAGATGAATACAATCGTTATATAAAAAAGGTCCTGGCTCTTCCAAGCTTTATGATGGCAGTGAATGGGGGTTGAGATTTTGTCTCCCAAAAAAGTGCATCCATCCATCATAAAAAGAGCTTCACACGGCTCCATTAATATATAGGCCTTCTTAAACAAAGCAATGCATTTGTGTAAGAAAAGTACCCATATTTACAACCTGGATGTATCCACTATCCAATTCAAACTATCCATAGGACCTGGCCAGGTCACATACAGGCATCCCCACAAAGCTGTTTTAAACAGACCAGAGACAAAAAGTCATAGTCGCAAAGTCATACATTTATGATAAGACCTTCACGTTAACATTATTGCAGCACCGGCAGCGCTCCGAGCATCATAATTACACTGAGTGATGCAATGTCATGAGGAACTAGAAGTCTGAAGGGCTTTTAATTAGAAGGATTTAATTATCCTGATTACAGGAGGACAAAACATGCCAGGCAATAAAGGGGAAAATGTCAGTTAACATATTAATTTTTGACATCAGCCTGAGGTGAAAAACTTAAAGAATTCTGCAAACTTGAGCTACTTCAAAGCAAAAAACAAAACCTAACAGAACTAACAATAAAATGTAGAGCTCAGAAAATGCAGTGCCTTATTTATCTCTTACTTATCTCATCATGTATTATTTATTTATTTTATTTTTCAATAATGGTGATATGAACATTAAACACATTTACGATATTTCAATATACATTAAGTGTTTCCCATTCATTGATTTATTTGTGGCAGCCCACCAAAAACATCAACACTACTTTAACTTTAACATCAAGCGACAGCTGAAAACTCATCTCTTTCAAAGCTACTTGACTTCATAAAAAAAGGTCTTTCTCTTTATTTATTCCTTCTCATTCTAACTTACTTATTTGAAATGCCTAAAACTTACTATTATTAAAAGTATTACATGCACTTCCAGTATCACAAGAATCACTTGTGATATGTATCCCCCAAATGTAAATCACTTTGGATAAAAGCGTATGTAAATGTAAATACTGATATTTTACTGATATTAACCTCAATAAATAAACATCATCACTGCACATTTCAAAATCAAAACATGGGATGAGTGTTTTATATGAATGTATCTTTGAAGGGGACTGATTGTCTTCATAAAAGTTCGCTGGCATTTTAATTTTATTTGATAAAGCAGCATTTATGAGCTTGTTTATGCGCTGCTTTGTATACAGCCATTACTGGGGGAACCTGCCGTTTTTGACGCTCCAAAAGCGCCTCCTGCTGGCAGAGAATGAATTAGCATTTTCAATAAACCCATCTCCATCAACATGTGTTTTTGTTTTGTTGTTTTCTACAACAACTCTGAGCACTTGTCATATTCTTTATCCTGGCTGAAGCACTTTTGTTTCAATCTATAAGAATAATCAGCCTATGTTATAGTTTGAGTTTAAAGATGTTGATATTAATATTAATACGATGAGTCTGACAGTCTTATGTTTATTTGACTGGAATTTCCCATTTCTTCTTTGTATGAATACAAATAAAAGTTGAACATTCATTTATTCGTAAACAGTATCTGAACATTGTTTGTTTGACTAGTTTCAGCACAGGCTAAATCTTAACACCCACTGGGTAGGCTCAATGACTATGTTTACATGCGCACGAACAATGCGATTATAATCAGAGCAAGGACTCAACCGCATTATGATGTTGGTTATTACTAAGATCATGGTTATTTTTTCCCTGCCATCATTCATACACCCCACTGCACAGCACAAATGATGGACTCAGAAAGAGCAGGTGTGTTACTGGCCGCGGTTTTAATTTATTTACGTCTAATGCAAAACACATTTGTATGGTTGTATTCCATGCTTTTTCGGTGCCATAGAAATGTGATGGCAATTCGTTTGCCTACACTGCTGTCGCATTCTACTCGCCATTTCTAGATGAGGGTAAGGAGCAGACCGGTGGTCAAGGAATTGTGTTTTTCACATAAATGCCATTGGCCATTGGTTCAGGAATGCCATTGGCCATTGGTTCTAATCTGTATATTACTACAGGTGTGCATCACGTCATTCATGTATGTCACAAGCACATGCGCACTTTGATCAGAGCAGCAATACTGGGATTAAGGTGTTTACATGCCTGTATATTTTGATTAAAATCGAAAAAGTTTAATCGCAATATTGCCAAAATCTCATTATAATCGCATTAAGACATGTAAACACTCAATGAGTGTTTATGGGAGTACTAGAAGAAACTTTAGTGCTTGACTTCACTTTTGTACCTCCTGAAAAAAATGGGAAGAAATAATAGAGGGGTATGAAGCAAGTGGGCATGTTGCATAACAACTGCGTAAAAGGCTTGTCAGCAATGTTCCTCTCATAGAATGCAGTGCTGTCGTCTGTCAATGCAGATCGGTCCTTACAGACAGACCTCGGAGAACTCTGATGATGTAAGATACACAGTTCACGACCCAGATATGTCTTTTTTAACCATGCTCAAATTCCACCAGATTCAAAAGTTGACATTTCAAGCAGCGTTAGTTCAGGAAAACACAAAAACCTAGAATACTGGCTGCCATTTAATTTGCGAAGTGTATCCATATTGATTTAGCCAGTGAACAGCGCTGGCTTGACATGCAGTAAGGATTAGGGGGTCACTGGCTGACAGCTCTTCCACAGGAAGCATTTAATATGGTCATGAATTTCATTCAAAAGCTCCGAACATCATCCAGAGAACCCCGTGTAACGGATAGTTTGCAATTCTAATAGAGTGAATACATCTCCACACGGTTCTCAGGGGGAAAGTCAGAGTTGTTTTAGCGTATTGTGAGTGTCTTTCTGACAGCAGCTGTACACAGGCAGGCTGTGTGAATTAAATGACATAAATTATCGGGAGCAGAGGTGTTTTTCATGTGAAGGCAAAGAGATTGTGTTTGTATCGTCTCTTGTTCGCTGTATACAGGAAAGAACGCACATTAAATCAGTGTCTATACGGCGCCATACATATTTCTGTCTCCACAGATTACGGACGTGAATCAATTTTGCCCAGCCATGAAATCTCGTTTCAAATCAGCCTGTTACCAAACGCAGACATGTCAATCAATCTCTGGCAGTATGAGAGATGAGGGAGCGATGGATGGATGGATGGAGACCAGAAGTCCTTCAGAAGTCCTTAAAGCAGAGTCAGTCAAACTCCCTGTTGATTGTGTTTCCTGAAGCGGTGTAACCAACAATGTTTAACGTTCAACCACTTTTAAAAAACAAAGCATAACCTTATGAAAGAAATGTTGACATATGTGAACACAAGCCTGAATTTACATAGTTCCACACTATAGTCAAATGCATGTCTCATGATTAAAACATGACTAAAATGTAAAAACAGCAAGGAAAATAGTGTGTGTGTGTGTGTGTGTGTGTGTGAGGGAGAAAGGGAGAAAGATATTCTTAAAATATGAAAGGAAGGTGGGAGAATACCAAGATTTGCATTTCCAGAAGGAAATACCAGATCTCACAAGGCAGGAGAATAAATGTTTATAAGTTTGTTTTGAGGCTCGGCTTCAGCATAAACAAAATAACACACCAGAGCTGCTTTACCACTGATGAAGAAGAAAAAGAGAAGAAGAAGGTGAACAAGAAGAAGGAGATGACATAAATGAGAAGATGATTAAGAAGAATAAGGATAGTAAGAAGTAGGAGAAGAAGAATAAGGAGCAAAAAGAGGAGGAGAAGATGAAGAAGAGCAATGAAAAAGACAGAATGAAGAAAAAAGAAGAAAAAGACAAACACAAAGAAAGGCATGAATAAACATGAAGTGAGTAAACTGTAATCGTGCCATAGGGGATCATACGGGACATTGATCAGTAGCTTCAAAGCAGATTAGTCTGGTCTGGAAAGATGACATCTAAAGAACATGAGCATGTGGCTCTGATATTAACTTAACAGAGTGAAGACAAAGACTGATCTCCCCATCAAAGCTTCTATTAGAGAGAACCTCAAAGTTCAAAGCTGAGCAAAAAAATCATAGCTACAGATCATTAGATAAGCATAACCATTACTTGATGTGATTAAGTTTTTTGACATGGTGGACAATTATACTTTCTGAAGGAGGGACCAAAGCCATCATAGAGACTTAGAGATGTATTCATTTTACCTTCTAATATGTTATTACCCAGAACACCCTCTGACTAATGACTAAAACATGTAAGGCTGGAAACACATGAAAGGTTGGAAATGATTGGCGGTTCAAGAGGAGAATGCTCTTCATGGCCATCCCTCCTCTCATCCTAATCCTCACCACCCCTTTCTCCTCTCTTCCTCTTGACTGGCCTAAACGCTTAATCACGCCTTGTCTCCCCGGTGGAGTAAAAAGAGGCCAGAGGTCCCATTGGCTGAGCCATCTGGTGTGTGGTCTGTGATGCTGTGCTCTGATTGGTTAACAATCTGAGGGCAGAGTTAAGAGGTCCCCAGTTACCAGCTGAGAAGGGCAGGGCAGTGCATGTCTTCAGCCATGACAACACACATTATACACACACATTATACACACACACACGCGCTCCTCGGTGGACAAAGAACCAAAAGGCTTATGAGACAGGGCTCAGAGATCTAATTATGCATACATATAACACACATTTAATACTTAAAAATATCATATTTCACATTTTAACCTAAGAACTGCACTGCCACTTTATGTGTCTCTTCAGTCAACAATTATTTTAACCTCATCAGTTTGCTATTTTAATACAGAGGTTTACTTAATCCATTTCCATTAAGACTACATGAATAGTTTGCACTGAAAATTGCATAAACTGGGCAGGGATTTGTAGTTCCCCAGCATGCTTTGTAGCAGACTGGATGGGGAGAATGAATATTGAAATTAGTGTTATAGGGCATGTCTTCAACCATGACAACACGCATTATACACACACACACACACACCCACACACATTAAAATTAAAATCCTGGCCGGGACGTGTCCCGTATGAACGGCGCATATGGTCACCCTAATATAAACTATACAGGTGCTGGTCATATAATTAGAATATCATCAAAAAGATGATTTATTTCACTAATTCCATTCAAAAAGTGAAACTTGTATATTATATTTATTCATTACACACAGACTGATTGATATATTTCAAATGTTTATTTCTTTTAATTTTGATGATTATAACTGACAACTAAGGGAAATCCCAAATTCAAGATCTCAGAAAATTTGAATATTGTGAAAAGGTTCAATATTGAAGACACCTGGTGCCACAGTCTAATCAGCTTATTAACTCAAAACACCTGCAAAGCCTTTAAATGGTCTCTCAGTCTAGTTCTGTAGGCTACAGAATCATGGGGAAGACTGGCTGACAGTTGTCCAAAAGACGACCATTGACACCTTGCACAATTTATTTCAATTATTTCCGACAGCACCGACTAGTGGTTGAAGTAATCGATTACTCGACTACTTGACTAGTCTATGCAAGCCCTAGTGTCTTTCTTTCTTCAGTCAAAAAGAAATGAAGGTATTTGAGGAAAACATTCCATGATTTTTATCCATATAGTAGACTTCAACAAGGTCTACTATAGTTGAAGGTCCAAAATGCAGTTTTCAATGCAGCTTCAAAGGGCTCTACACGATCCCAGAAAAATAATAATGGTCTTTTCTTGCGAAATGATTGGTCATTTGGCCATTAAAAAAAACAAACATTTACATACTTTTTAACCACAAATGCTCTTCTTGCACTAGCCCTGTGATGCACGTCCGCAACTTTATACATTATGTAATCCTGCTGGAAGTGTCACACGTGGTTAGTTCTTTCTCGGTGTACTTTGCCTTAAAGAGACAGGGTATGGCGAATTTTCTCCTCCAACTTTAAAATCGTCTTTTTTTCTTTTTTTTTTTTTGAAAAAAGATGTTTGATTTTCTTTGCACGTTTTCTTTGTAAACACTGGGTCGATACTTCTGCCTACTTCACATGAGACCTTTCCAACATGACTATGTAATGCATGAGGTCGAGCTAGTGCAAGACGAGCATTTTTGGTTAAAAAGTATAGATATGTTTATTTTGTTTAGAAAATGATTTTTTTTTAACTAGATAAGACTCTTATTCCTTGGCTGGGATCGTGTAGGGCCCTTTAAAGCTGCACTGAAACAACAGTTTGGACCTTCAGGCCACTGGGTCCCACTGAAGTCCACTATTAAGAAAAAAATCCTGGAATATTTTCCTCAAAAAATTGTATTTATTTATTTTCAAATGAAGAAAGAAAGACCCAAACATCTAAGTTGACATTGGGGTGAGTAAATTCTCAAGAAAGTTTTATTCTGAAAATGAACTAATTCTTTAAAGTCCCTGTAAAGTCAATTCTAAAAATTGTTTCTAAATGCATTATAAATGTTACAAATGTATTGGGCGGGGCTAAAATGGGGGTTTGATGATACACTGGAGCCCCCGAGCCATGGCCCATCCCTTAACACTATAACTAGAGCACATTCGTATCAGTTCACCCGCTCAGTTGCAAGTTGTCCATACTGTTAACACAATAGGACACCCGTTCTCAATTCCAGTCCTCGCACTCCCAGCTCTGCATATTTTGCATGTCTCTCTTTGTTAACACACCTGATTCAGAATCAGCTCGTTAGAAGTGAAATCAGTGCATGAACTGTTTTCTGATTGACATGGTCCCTACACAGTGTTCATTGCTCCCTACTCCCTGAGCAGGTGAAAACTGTTGAAAGTTACCTCACTTCAGAACATTAATTCCTGGATTACATGGATAAGAGTGACTTCATATACCTCGGTAAATAAATACAATTTAAATTCACATCTTGCACACTTCAGTGCACTTTGATTGCAAATATATACGTTCCAATTGAACTGAAATCATGGTGGAATATCCTGTGATGTCCACTTCGCAGGGCACTTACGTTCGATAAAACAAATTTCTGAAGCCATAAAAGAAACATACAAAATGTGCAGAGCAGGGGGCGCGAGGAATATTTCCTTTACAGAGACTTTAAGTTCTTCATTGGAGTGACACTTCAAGCTAAACACTCAAGTCTTCTACAGTTTCATGTTTTCCAGAAACCAAACAGGTGCCTGGAGCTGTATCACTCACTACAGCACAACGTGACTTGAGCATGAAACTAAGGGGGAACTACAGAATCACCAACATCAAATCAGTGCAGAATTATGTAAGAGTAAGAGCGACAGTCTCTATTCAGAACAGTTCTTAAATTGCTGTAATGGATCTCTTTCCTCTCTTTCTCTCTCTGTGCCTTAGAAGTCATTAGACTTACTTCATTCATTGTTAATGAATAATTAATTAAAAGCCATATAATGAAAGTTAATGGGGATCCAAAATGACAAAGAGCACCATAAAAGTATCATAAAAGTGGTCCATAGAATTTGTGTGCTACATTCTAAGTCTTGTGAAACAAATTTAACCTAACCTCACTAGCAGAACTTGCACCATTATGCACCTTTACTCATTTCAAGCTTATATTTCAAACTGATATATTTAACTGAAAAGCTTAACTGAAGAGCTCATCGGGGCATCAATAGGGTCACAGTAGAGACATTGAGCTCAAACATCATACACAAGTGCTTCTCTCTTAAAAACTGTTCTTAGACCATGTGGCTTGAAATGTGTGTCTTGTTCTTGTGCAGTGTGAGTGAGATCCAAAACCGCAGCTCACTCCCCGCTTCCTTCAACAATCCCCTTTACAGCTCTACATAAAACCCAGGAAAGCCATCTCTCATAAAGACTTCACTGCCCACATTCATCCATGAGAACAGAGCTCAAACAAACTGAAGGCTGAGATGGCCACAGTGCACAAACTAAACACAGAGGCCACATCTCAATAAACCAAAGGAAAATTCTGTATTAAAAACCAATACAGGAATTATGGAGCTCTATGGACACCACTGCATTGTTTGAAATGTTACTTGATCAGCAAAGAAGCATACAGGTGCATTTCAATAAATTAGAATGTCATGGAAAAGTTCATTTATTTCAGTAATTCATCTCAAATTGTGAAACTCGTGTATTAAATAAATTCAGTGCACACAAACTGAAGTAGTTTAAGTGTTTTTTTTAATTGTGATGATTTTTGCTCACATTTAACAAAAACCCACAAATTCACCATCTCAACAAATTAGAAAACTTTGTAAGACCAAAAAAAATTTTTTTGTTGGCCTTCTGGAAAGTATATTATTTTACTGTACATGTTCTCAATACTTGGTAGGAGCTCCTTTTGATTTAATTATTGCTTCAGCTCATCTGCATTGTTTGGTATCGTTTCTCATTGTCCTCTTGACAATAGCCCATAGATTCTCTATGGGGTTCAGGTCTGGTCAGTTAGCTGGCCAGTCAAGCACACCAACACCATCGTCATTTAACCAACTTTTGGTGCCTTTGGCAGTGAGGGCAGCTGCCAGTTCATGCTGGAAAATGAAATCAGCTTCTTCAAAAAGCTGGTCAGCAGAAGGAAGCATGAATTGCTCCAAAATTTCTTGGTAAATGGGTGCAGTGTCTTTGGATTTAAAAAAAACACAATGGACCAACCCCAGCAGATGACATTGCACCCCAAATCATCACAGACTGTGGAAACTTAACATTGGACTTCAAACTACTTGGGCTATAAGTTGCTCCACCCTTCTTCCAGACTCTAGGACCTTGGTTTCTAAATTAAATACAAAACTTGCTCTCATCTGAAAAGAGGACTTTGGACCACTGGGCAACAGTCCAGTTCTCTTTCTCCATAGCCCAGGTAAGACACCTCTGACGTTGTCTGGTTCAAGAGTGACTTAACAAGATGAATACGACAATTATAGCATAATTCCTTGACACTTCCGTATGCTTTGACCCCAGCCTCAGTCCATTCCTTGTGAAGTTCACTCAAATTCTTGAATCGATTTTGCTTGACAATCCTCGTAAGGCTGCGGTTCTCTCGGTTGGTTGTGCATCTTTTTCTTCTACACTTTTTCCTTCCACTCAACATTAACATGCTTGGATACAGCACTCTGTGAACAGCCAGCTTCTTTGGCAATGGATGTTTGTGACTTAACCTCCTTGTGAAGGGTGTCAATGATTGTCTGAGACCATTTTGAAGGCTCAGGAAACCTTTGCAGGTGTTTTGAGTTGATTAGCTGATTGGCATGTCACCATATTCTAATCGGTTGAGATTTTGAATTGGTGGGTTTTTGTTAAATGTGAGCCAAAATCATCACAATTAAAAGAACCAAAGACTTAAATTACTTCAGTCTGTGTGCACTGAATTTATTTAATACACAAGTTTAACAATTTTAGTTGAATTACTGAAATGAATGAACTTTTCCACAACACTCTTATTTATTGAGATGTACCTTTATAAGAATGATTTCTGAAAGATGATGTAACACTGAAGCCTGCAGTAATTCCTGCTGAAAATCAAGATTGGCATCACAGGAAATAAAATTCCACTTAACAATATATTAAATTAGAAAACAGTTGTTTCAAATTGTGATAATATTTCACAATTTACAAAAACTCCTTTAATTTTTTTTTTTTTTTAAGAAAATCATAACAACCCCAAACTTTTGACCAGTTGTGTATATTTAATCCAAAATATTTCCCCTAAAATAACAAATCAATCAACAATTGAAACACTTACTGAACGGTTATAATGAATTATTCAAATGTTCTTCTATGAAAGCATGTGCTGCTGAATTTAATTTCAACAGACAAATCAACAGATTTTTCTTTGTCTTTAAAACTGTATTAGTGTAATAAATATAAATAAATATTTTTTTTTACATTTTATAATTTGCTTCATATCAAGCCGAAAAACTCAGCTCGTATACAGCTTCTTTTATACCCCTGACCCCTGCACACCTCTCAAATCACTGCTGAGAGCCTCTCCAGTCAGCAGGATTCCACAGACTCTAGCTCATCCAGCTTTAGTACTGCACTTGTGATCTTGTCTAGCTGCTTTGGTAAATGCCACTAAGCTAGTTTGCTGAGAAAATGTCCGTAAATGTCAATGTCCCTCCTGTAGTAGTAGGTATGTCTCTCTCTCTCTTATGTAACAGAGCTCTTCCGATGCTCATGTAAAGTCACATGAGAGTGACCGTGCTCAATATTTCTGTGTGCCACTGTGCCTATATAACAAATATTATGGAATACAGGATAGAGATGGTTGTATGAAACAATTTGCATGGGAGAGTCTTGCTAAGATTATTATATGGGCTGAATGACAAAATTAAATGGCTTTTTGATAAGTAAAAAAATTTGCAATTTCACAGAGAACACTTTAGAGCAGTTAAGGTACGTCACAGAGAAATTTCAGAGAAATTGTGTGTGCAAAAATGGTAAATTGTTTCCAGCCACACTTTCATAGTGCATTTTGTCTCACATTTTCTTCAAAATCTACTGAGTGCTTTTCAAAAAGGGGGGTTTATTTTATAAAAGGATTTGCTTACAACAAATTATCTTGATTTGTTTTCCTAACAAGAAAGGAAAAACACTCCCAGAGAGCAGGAAAATGTAGAAGAGCGTATCAGTGAGTTACTGTATCTCACAGCATCATGACTAAAGCTCTACAGAGTGCTCAACTCACTCCAGATAACATACATCAAACCAATACGATAGCTGGGAGACTCTAAAGGAGAGGATTGGAGTGTGAGTGTGAGTGTGTGTGTGAATCTGACACACAACAAGAGTAAAAAAAAAAAAAGATGCAAATATACAGGAAGTGACATGAGGAGGGAATATCTCGGTGAGAGAGAATAATCCCACGAGACACATGTTCTACCAACCTGATTCAGTCAAACAAAGAGTTTGATTACAGCTGCTGGACTTGAACACACACACACACACACTTCACATCAATGTCTGACTAAGTTTACTGCCTCTCAACCACTCTGAACAGAGGAAACCATGACAACCGAGCAGAGAAAGAGTGTAGAGGAGGCAGGAGATGATATCAGCGAGGCAAATGGAGAAAATGCTGTGAGGAGGTGGAAGAGAGATCCACAGAGATCAACTGAATATATGGCTTTAATAACCAGAAAGAATCCATTTCCATTCCAGAGACACAACTGAAATTAACAGATAAACAAATTGATGAAGAGATACATAAATACATCGATGACTATATTTTTATGCTTTCGTGAGAAAAAAATCTGGCAACGTGAATTCCCCATTGACAAGTTATGGAAATAACAAATACCATTATATTTGTTGCTGTTTATATACTCTTGCTAATAGCCTCTATGGAAACATTGTGTCATTTGAAATGTACATCCTTTATTGAGCAAGAAAGCCTTTTAATGTTTAATAACGGCCATCAATTATTAAATGGCAGTGCCATACCACCTTCAGCACTGAACAAAAAAGGTTCAAACAATAAAAACAGTATCAGTCAAAGCCAATCCAAAAACACTGTTATAACTGTTTCAAAGCAGTTAATGAGGCTTGTTAGTGTATGTTAATGAGAGCTGGGGTCATTTGTTAAAGAGCTCATGACTGAGGAGGGCTTTGATTTGGGTTTGGGTTTTTAATGGTCTCTTCACTGGTAAGGTCATCAAAACTAGACAAAAGCGGAATGCGTCCTGCTGAAGAGATGTTTTTCCCCTGTGAAAATATCTACATATCAGGGGCTGAATTCTCTTAATGAATTCTCACTCGCTCTTTTGTTCTCTTGAGATCTTCCTTTCACTGTGTGTGTGTGTGTGTGCGTGTGTGACCCTGGTCTTATGTCGCTGGTGTATATTTGTAGAAATAGCCAAAAATACACTGTATGGGTCCAAATTAGTATTTATGCCAAAAATCATTAGAATATTAAGTAAAGATCATGTTCCATAAAGATATTTTATACATTTCGTACTGTAAATATATAAAAACATAATTTTTTATTAGTAATATGCATTGCTAGGAATTCATTTGGACAACTTCAAAGGCGATTTTCTCAGTATTAAACATTTTTTCACTCTCAGTTTCCAGATTTTCCAGCTTTTAGATGTTGTATAAATCTCAATTTCGAAAAATATACACTTAAGAATGGTTTTGTGGTCCAGGGTCACATATATAAAATTTCATTTTTTATTTTAAGTTCAAACTAAATTTGATGTACTTTTTTAAATAAAACCATGAACCATGGTTAGTAAAATAACACTAATCATGCTTCCTGCTTCCTCAGTCCTGAAGCACAGGAGCACTGACTTTGTAATACTAGCGCGCGCACACACACACACACACACACAACATGTGATTGTGTAAACAGGGGCGGATGAGGGGGAAACTAATAACATCTTGTGGGGCGATTGCCTCTTTTCCTGAATTACCAATTATATACATTATCATACAGACACACACAGCGTCAGTCACTCTCAAATCTCACGTAATTCAGTGTGAAATGATGGGCTGGGGAGGGGGTGTTTGCAGTGGATTAGTGCTTTCCTGTTAACTCAATGGATTCTCTGTCGTGAATGAAATAAGCTCTCTCTCAGCGTTCATTACCCCTCCATCCCTTCCAGCGTGATCTGTGCCTTTCTGCCAGCCTTTCCTCCATTTAACGTTCTCTGAAAGCCCTTTATGTAACTCAACCTTACAGCCGGAGCAAATGAACGGCAGACTAAACAACCACAACAAGTGCATCTCCTCAGTCCAGCATTACCCACAAACCCCTGCTGACCGCTTCTGCCCATGACTTCCACCCAAAGATAAAGAGCCCATCTGACTTTAAACAGTCAACACAACATTTGAATATTCATGAGAACAGCATGTACTTTGGGTCTCATACAAACAAATTTGGAATATTACATTCAGCCATGGAAATGTAGTCGAGGCATATTTTATGTGACAGACAAGACGAGAAGAAAAAAGGAGAAAGGAAAAGTGAGAAAGAAAGAATTGTGTAAGTAGAAAACGACAAGGAAGAAAGGAATGATAGATGGTAAAAGGAAACAGAAGAAAAGAAAGTAGAGAGAAGGATGAGAAATGGACAGAAAGGAAAACGGAGAAGGAAACCGTGTTATTTCAGTATTATTTATACTATTTTAGCATTTATTATTATTCTGAATTTGCTGTTATTTTTTTGTTTTCAGTTTTCGTTTTTTATTTTTATTTTATTTTTACTTATTTTTCCAGTACCAAGGCAACATTTCTACATTAATTTTTTAATATAATAATTTTAACAATACTTTTACTTCAATATTGTATTTGGCCTGATCACACAGATCAAACAGTTACTAAACAACAAAACACGACATGCCTAATTCAAAAACAGCTGAAGATAACAATATGAGCATAAGCAAATTCAGCAAAACACTCTCTCTTTCACTCTCGCTCTCACTCACGCACACACGTTGAGGACAGAGGCTTCAGTACATACTGCTGTAAAGGGTGTCTATCCAGGAGAGCCTGGGCAGCTCGCGAGTGCTCAGGTGCTCCATCCCCCCGTCTGCCGTCTCCTCCAGCGCTGCGTCTCCTCCAAATGCTCCCCTGCTCTCTTCACACACTCTCTCGCTCACCTTCACTCGCCTGATCTCCTTAGTGATTACGGAGAGAGCCGGACATATCTGAGTTTGAAATATGAAGCTGCTGTGTATTGCTGAGGAGCGATCCACGAGTCAGTGTGTGTGAGATGGTTTGTACTACAGCTCCTCACATGTAAGACATCAGACCGGAGCCGCTCGCTGCCAACGGTTGCTATTGGAAGGGAGGCACTCCTCCTCCGCTCTCTCTCTCTCTCTCTCGCTCGCTCACTCACTCACTCAATCCTCTTTTTTTTGATCCACTGCCTCTTTCCTGTTATCTTTCATCCTCTTTCTTTATCATTCACTCTTATCTCTAATTAGTGACGCTCGCTAAGGCAAGTACACAATTACTATTGTTTATGCTTAGGATTAGGGATTGGAACAACTGCTTAATAATATTGCCTGACTTTTGGTGATTTCGATTTTCACTTGGTGGATGATATTTTTTTTTTAACAAAGCTGTGTAAAAAACCCTGCTTAAGGTGTGGGACAAATTTTCATTGAAAGTTTGTGGGCAAAAAAGTCACATTTCTATGTCGCTTCATACATCATTACATGTTTCTCATCACAGTTAAGTAAAAGGGATTCAAAAACATCTGTTTAAATGTGATCAAATAAAGTATTAAGCCCCAAAAAAGCCGTGGTTTAAATTGAATTTATAACTCGTGGAGTGCCTAAAACCCCCTTAGCTGTTATAAAGTCACTGTAAACCACGGCTTCATGGGGCTTACTGCTTTTATAACACGGTTATTCCACAAGTAGTAAGGTTTCACAGAATAAAACCATAAATAAAAGTGTGATGACGTTAATAAAAACAGTATTCTTCTACCAAACAATGAAGTTCCTCAGAAACAGTTGAGGTTCCAACAAAGTGGTTGCCGAGCAACACACAGAAGTAAACAACAGCTTCGAACGTGGCTCGACCAATCAGAATCAAGAACCTGTTTTATAATGAAATATTTATAATGGTGCTTACTTATCACTGCAAATATATGCTAAGTATTGAATATATTGCTCAGTGTGTGTTCACACATTTTGAAGAGGGCAGGAAAGCTAAACCAGAACCACTAACCTCAGGAGAGGAACGAAAACACTAAACTGGAGGAGAGGAGATGGATGGATGGAGAAACACACGCAGCAGGGGGCTGGTTCAGAGACATGAAAGAATGAGCGATGCAAATAGATGGAAGGAGAGAGGGAAGAATCCACTGAGGAGTGTGTAGGGTCTGAAGCAGATGGGCCGTGTCAAATCTCTCTCTGTGGGTTCCTGTGGCAGCTCATCATCTCATTCTCACTGCTCCTGGAGAGGCTGATGATGCTTATGTTGAGCTCATGCTGTGTGAGATACGCACAAGGACACCCATCTCACACTGACACTCTCTACATACCAGATACATCCATATGAATGTGCTTCCCATGTGTCCAGGGTCTCATACAGTACATGGATCAAAAGGAGAAATGGTCTATTATTGGTTGAATAATGCATTTATAGAAGTATTTCAGTTTCAAAACTTAACTATCTTTGTATACATTTCAGGCTTAATATCAAAATAAGTTCAACAGCATGTAATATAATGTGTTGTGACAATCATGTGGTGAGGCATGTATGTTTTACTGCCATGTCACACAGCATTAATCCATCATGACATAGTGCACAGAGTATAACTGCACTAGTGTACTTTAGTAATAACTTCAACTGAAACTAGTTATGATGATGTGATTTAAGTTGTTTAAATAAGTTCATAATATAACTTCCAGTTATCCACATAAATGTTATTTTTTTCCATATCAAAAACCATATGTTTCATTGTGGAAGAAAGAAAGAAAGAAAGACAGAAAGAAAGAAAGAAATAATTAATTTATGTAGCACCGTGGTCCTGTGAGACACAACATTTCATTCCACTGTATGTCCACACATGTAGCGGAATGACAATAAAGCTTAACTTGAACTTGAGATTTAAAAATAATAATCCTACTACTATTATCTGAGTACCTCTAATTAAAACGATATACCAAACAAATACAGCTCATCTCAATACACAGTCTCATGCTCTTTCATTAGGATGCCTTAATGAATCTCACTGAAATACAAAGGACCGCTTACTTTACAAGCCACATCTCACCCGATCATGTCTACAACAATGAAATCAATGTTTACAAGCTCTCCCTTCATTCCACTGATAAAGATGCCAATTAACTGAGAGAGAGAGGGAGAGAATGAACTTCATGCATCATGCCTTGGGCAACAAGAAACCCCCATTACAAACCCCTAAATAGACAGCCCTCTTCCCCCAAACCCCACCCCCACATATCCACACAGGGCATGGGTTGTGATAAGCCAGACTGAACAACTTCAATTAGGACACAAAGGCTCTGTGAGGATTCCCCCAACCTCTCACAGCAAGCTGCCGGCACTAAACCCAACACAAAGAATACCATCCACACACACACACGTACAGTATACTTGCTCATTACAGATTCATACATAAGCTAGGCACCTCAGAGTATCCACTTAAACACTTAAGATCTATATATGTGCACAAACACATACGCTAATGTCTCATCAGAGGTCTTCTGAAGTCAGACTGTTAGAAAGGCCCCCAAAGACCCCAAATTAAAGCACTGTCTCTTGCCAAGTGTGTGTGTGTGTGTGTGTGTGTGGGCGCATGTAAACGTGTGCACTCTATGCTAGCACAAAGCAATCTCTGCACAATCCAGTTGTGTCTATGCATGAGACTATTCAAAGTGACAGAGCGTTAAAACAAAGAGCAGAATAATATAGGTCAAACACACACACAGAAACAAGTTCTTACATATGTGTGTGTAGCGCTACTCGTGGCAGAGATAAGTAGCAGTTTATCAAATATAGATCAGGCATAACACACACACATATACACACAGCCCTTTGTTTCTGGATGAAGGCCAAAAGGACACCAACACAACGGGGGCTTGTGTGAGTGATGTGCTACACAAACTGGGCACAAAAGAAGAATAACATTACATTACGCAGACAGACTCAAGCAAACATAACAAAAAAAAATCTATATAATATATATATATAGAGAGAGAGAGAGAGAGAGATAGATTCAAGATTCAAGTATCTTTATTGGCATGGTAAAAAAGTTATCTTTACATTTCCAAAGCACTGAAACATTTAAATAAACATTTAACACAAATATACATAAGAATAGAAGTATATAGCATATAGAGTCTATATATCTGTATAAAGTAAAAATATATATATATATATATATATTGAAGTCCATTATAATGGAGAAAAATCTTTTCCACAAAAGCCTTAATTTCTTTGCAACTGAAGAAAGAAAGACATGAACATCTTTGATGACATGGGGATGAGTAAATTATCAGGGAATTTTTATTCTGGAAGTGGACTAATCCTTTAAATGTTTGTGATTATTAAATACATTTGATTAATTAATTGATAATTAATTAATTAACTGTGTTGTTCTGTTATTAAATTATTCATGTTCATAAAGATTAACTTAAATTTAGCACTATGACAGTAATGGTAAAACATAGCAGAAATGAACATGCGTAAAAATAAATATCCAATACTGGCCAATACCAAAACCTCACTAAGACTGTCCAATAACTGATATGGTTCCAATATCAGGGGTAGCAGAACAGTCAATGGAAAACTAACTAAATGATCACCTACTGACCTAAATACTGAGGGGGGGACACACTGTGGTGGTAACAGTCCTGTGGAAAACCAAAACAAAAGAACCCACTTCATAGTAGACAGTAGACCATAACAAACAAACATAGCACATGACACACACACACACACACAAACACACACACCACATTTGTTCTCTTCCTGTTGAATCGCAAATGGCCAATAAAAAATTGATGCTTGATCCCGTTGAGCGGTCAGAAAGCCATTAACATGCTCTGAGACCGCTGTCATTAGAACTAAATGGAGCTGGATCTCATTGCTCAAGAACATACAGAGTGTCGCCCTCTGCCCCACTGACTGATGGGAAACCCATAGAGCTTTTCCAACAAAATGGTGTTGTGCACTTTTTAAAGTTGTCTATATTTTTGGGGATAATTATAATTTATGTACTGCTTTATTTATAGTCACTTATGCTCACCAAGGCTGCACAGCACTTATTTAATAAAAATACAGGAAAACACTGATATCATATATATATATATATATATATATATATATATATACACACACACATACATATATATATATATATATATATATATATATATAAAAAAAAATTACTATTTGTATCCTGTTGTTGTTTTGTGCGCTGCAAGCTTTTTCTGTCATCAAGACAAATTCCTTGTTTTTAAACACACTTGGAAATAATCTCATTCAGATTCTAATTCTGATTGTATCTCTTAGTTTTCCATCTATTCCTTCACCCTTCATCCACCTCATCTCCTCTTCTCTCTGAGCTGAGCTGAAGACAAGTCCCACAGCGGAGCCTATGACTGATGCTATAGACCCTCTGCTTTCTGGCAGCAGCAGCATGGGCATATGACTGCTGGGAGGAAAGATAAAACAGAGAGAAAGCAAGAGACGGCATGCAGGCAGAGGGTGGCTACTGAGTCAATCACATTAATTAAAACTGACAGGTCAAGTAATGCACTTGCAAACACTATAATCAGTCCCGAACCACACACAAGTTGAGCTTTTCTATCCCATCATCCACTCTGCTTCTGTCCCTCTGTGTGTTCTCTTCACCGCTATCTTCCTCAAATCACCAGCCCTGTTAAGCAATTAACCCTCTCACCCCTCTCTCTCAAAGCATGAGTGTTTGATGGACTATCCTGCTAAGATTCTATACAAATAACACAATAATAAATAAATTACCACAAAAAAAAAAAAAAAAAACATACAACAAAACAATGCAAAAACGCTATACAAATAAACTTCTATACAAATAAAGCATTTACTTAAAGAAAAAAACAACTTATAAACAATAAAAATCAGAACAAAACAAATGTGCCTGTTTAATTGACTATACTGCTAAAGATTTTATACAACTAAACAAAAAGATAACAAAAAATACAAAATAAAAACAACATAAAACAAACAAAACAACACAAAAACTCAAAGCGTAACAAAGACACATACACATACACACACATTCATAGTTGCATTTGTAGTTTATGGGGACTCTCCAAGGGCGTAATAATTTTTATACTGTACAAACTGTATTTTCTATCACCCTACACCTAAACCTACCCCTAACAGAAAATTGGCATTACTGGCATTTTTTGAATTTCATTAAACTTTTTTTGGGATGTTTTGTATGTTTCTTGCACCTTTTGTTTTACGGGGACACATGAAGTGTTTAATGTTGTAGTACCCTTGTCATCATTATACACATTCTGGAGTCTGGACATGCTTGGACAATAAGTACTGGGCTTCATTTATTTAACAGTGAATTTGCTGTGTTTACAAGCTTCAGTCTGCAGGTGGGACAAGAGAGCTGTTCCCCGATCAGTCTGGGAGGGCTTTTCATTCAGAAGAATGAGACAAAGACTCACGCCCTTCTGAGTGGATCTGCAACCACAGATTCTGTACCAACCAAAATCACTTTGATCTATTGAGGTCACAGCATTGCTCTCTGATTGGCTGGTGGGTATGGTGGTCGGATATATGCTTTGTTTTCATGCACAGAGCATCTGAAAGTGTACTGATCAAATATGAATATCAGTGGTGTGAATTATATACCTGGTATTTTTATTTTTTATTATTTAACAGTGTGTGAGAGGTTTACTTAAGGGCAATAGATGGCTATTGAGCTGTGCATAGATGACCATACTCACTCTGTGTCTGAAATTTACACTACAAAATGTACATTTTAGTTAGGAATAAATTAACTCTGATTAAGAGGGAAATAGAGAATGCGAGGTAGCTAGCATAGCTCTCCATATCAAAATAACAATCATATCATGCCTGGTGCAAACACTGCTCTCTGAGAAACTAAAATCCATTCATTTATACACATGCGCACTCAAAGCCTGCTGAGCACACTGACCACACAAACACTCTGCTGCCATCTAGTGATGCCGTCAGCAGTAATAGTTGTAATAGCAGTAGTAATATATATATTTTTTTGTGTGTGTGGTTAAAATGCTTACCTCTCTATCCGTCTGTAAGCAAGCCAATAGTAGTTTGAATCCCCTAACACTGTGGCTCTGTTTCTATATCAAAAATGCACTCAAAGATGTACAGTGTTAAAAAAAATAGTCAAAGCTAAATGCTGTTGTAAGCAGATGCTTCTTTAGCCATGAATATATTTAAAAACAACATGACCTTAAGTGCACCACTGCTTTCGTAAAACAGTTAATAGACATTAAAAATTTCACATTTAAATACATTCATAAAGTGCCATCCCTAATAGAGAATATCCTGCACATAAAACCTAAGATTAAACGTTCATCAAAAAAATGTAACACAAATAAAAAAAATTTAAAAAAAGATTATTTATATATATATATATATATATATAGGTTTAATATATAAAGGAAGATATATGGAAGAATGACAGAATCAAACAGATCTCGGTCCCCATTGACTGCCATAGTAGGAAAAAATTTATACTATGGTAGTCATTGGGGACCGAGATCTGTTTGGTTACAAACATTCTTCCAAACATCTTCCTTTGTGTTCAGCAGAACAAAGAAACTCATACAGGTTTGTAACAACTTGAGGGTGAGTAAACGATGATAGAATTTTCATTTTTGGGTGAACTATCCCTTTAAAGACATTGCCATGGCTACATTGCTATGCCATTGCTACACTTTCTATGCTATGACTGCTCCACAGACTTCTTGTTGCACATTTTGTTCACACACACACACACACACACACACAAACCTGGACCTGGAGATGGACACACACATACACTCAAACTCACTAACTTACTGACACACTCAAACACAGGCTCACACACTCAAACATTCAAAAAGACTCACACACACACACACTCACACACACAGACTCAGACACACACAGGCTCACACACACACCAAACTGGACCTGGAGGTGGACACACACAGACTCTGACACACACACACACACACACACACACACACACAAAAACCTGGAGATTGAGGTGGACAAAAACCAACACACACCAACCTGAACCTGGAGATAATAATAATATAATGTCTAGTCTGGTGGCTGTGATATATATAAACCTACCAACGTCCGTTCCCATGATTTTTGGAATGACTGATCGCGAGAGAGAAAAAAAATGACGTTTTAGTCGCATAACATCGGTTAATGGAAACGCCGTCATTTCGCAATAGTTGTTTGTCGATATTTAGAAAAAAAAAACACAAAAGTTTTGAGCGAATCTGTAATGGAAACGCAACAGCGCTTAACATAGACTAACTTCTCAGAGTTATGTTGAGCAACAGTGTTCATTACTAACCATTCAACTCCGGATTGATTCTGGAATCTTCGCTGGGGGAATAAGCATTAAGCACCAGCAACAATCCATCCTCTAACTAACGCATGCTCATGTTTTGATTCAGATCGTGTTCGAAGGGGAGGGGCTAGTCGTGCGTGCCTCTGTTGTCAGTTTGTGAGAGGGAGGGAGCAAGCAGCGCGCAGCTCTACAATAAAATACAATTGTACCCATATTACATAGTTAAAAAATCTGAATCAATCGGTGGCGGTCAGCGCTGATAATATGGTGGGCCGCCACAAATTAATGAATGTATGGGAAACCCTGGATAATAATGATATGTTTTCTACTAATAAGAACAATATAAAACGCACTAAGGATTAATGATCTAAAGTTACTGGATTCATGAATATTAATCCAGTTGTGTGCGTTCGCTCAAACTGATTTGCTGAAATCAATACAGGGAGGATAATAGGTGAGTGCCAGCCAATAAGATGTCGTTGGTGCTTTAGGTCCGCCCACTACCGGAAAATCTGACAGTTCTTAAAAGCTGAAGAATTCCAAAGGAGCACCGTTATTTTGACAGGAAAATACTAGTGATGTCCGATTCACGGACGAATCATTCAATTTAACCGGTTCTTTTTAGTGAACCGGTTGATCCAGTTCACCAAATCGAACTGAATCGTTTGAAATGGTTCGCGTCTCCAATACGCATTAATCCACAAATTACTTAAGCTGTTAACTTTTTTAATGTTGCTGACACTCCCTCGGAGTCAAAATAAACCAATATCCCAGAGTAATTCATTTACTCAAACAGTACACTGACTGAACTGCTGTGAAGACCAAACTGAAGATGAACACCGAGTCGAGCCAGATAATGAATGAACACGCCCACTGCTGAATCGTTTCTGTCGGATGCGTCCGATTTGAGCAGGCGGCAAGGAAGTCGACCGGAAGTTGAAGTCGGCCGGGTGTCGCCATCTTGTAGCAGAACTTCACTTGCGTTAGCATCCCCTTGACCTCCCATTCATTTTGGCGTCACTTTGACAGCGAATAACTTTACATCTGAGGCGTTTAAAGACTCCAGTTGTCCATTATTTCTTTCTAAAGATACACGACAATGTATAAAGGGCTCCATTACCTTCTATGTTACATTATGGCCCCGTAGAAACAGTTTTTGTAAAAATAGGCTAACGATTGCATCATAACCACTCGACTCTCTGTCGCATTACAGTACAGACAGAAGGAGAAGCTCGCTGGCAATTAACTTAATATGGCGTACTGGCGTTACATTTTAAAATACTATACAAAATAATTAATCAGAATACTTACTCCTGCTCACTCACGCCAAAGAACTCCCCGCTCAAGCTCGCCGTCTCTGCAAGATTAATGATGGCAGTTTGCACGCATAGCTACTAGAAGATTTACAAATGTCAGACAGGTTGCTTGACTTCGTCAAGCTTCGTTTGAGTCTGCGCGTCAGAAACGGAAGTGCTAAAAATAGGTAAAAATGGGCTTCACTTGTCTCAATTGAGTTCCAATGGGGTCGCTGTGTCCATTTCTTTTACTGCCTACGGATTTGAGAACCGATGAGCTGATTCTCGTTCTCGAGTCAAGAACCTGTTGCATCGGTTTTCGGATCACCAGTACACTGAACCGAAATCCATTTCTTTCGGACGCGTCCGATTCGAGAACAGAGGAGCTGATGAAACTGCGAATGCGTGATTCAGCCTGAAGCCAATTGACTCATAGCGCGTCTGACTTTATATATTTGAATGTTTGATAGACTTGACGCCATTACGTCATCGCCAATGACGTCATTGCGTCAAGCGTAAAAGAACCGGTGAACCGTTTTTTTCAACCGGTTTATTGAATTGAACTGTCTGAAAGAACCGGTTGCGGAAAACAATCGAACTTCCCATCACTAGAAAATACAACAAAGAATATTGTTTAAATGTAGCGCGTCAATTCTCTCTCTCTTTCTCTCTCTCTCTCTCTCTCTCTCTCTCTCTCTGCGTGTGTGTGTGAGAGACAAAGCGACGGCGAAGTGTGCGCCTTCACAATAGAGTTTACGATATGTCAAATACACAAAAACAGGTGCGCTCCGGCATCCATTCAGAGGAACAGAAAAATCACAGATCACTGATGGAGAGTGAAACTCTGAATAATTTTTACTTGGCGAGTAAAAATATATCTGCGCTAAACTTTTATTTAGCCTCCAACTCGCACACTGGCGAGTAAAATCTGAGAATTTATTAGCCATTGGCCAATATTAGACCATTTAGTAGCCCAGAGTGAAGATTTAGTCGTAATGTAGAGGGTTGCTCTAATTGAGCTTTATGAGCACAAAACTAGCATACTGTAACAGCATTCCACTCACTCACACACTTAGCCCACATCACCTCCGGTGTTTGATAAAATATGATATTTCTAATCTGATTAAAGAGTTCACAGAATCAAGGCAGGGTTTTCTATTTTCTGTTATTTTAATCGTTTTAGTGGTTTTCTAAACCAAGCGGAAATGATGGTGGGCTCTGCCAGCAGACACTGTAAACAGTGTTCTCCACAAACACACACACCTCCCTCTTCCTGTTTAGAGAGTCTACCCTCTGCAGGGGCACTGTGCAACATCATTAGATCTGTGAGTAACCTAAAAATGAACATAAAATGGGTTCTTGCTGCTAAAAATGTCTGAATACGTGTATCTTGCATAAAAACATCTAATTGTGTATAAGGTCCTTTAGAATTTCTGTTCCACACACTTTCACACATACAGTCTTTACTGGAAAGTTACTGTTAAGAGATTATGTGTGAACAAACCAAAACCAGTAAATGTGTTCTGGTCATTTCCTGGTATGAGAAGCTGTAATATTACCAGTATTGTGCTCTGTGTGAACGAACGCAGATTGAGATTACCAGTATGAGCATGTAGAATGCCTTAAAGAATGAATCTGCGCTAGATAGACATATTTGACCATTGCACCTCCTCCCACAGCTTTTCCAACGCGTCGCACTCAAGACCCAGCCTGACCATCCCTTATGCCGGTCACTCAGCCCTTTAAATGTTGTCAAATTGACAGAAACTACAGCACTTCTGCTCGTGCGGGCGAACGATGCAGCTTTTAAAGATTGCTTCTGATGACTGACATCACAGAATTGATCTGCATTTTGGTGCTGATGTTTGAATGGTCTTTTACCAGTAAAAAACATTTACTGCACATTTGTGTCATACTGGTAACTTTACGGCAATTTACCAGGATTGGAAAGGGGTTATGGCCCACCTTTGACCGTTCCAATATACCAGACGGCTTATGTATTGCGGCCCACAGAAACAGTGATTTCAGAAGTTAACTTGACACTTGAAAATGCAACACTCAAGATGCTAATTTTTAAAAAAGAAGTCCAAGTCAATTCTTTAACCCACCCACTGAGAGGTTAACAGACTAAAAATAACATTACCTTCAAAAGCATCCTACACCATTTAGGAAACTGTCTGTTTGTGTTAAACCGTGAATGACTCATGTAGAGCATTATTTGTTTGTTCGGTTCATTTGGATTCTTTAGCAAAACAGTCAAGTTATAATACATTTATGCTGCCTACACTGCACAATGAATCTCTTACTTGTGTCTGCACTGCACTGAGTACAGAAATCGAGTTGCAATGGTAATCGCAGAAGCTGTAATAGTACAAATGTGACAGTAGCCTTGGTTTCAAAAAGTTTACACACGAGATGAAACTAGAAAAAAAAATTAATAGCTTGAGAACCCTCTCAAAGGGAAATGCTAACCACACTTCATACCCAATATGTTTGTGTGCGTTCGTGTACCTGAGAACGAGGGAGAAAAGTGACGGAATCATCCATGAATGACAGAGTTTAGAAAGCCCAGGGTGAGTAAACTCCCAAAATGCACTGCTACTGTAAGTGCATCATCTCCTGGTCTTACTAACCCTGCACACCACATTGACAGTTTAATTCCACTGAAGAGAAAAAAAGAGAGCTATGAAAGACTCAATTCAGAATCAAAAGTAAAAGAATATCCAACAAAATTCAATGATTTTGCTTGTTATTGAGCGCAAATCAATCTCTGAATGAACTCTTCTGGAAAAACCTATAAACTGAAAAATATGTGAATATCTTTGAAATATCTTCTTTCATGTTTTATACAGGTTTGAAATGACATGAAAGTGAGTAAATGATGACAGAATTTTAATTTTAGGGTGAACTATCATACTTCTGCTCTGATAGACTAACACCAAAGTCATAGGAAGACTTGAATTGACAAATTCATCTGTTAACTTCAAAACACAGAATGCAAGCCTCGCAAAAATGTCCAGCACTTCTCTATTTCACCAAGTCTGATACAGAAGTGAGAATAATGAAGAGAAGAACGCTCTGAAAAGACAGGGATGCACTTATATTAACACACACACACACAAATGAAAGAAGAAAAAAGGTGAAAAGTGAAAAATTGACCAAGCAAGATACAAAAAAATGCATAATGTAAGCATTTATGTGCAGGATGGATGTAAATGAGAAATAGCACACTTGCTGAGCCACATGGTTCAGTATTTTAGATGTTAGGTTTTGAATTACAGTGTTACTGTGTCAGACATGTGAGATGAGTACGCTGAGAAACAGAGAGAGTCAGACAGACCGAGGAGGAGGAGGAGGAGGGAAATATCATAAAACTAACCTGCTTCCCACAAGTCCACATTCTCTGTGGTTTCTGGCACAGCAGTGTGTTTCAGTGAAACGGTTTGACAAGGGGTCTTCCATGGTTTTATAATGGGGTTTTGTAATGAATTAGTTGAAAATATTCCCATTGCAGGAGGTTTCTGCCTCCTACTGTTTTCTACAGAATCCTGTGGCGGGGAGCCCCCCCGTCCACCATTGATGCATTTTATAATTCATTACCAAAAATCTTTTGTCACAAACAGCCAGTCAGAAATTATTTAAAGTTGTGAATAGTGTTGTCAAAAGACCCGGTACTTCGGTACCAAGTCGGTACTAAAAAAATGAAAGTGTGATGGTACCAGGTTTCTTTAAGTACCGGTTGTACAGAGGACCCGGTCAACCCGCTTCTTGACACATACAGTGCTCCGATTGCCGCAAAGCAGAAAACGTGGACAGAATCTCAAAATCCAGTCATGAAAATTAAACTTACATTTTAATATGGACAGTCATGAAATTTGTCAAAGTTATCATGAATTAATCAAATTAAATCTCCATATGGACCAGTATCTGTAAATGTTAAGCCGCAAAAGTTGGTTGAAATATGAATCCTGCATGTTCTGTGTGTCTCTGTGTGAATGAATGAATGGTTTGTTCACTACATAGACTGAAGCGCGTGATGCTTGCAGTAATTTCAGCATCTGCCATCTCAATGAGGACATAAATACATAAACAACATCACCAGAACTGTTTTAAAGAAATAAATCACAATATTTCTTTCATGTATTAATTTTAATAGCAAATCCCCTTTATTTACCAAAAAATCAAATGTGTTTAAATTTCATAAATTAAAAGACAAATTTAATTTGGGTGAAACTTGTTTACTGTTTTTCATAATTATATTACTTGTAGAAAAACTTTAAACACAATTGTAAATAAGTATAAAGAATGGCATTGGTTTTATTTTTAGTGATAAAATGTTTTTATTTTTAATTAGCATATTTTTGTGTTTTGCTTTGGTAACGAAACTGGTACTGAGAACCATGGATTTTCACTGGTATCGGTACCGAATACTGAAATTTTGGTACCGTGACAACACTAGTTGTGAACTAGCAGCAGATTTTTTATTCCATAATGCAATGTACATCTTAGTGTAAGGGATAAAAGAAGAAAAAAAGTAGTGTACTAGGTACTTGGTACATTTTGAGATGTTGGTGTTGTGCTCAAAAACAAAGGGAGATGAATGCGAGAATGTTTCGCACACTGTAAAAAAAAAAAAAAAAAAAAACATTTATATATATATACAATGCACAATGTCATTCACATAAACAATAAACACCATCATGGTAAAATACATGATACTAAAATAATGCAAAAAACATTCAACAACATTAGATGTAAAATAAAGCCCTAATGTACACAACTGATAAGAAAAAACTAAGAAACATATTTATTTCAACAAATCATAAAATATGAAGAGTCATGCAGGGAATTCTGGGGGTGCAAATTTACGTTTTTTCACTGTAAATTATACAAAGACTTTTTATTTTTCACTTTTTCAAATTTTATCAGTATTTTATTTTTAAATGTTAAAAGATTAAATGTAATCACTGTTATTCACCATATATAGTATTTAGAATAGATAACCAATTAACAGGTTTTTACTGTAGCATTTTTACATTCCTTTACTGTTAAAATCACAATCATCTTTTACAGTGCAGACTAAATGACTGCCATATGTTACTAGAAAGAAGTCTGTGAGTTTGTCAGAAGACCAATAGCATGTTGATTCAGTAACTGCTCGGACTGATTCAGAAAAGGATTCGTCAGACTGATTCAAAAGCTAACTTGTGACCAGTTCTGATACCACTTTGATCAGTTCATTCATAAAAGAGTCATTTCTTTTTTACCCTGACTACAAACTGCTTGGTGCTGCATGTGACTTTTTGAAACATATTGTGCATTTTAAAATTTTAGTCAGATTTTGAAATATGGGAAATTGTTCTTTTAGCACCAATGCTTATAGGTCATGAGCACTGAACACTTGCTTACGAGAATTTAAAAGAAAAGATTACAATAAAATAAAAATTACTTTAAAAGGGAGGCAACAGGAAATCTGCCTAAAAATGTCTGCTCTTATTATGACACAACAGACATTAGTCAGGGTAACACTATAGTGTCATATTTAAAGTCCACATGAACCGTAAATTCCTACAGACCTCATTTCAGTATAGTGATCAGTGTTTCTCCTAGGCAAGTGGTTCCCAACCTTTTTCACCTCGCGGCCCACACAACCAAACACATATGTTTGCGCGGCCCACTGCAAAAAAAATTCACTGACCCTGCTATTGTTGGGTTAATAACTTAGTACTCAGAAGCTAGATTGTTAACTGTATTTACTAAATGAACTATGCCTGTGCCATATGGACAAAAAAAAAAAAAACTATCACAATTTCTTTGATATATTTTGAGATTTCGATTTTAATCACAATTTTGACACACATGGATATGCTTTACAGTCATAAATGCATTCAGGATGATTTTTCATATAACATATTTCCAAAAGAAAACCACTTAGAGCTTTATCAAAAAGTTGTAACATCTCTAGAACAGACATAAGTCAAAATAATCACTATAGTAAAGGTGTGACAAAATGTATAGACTTATGGCAAAAAATATAAATAAATAAATCCAGATCCAGTGTCAGGGGACTTTTTTCTTTTTTGCCATGCATTGTTCATAGAGCTCATTAATTGTAGAGGTGCCTCAGGTGTTGAAATATATTTTTATTACACATTATACAGGTTCACACGTACTCCGTTTGCAGTATGTGTAAGCGGTGCAGAAGCAGCAGCGAGAGCACGTTATTATAATGTGCGAGCGCGAATCTCTCCGTTCGCACGCAGATTTCCTTTACTCTGTCACAAAACCAGACATGTTTTCCCCGCCTTTGAAATTTTGCTCTGAGCCAGCAGGGGGCAGTTTGCATTGAAACAAACAGAACGGTGGCAACTGCAACAGCAGAGTAATACCAATACCACGTTAATTCATGGGGACAGGGTTTCATATTTTTTTAAGCACCCCTGGGCACCGCCATTGGCCAGTGGACACCCATCTGCTGTTAGCATTCCATTGACTCCCATTCATTTTGGCATCACTTTGACAGCGAATAACTTTAAATCTGAGGCGTTTAAAGACTCAATTTTTCCATTAATTATTTACACTAAAGAAACACGAAAATGTATAAAAGGCTCTATTACCTTGTATCTTACGTTATGGTCCCGTAGAAGCAGTTTTTGTAAAAAATAGGCTAACGATTGCGTCATAACCAGTGACTCTGTCGCACAGTAGAGAAATTACCATATAGACAGGAGGAGAAGCTCTCAAGGGGCTATCAAGGGGACGTGGAGGCATAAAGCCAAGGGAGATAATTAAACACAATACTTACCAAAATTTGCTCCTGTTCACGCTCGCCTTCTCTGGAAGACTGGGTGGGTGATTCAGATTTCTCTTGGCACAGCGATTAGAAGACGTACAGGTTGCTCACGTGACATTTACGTCATGAAGCTCAGTTTGAGTCTGCGCAATACGCCCGACCCCCAGGAAGTGCTTGCTTCTAATTGACTTCATTTTTCTCCGTTGAATCCAACGGGGTCGCTGTGTCCATTTCTTTTACTGTCTATGCGTTAATTGTATGAGGTGAGTAGAAGTGGTTGTGTACATAACTTATATGTTGACATTAAATGCGATGTTCAATATTTTATCCATGGTACGTTAAATTTGAATAATTATTGTTAATAATTGTTATAACTTGCTCATTTTATTGTTCTTTGTGGATTGTAACAGTACATGTCTTTTCATGACTTTGGTTCTTAGATTTGATTTTACAGAGGTATGCCATTACATTTTTTTAAGTTATTTGAACAGACATGCATGATTATTGTATTTAATTTTTTTTCAAGATAAAATGCCTCTGATCAGGAGGTGGTTGTGTGCTGTTCTCTTCACTCTGAAAATGTATGTAGCTGTTTGAATATCCCTACATGAAACATTACTCTGTACTATATCTATCAATATACCCACCTCTTGACATTTGTTCTTTTAGCACTCAACCACTGAGGGAAGGAGCTTCACCATTCAAAAGGCAATGTCTTCAGGGAGAGTAGCAGGTTATTTGTGCACATACATACCTTAAGAAGAACTTATAATTACATATGTGTGTACATGCAGAGGTAATTTTTTTCTAGTTGTTACAGCTACATAGTTGTTTAGATATGAAACTGAAGAGATTATGTACAAGTTCTATATTGGTCAGCACAGTGGATCATTTCATATATAGCTATCAGTTAACATCAGCATCAAAGACATTTAAAAACATTTAAGCTTAACTCACTTTCAGACAGCAGCCGAGTGTTTGAAATAACTTCTGTTTGCGATCTAATGTGGATTTTTTTCACAACATAAGACAGAAATATTTATATTCAATGTAAAAGATCTCCATGTGGATCATGTATACAAATATATACAAATATCTAAAAGATATAAATATAAATAAGTGGCTTAAAACTATTTTGTTCAATCTGAAAATACTAACATGCCTAATACTTCTGCACAGTACCATATATTAATATATTATTAGTAGTATTATAAAAGCATAAGTATGCAATTGTGACAACAATCTATAAAGTTTGTCTAAAGGAAGGTTGTCTGTAGTCAGTGTTTATATAATGTTTAATATCTTTTATATATACATGTATGTTTTAGTTTCAGCAGCTTCCCCTGGAAATCCTCAATGAAGTTATTTTGTCAACAGGTGACTCTGCATATTTGACACTTTCTCTGGTATGCAGATGGTTAAGAGATGTGGTCACTCAAGAAGAATTTCGGAAATTATTAATTGATATTAGAATATTGATTGATGTCATTTAAAGTTAAACTTTGCAGTGTATAGTGTTTTAATAAAAAAAAAGCTATGGCAAACACATGCATGACAGCAGGTCTATCGTTCTTTAAGGTTTCTCATTTTATGGTATCATCATTTGCTCTGTATTGCTTAAAGCAGGCATGAAGTCCATCTAATTAATGAATTCTTAATTTAGTTGTGACAGTTCTGTGTAATATTTCAATTACTAATGATTTTAGAAAGTGTTTAAAGGGGTGATTAAATGTATTATGTTTTTATATAGAAGCAGGTAACTACATAAATTCAGGATTAATGAGGTGCAGTGCAGTTCAGATAACAAATTACAGAAAAAGTGATGAGTGTTTTTTGGGTTCAACCTGTATTGGGTTCTTTACAACCTGTATAGTTCCTTCCTTGCAAAAAGTAACCATGGATTTATTGTAGTAAAAATATTTGTTGGCATATTAATTACCATGTGTTGAAACCATAAAAAAACCACAACCATAGTTTTTGTAGCAAATCCATGATAAATTTTCATAGAGGCTGGGTTTTATTTTAGCATTTCTCTTCTTCATCTCTCTCTCGCAGCAAACTAACAGCAGAAGAGACGTAACTTAGAATATTTTGTCCAAACCATCAAACTGTCGTTATGACAGAAGGAAGGCCATTCCAGAGCGGAAGCATATGTTCAAATTTTAATTTAAGTTTAAGCTTCTACCCTGACTAAAGATCTACAACTTAGGGGCAAGTCTGTGTTTTTTCAAAGACTATTCATTACTGTACAAATGAAGCTGGATTAAAGTCCTGTTAAATTACTAAAGATGTCAGGCTGATGACAGTCTAGCCTGATGACATTAGTTGTGATGTCAGCCTAAATGCTCCACAGGAATGTTTCTAAAAGCAATAGTCAGCTGCTAACACTCACTAATCATGCTCCAAAGTCACTTGGTCATCATAGCACAGCTGTAGAAATCATTGTGATCATTATCCAACACGAGTATGACCAGCCTCACTCTCATTACATCCGCTTTGCAAAGCAGACGGGAAATCATCAAGCAAACAAGAAAGACCAATAAGCTGTCAGCAGATGTTTCCTTTCCTCGATAAAGCTGCATGACAAGGTCCATGCACACAGACTGAACATGTGTACTTCAAACATGCTATATAGATCAGAGAAGAAGTTTTGTGCATTCATCATGATTTTCAGGATGGTCAGAATCCGATTGATTTTGACAGACAAGCTTGACCTTACAAGAATTGACCATGATAAATAGTGCCTGACCTATATTTCTTTACTGATTCTGCTAATATGTAGAGTGGACAATGGCTGATAATAACACTAATATATGTATAATATAGTTGAGATGAGATGTACACAAAATTGTATTCATGCAATATGGCATAAATGCACAAACAATATTTTGGTATGTGTTAGTGTTAGTTTGGTAGGCTAAATGGGTAATTTGTCTCTGGCAAAAGGGCTTTTAATAGAACTTGCGGTCTATGCAGTAGAAAGAGAGTAAGGTTTTTTTTTTTTAATGCGAGGTGCTACCTGCTAGATCTAACAGAGAAAAGGGACTGTGGCGTTGGTCAAAACACATCATCTGATGGCCTTTTGCTGACAAATAAATGGATATCTGGGAGCAGGTAACAAAAACAAAGAGTACACATAAACATATAGCTTCCACCAGAATACTACCATTGAAAACCAAATTAGTCACCAAAAACAACCTGATACCAACATGACAAAAATCTATTAAATAAGCTGCCTTACCAAAACCGTTAGCATGTTGCTTAGCTAATTACGTGAAACATCACATACACAAACATACATGGCACACACACAATTTTTTTTTCAAATTTGATTAGGTTTAACTATTTTTATACACTTCATGGTAGGGCTGCACGATGTGTCATTTAAGCATTGATATCGCGATGCACGAATCCACGGTTGTCACAGCGCAGGATCTGTGATGTAGGCTGTCGTAGTTGATCCGTTATTCATTAACTGTAAGGGCCATCTGCTCCCTGGCCCTTGATGAATGTGATTCGCGGAGAGCGCGAGAGAGAGCGCGCGAGAGAGAGAGAGCGCTTCAAACAACACGAGCGCTGTCTTGCTCTCTCTCCCTCGCGCATATTAATCAATTGACACGATGGTGTCGATGTTTGAATCATTTAAAATGAGAATGTAAATCTGCTCACATCATTTTTGTTTGTAATAAAAAATTTGATTAGATTTCATATCGCAACATATATCGCAGAAAAATAAAATATCGCAATGTCATTTTTTCCCAATATTGTGCATCCCTACTTCACGGCATCTAATAAAATAATAGAACAGATTCAGGCATTGCCTCCTCTGAATATATCCAATGCTGCTTTATAATGCAGGCAAAAAAGCAACACTTTCCTGACTACTGTTTGAAATATCCTTCTTGTTAGGAGTGTATCTATAATGTCTTTAAATGCTCACTGGGTTTCGGAAAAATTATTTTATTGTTTGAATGACATCATATTCACATCCTTTATTATGAAAATGAATAGAAAAGAATTCATACTAGAACACTAAATCAATAAATCAGAATCCGATTTCAGCAGAATGGGTTTCCCGAATGCTTATCAAAATCTGAGAGGTATCGAATGAACAACAGACAATGTTGTCTCTGCGGTTAAGGAGGACGAGCCTCTGAGGATAACACTGCAAACCTGTTAACACCACGTTAAAGGCATTGAGGTGTCGATGGTGCTGAATGAATTATGGGGTAAATCGGCATGACACAGCAGGAAATGAGATGCATCTTGAACTTGATATGGTTTTCTTTGTTCACCGTTGCAGAGATTGCAATGTGTTGCTGATGCATGTGCAGAAACACTGCAGACCATCCTAACCAGTTGACATACACCATACAGTACAAAAGTCTCCCCACACACTAGGGTGCGCGATATGGAAAAAATATAATATCACAATTATGATTTTTTTTTTTTTATATCACGATTCTTGATTTTATCACAATGCTTTGTCATGTTGGTTTTACTATTTTGCAGGTTGTCTGAGCATTAGAGCCAAACTAATTTCCCTATTATAAAGACAACGCCTTTCAAGGTAACAAAAAAGAAAAAGAATAGCAGATATTTAGGCCAAAGAGGGTGAAGATAAACAGTTTTGTTCTTATATTTTTTAAGTGTTTTTAGCAGGAGCAAACAAGAAATTGAATGAACAAATATTCAAATAAAACATTATATATAAACTGATTCCTAAAGCAACTGAATTCATTTTTTTCAATCACGATCAGTGAGTGATTTTTCTCTTTGAAGATTTTTCTCTCACTCAAAAGTGGTCTTAAACCTGAATGGGTTTCTTTCTTCTGAACATAAATGCTATTTTGAGGAACGTGAAAAACCAAACAGTTGCTGGTCCACAGTGACTTCCATTAAATTCAATGTGGACCAGCAACTGTTTGGTTACCCACGTTTTTCAAAATATCTTCTTTTGTGTTCAGCACAAGAAAGAAATTAATACATATTTGGGATAACGAGACAGTCAGTAAATAATGTCAGACATTAAATTTTATGATGATCTATCCCTTGACAGTAATGACAGCAGGCTGCATGTTTAATAGGCCTACTGTCCCTTTAAGAGCTGCACGCATCTAATATACAGGCATATATATATTTTTCTCTCAACTGATTACTTTCATTTTAGACATAACCAACTTGAGTCTACATGTAAAGTTTTGACAGTAATAGCGCAAAAGATAGCTTAGTTCAATAATCAGGTGCTGTTTGACAGGCTTTAGCATGCTTCAAGTTTATGCACCGCTCAGAAAAAGCACAGGTCAGACCAGCACACGAATGAAAACACTGCTGTGAATGCGTGTGGTGTTGTACAGTATATGACAGAGGTGCCAGGACTGATAGAATGTGTGCTGTAGAACAATACAACGATATTTCTTTGTTGGTACCATGATGCTGATCCTCAACTTTCTTTGTCAACTCAGGCTTTGATCCTGAGTTTGGGGAGTTGAGTTTTCATATGAAACATGTATATAAAATAAATGATCTTGCTCTATCAGTGCAGTCACAAGGGAAAATTGTTAAGTTTATACATTTGAAAATATATAGTGATAGAGACTCGAACATGAAAATATTTGAAAGCAAAATTTGAAAGCTGATCATTTATTTCTGATTAAAAGTAAGAAAAAGCACAAAACTTATTGCAATTATTGGATGGCAGGCATGTTACAAATAAACTGTCCTTCCAAGCAAGATGTCAAATGGTTCAGTTTTATTTAAAAATCTCAGTTCATATGTAATATTTTACTGCATAATTATTACATACTGTACAGAAATATATTTTGTATTCAATTACCATCTACAGTGTGGTAGGCTATAGTCACTGAGCTTCGCGATTGATATTTCTTATCCTGCCCGAAAAGACCATAAATGTTACAGTTCACATCTGCGGTAAGAATTAACTAACAGATGTGAATCCTAAAAATTAATTTAATGTTTTTTACTTTACACCTACCTCTGACTAGGCATACATTTTTGTCTCAGACGTAGCACTACGCCGAGCTGGTGCAACGGATATAAATGGGAAATATATATACTAGTGATATATATCAAATATATATATAAATATATATTATATTTGATTTATACAAGTTAATTGAGATATAATGGAGGTTTTTAATAAGTTATTTCCTTGCATTGACAATTTAATGCACTGCATTATTTTGCTTATTTCGGGCCTCGGGAAACAAGCCAAGAGTTTCCTTAAGACCTTTTTAATCTGCATATAAAACATTAGATATTTGTTTAATTTTAATTTTTTGTTTGACGGTTAAAACAAAACAAAAATATTTGTTGTTTGCCTCAATAAATTGGGTTCATTTAAAAATGAAAAAAAAATTATATTGCTCTTTGTTAAAAAAAATAATTTGTTCAATAATTATAGAAACCAAATGATATGAAACATGATATCGTTGATAAAATTTTTTTTTTGCTATATTGTCCAGCCCAAAAAAGCACACAGCTGGCAGCATGAATATTAGCCCTGCTGTCACTTTAAGAGATACAATTTACAGTTTCACAAGTATTTGCATTCTCAACTCTTTACGTTTATTTATTACATAACCGGCGAGGGGTTTACATGAATAATAAATAAACACTGCATATTTTTTACACATATTTGCGTGCATTTGACCGTTTTTGGCACTAAAAGTTTCCATGACCCTGTTGTGTTCTGATTCTCAGCACATACATGGTAATCCTCCAGAGGAACATTATTTTCATTTTTCAGTTTAGTGAAATTAACTTCTGCTTTAAAAGCCTTATTTTTGTTTTCAGATTGTAATGTTACAATTTTAGAATGAAATGTGATTTTAACCCTTTTTTGCACGTAATATTAAGGCACATGGTTACATTAACTTTATTTGTTTTCATAGCCTTTAATATGTATTGTTTTGTTGGACAACACTGGGTGGTAAGTTAAATAAATAGCTATTAAATACAGATTTTTTTTTATACAAATACAAAAATATCCAGATATATATCGGATATCGCAAATCTGCCCAAAAATACAGAGATATGATTTTTTTGCCCATATCACCTAGCCCTAGAATTAGCTGAGATATTCAATGTCTGATCTGCCCCAAACTTCACACGTTCGATAAGAGTCCTGGTCTGAACACATCTAAAGGCCAAAATTCTGTTATTTGCATAGCGCCACCTGCTGGTAACAGGAAATTACTTGTTATACACAAATTTATACATGTAAAGTCCAATCTGCACTAGATTTCACGTTTGGTAAGATTCCTGTCCCTAAGGCATCTAAAGGCCAATATTCAGTTATGCCCATAGCGCCAGCTGTTGACGACAGGATATTTCAGGTATTACACTAACTCAAAAATGTTCAATTTGCACCGAACTTCATGTTTGATAAAAGTGCTGGCCTAAAGACATCTACATGCTAAAATTCAGTTCTAGTCAGAGCACCACCAGCTGGCAGCAGGAAGTTTGGCACATATAAATGACTTTGACATATTTCTCCTATATTAACTACTTTAAATGCATGTTGCTCATCTTTTCACTGGTTTTCTAATGTGGCGTTGAGCCCAGGTGTGAGGGCCCTTTCAGTGCTGCTTATAGATTTAATGTTTTCCTTATTTTCTCACTTGAAGGTATGTTAATTTTTTAAAAGAAGTTTGTTTTGTTTATAGTTTAGGCATTGTCTTATATACGTGTGTAAACTTGTGAAGCAGGCAGCGGTCTTCCTGCAGATGAGGATCTAGTGAGATCTTGAAACTGAAACATCACAGAAGAAATCTAACAGACTGTGAAGGTGCGGTGAACATCCTAACCACATATGTTTTGGTCATTTTCATGTTTGATCCAGCTGCATCCTGCCCAGGCAGCAGTGCAAACAAACGTTTGACAAGGTTGTTGGAACTTATTTCAATTAGGGCTGTGATGGTGGCAGATTTTTTCTGGGCTAACAAATTATTATTTATATATATAAATATATATAGAGGCTGGACAATGAAACTGAAAGACTGGCCAAAATAATGTTGGAGGTTTCATGGCTATATTTGTGCAGCCTGATGTCTAGTATTCAATGATTGCATATTGCACCAGTTAGAGCAGAGTGTGAAGGTTGAATAAGCAGAGCAATAGCACAGCTGTACATAAAATATTGCAATCCATACAACATATTGAGAGACATATCAGAGTTCAAAAGTGGACAAATTATTGGTGCACGTCTTGCTGGCATATCTGTGAACAGGACAGCAAGTCTTTGTGGTTTATCGAGAGCTACGGTATCCAGGGTGATATCAGCACAAACCACATCCTACAGGTGTAACTGTTGATGCATAAGGAAGCGGTCTGAAAGGGATGTCCAGGTGCTAACCTGGATTGGATCCAAAACACATGAAACCACAGCTGGTTAACTCACTGCAGAATTAAATGTGCACCTCAGCTCTCCTGTTTCCATCAAAACTATTTGTTGGAAGCTGCACTGGGTCAATATACATGGTCGGGCTGCTATAACCAAACCTTAGGTGACTCGTGTCAATGCCAAGAATCGGTTTCAATGGTGCCAGCAGTGGAAATCTTGGGTTGTGGACAGTGTGAAACATGCATTGTTGTCTGATGATGAATCCACTTTCACTGACTTTCCCACGTCTGGGAGAGTTACGGTGTGAAGAACATGTCTCTGAAATGGTTTTCAAAACTGTCCTGGAGCAGACCAGCACTATCTCACTCATCATCAAACACACCTGATTCAACTCGTCAGCTCGTGTTTATTTTAGCACTTCCGTCAGTGAATACGCAGTCTGAAAAACACTAAGATAAATATCAAAGAAATAATACAGCTAAACAAGAAAGTAGCCTAAATAACAAAGTTAAACACACTGTCTGAGCAGCACAGAGTGACAAAATAAGTGATGCTACACTGGATGCTGCACGACATGACAAATCCCAGACAGTAAACTGCCTCGTCCTATTTATGAGGTACTGACAAATTCGGATTGATGATATGAATGGAGATGGCTCCAGATTGGCGATGTAATATTTGGTTTCCCGACAATGTCCATCGCCTAACACAAAATTAATTGAATGCAGTGTATGGCATTTGTACGGTGGCCGAGATAGCTCAACACGCTGCAATTTCAGAAAACACATGCAAATTGAAAAAACACCAGCAAATAAAAAAAAAACATCTTCATCAGTTTGACAACACAAGTATTGCAAATCCTCACAACACATGCATATAACAAAACGAGCTGCAAATCCTCACAACACATGCATATAATGAAACGCGCTGCAAATCATCACAACACATGCATAAACGAAACAAGCTGCAAATCATCACAACACATGCATATTAAGAAATATTGCAAATCCTCACAACAAAATGCACTGACCACAATGGAAATGTTTTGAGGAAACCTCAAAAAGTGTCGGACCCGGCTGAGATTTGCTTATCGTGCTGGTCAGTGGAGTTGTTGGTGAACTGAAAGGTGACGTTTTTTTTCATGGTGTTTTGAAGGATTTGCAGCACGTTTCGCTATATGCATTGATTGTGATGATTTGCAGCGCGTTGTTTATATGCATGTGTTGTGATGATTTGCAGCGCGTTTTGTTATATGCATGTGTTGTGAAGGATTTGCAGCGCGTTTCGTTATATGCATGTGTAGTGATGATTTGCAGCACGTTTCGTTATATGCATGTGTTGTGATGATTTGCAGCGCGTTTCGTTATATGCATGTGTTGTGATGATTTGCAGTGCGTTTCGTTATATGCATGTGTTGTGAAGGATTTGCAGCGCGTTTCGTTATATGCATGTGTTGTGATGATTTGCAGCGCGTTTCGTTATATGCATGTGTTGTGAAGGATTTGCAGCGCGTTTCGTTATATGCATGTGTTGTGAAGGATTTGCAGCGCGTTTCGTTATATGCATGGGTTGTGAGGATTTGCAGCGCGTTTCGTTATATGCATGGGTTGTGAGGATTTGCAGCGCGTTTCGTTATATGCATGTGTTGTGAAGGATTTGCAGGGCGTTTCGTTATATGCATGGGTTGTGAGGATTTGCAGCGCGTTTCGGTATATGCATGTATTGTGAAGGATTTGCAGCGCGTTTCGTTATATGCATGTGTTGTGAAGGATTTGCAGCGCGTTTCGTTATATGCATGTGTTGTGAAGGATTTGCAGCGCATTTCGTTATATGCATGGGTTGTGATGATTTGCAGCGCGTTTCGTTATATGCATGTGTTGTGAAGGATTTGCAGCGCGTTTCGTTATATGCATGGGTTGTGAGGATTTGCAGCGCGTTTCGTTATATGCATGTGTTGTGAAGGATTTGCAGCGCGTTTCGTTATATGCATGTGTTGTGAAGGATTTGCAGCGCGTTTCGTTATATGCATGGGTTGTGAGGATTTGCAGCGCGTTTCGTTATATGCATGTGTTGTGAAGGATTTGCAGCGCGTTTCATTTTATGCATGTGTTGTGAAGGATTTGCAGCGCGTTTTGTTATATGCATGTGTTGTGAAGGATTTGCAGCGCGTTTCGTTATATGCATGTGTTGTGATGATTTGCAACACTTGTGTTGTCAAACTGATGAAGATGTTTTCTTCATTTGCTGGTGTTTTTTCAATTTGCATGTGTTTTCTTAAGTTGCAGCGTGTTGAGCTCTCTCGGCCACCGTACATTTGAGATAATTTGTGAATTACCATAAAACAAATTGAAACTATTACTGTTATTACTTATTACTGTTACTATTATACTTGAGACATAAAAACTACATAGAATGAATCTAATCTGATTTAAAACTGAAACTACACAGAGGCTTTTCAAAGCCTTCAAGGCTTCAGAAAACTGACTGATAATTAGGTCAGAAGATGCGCTTAATCAGCTTTGGCAGTCAGACTGAGTCCAATTATAAACTCAAACTGTTTCATAGTGTTGTGCAGAGACATCAGTATCAAAGGCATTTCAGCATCACTAAATTTTAGTGGCTGAAGCCATGATTTTCACATGGTCAACATTGGATCTAGATGATATTTTAAGATTCACAATATAAGAACCACTGCTGTGTAAAGAGAATTAGAAGATTGAAAATACGCAACATGGCCAAATTATCATTATTTTGTCCCCCCTAGATCTCTTCTCATTAAAAAAAAAGACTACTGCTTCCCTGCTCATTAAAACTGTCATGTGGTGCAACCAGTAAAGTCATGTGGTAACCCGACACATCAACTTATCATGTGCATCAAGATCATCTTAAAATATTAGATAATTTCGACTTTTATGGCAAGGTAAGTTCAGGTTGTTAAAAAATATGTAGAAAAATATACATGTATACACAATATACATACAAATTTACAGAAATATAGACTAAATATATACAGTTTCTAAACCAGAACAAACAACCAGCTAGACAAGGCCATTCGTACTGTGTATGAACATCATCCATTATCATCACTGCACTTTATAAAGTCTCATCTCATTTTAAAACCAAACTTGTGCCCTTGATGGATATGAACAAGATATGGATATGGTCAGTGGTTCTCTAATACTTCATTAGCGTTTATATTCATCACTCTCTCTCTCTCTCACACACACACCCACACATCCCCTCCAGAGGCCCAGATGTTCTTTGCCTTCCAACCCACTGCAGCACAATCAAGCCCAATCCCTGATTATCCCATATTAAATGAACCAGATCAGTCACAGACAAAGTCTAATAGAGCAAGTAATGTGCATGCTAACTTCACTGACAGTCCAGATGAGTGAAGTGACACTAAATAGACATGAAGCTGTTATGTTTTCATTGTACCACAATGGAACATCTCAACAATACTACGAAACTAAACTGTTTGCTTGGATACTTCTTATCAGTCCACTTAAGAAACTCAAATACAGTAGCATATGATGCAGAAAAGGGTTGGGAAAAATATTCCCAATGCAATTGCTAAATAAATACAAAGATTTTTGTTGTTGACAAAGGCTGTACAGGCAATAAGACTGCATTTTTTACAGATTTAATTTTAAGGATGTTTCCTCAATGAACAACCAGCACAACATCAAATGTTTTGTAATATTTGTCCTGAGTCACAGCACTGCTCAAATATACTTCCCTAAACTAACAAATACACAGTCTAGCATGATGTACATAATGTTGCCTTAGCACAATTTTAAAGTAAATATAAAGTTTGGGGTTGGGAGCTGGCCTTTGATTAGCATAAAAGTGATGCATAATCTTTTATGCAGATGGGTCAAAGACAGTAGCAACATGTGATTATGTCTCATGGAGCAAAACACGTACGGTTCCATCAGATCTGGTGCCTTTTCCTCTTTCCTGTTTTAGTGTCATTGCAGAGGTTTTTTAAAGAGTGTCAGATCAGATAAAACTCATATCTATGTTACAGAGGTGTTGTGAGTTCAAATTATGGACACACGGCTCATCATATTTTGAGATAATTACACAAGTTCTTCTGACGCTTTCATTCATTCTGCCTTTAACTGATAAAACTGTCAGAAGAGAAAGACGTGTGCACTGCAGTTGACAGTATATGGACCACAAATGACAATCAAGCATTAAACCCAACATGATTTTTAGTGGATGAAGTCAGTTCTCCTCAAGTTTACCATAGGTATATTTTATCATATGAAAAAGATCTGTCTGACAACCATGAAGAATCCAAATACTTATTTGATTGTACATGCATTTTTGTCAAATAAATGTGGAGTAACCAACCACCAACCAAAAGAACTTCTAAATAAATCATGAGCATCATAGTTTGTCAACAAGCTGCACACTGACTGAAAGCTGGACTGGATCATAAATGAGTAGAATGGAGCAACAAAGATCCTCCCAATGTGCTCACTAGAAAAAGACCTCCACCACAAGCAAAAGAAAAATAAATTGCTTTACAAATTTTATTTATTGAGGCTATTGTAAGCTATCAATCTCAGTATATTTGAACTTTTATATCATTTTCAATATATTAAAATATTTAAATGCAAGAAATAAACTCGTCTACATCTTGGATGGCCTGCAAGTGAGTTTATTTTCAGTACATTTTCATTTTTGAGTATGCAACGTCCTGTGACACACATTCCCAAAATCCATGTTTCGACTGACATGTGACGACATACGCATAATTGCCTATTTGATAATTGATAAACAGTGGCAGCCGATGATAAAGAAATGTGATAAACTGGTATGGTAGGAGTTTTGTGTTGTAAAGTCTGTGTTACCTGCAGAGGAGGAGTCGTCATGTTCGGAGCTCAGGTATCCGTCAGGTGTGCTGCGTCCAGACCCGTGAGACCCGTGAGAGCCGCGAGACCCTCGAGAGCCGCGGAGCGCGAGGCAAGGAGACAGTCTGCCATCATCCGAGTCCAGCTCTCGACTTGAGCGGACGCGAGGATTCAGCCGCTGACTGTCATGGACGTTAACCTTTGGGTTGAGGATGTTTTTTCGCAGAAAGTTTTCGTTGAGCTCCTCGTCTTCAAACTCGTGGTCACTGTCTTGCTCGTTTATCCGTTGCTCGGCAACGCACCGAGAGATGTCGCGCGCCGCGGAGAGGTCTCGCGGAATATCGGGCTTCTTCCGAGGAAGGACGAGGATGGGTTTCCCTGTCTTGATGCCCCGGAGTAACGTTATGTCCCCGCCTTTGCTGTCTGATTCGCAAGGACTGGCCTTCTTTGAATCTGTCTTGTTACACCGACTTTCAAAGACAGAAGTTTTCTTCTTCTGCGCGATGGTGGTCTGCAGGTAGATCACCTTGAACTTCTCCTCCGTGAGAGCCTGCTGTAGCACCTTCAGATTGGCTTTGCATCTCTTCAGCTCTGCCTCGATGTCCTCCACCGAGCTGAGGTTCATCACGGGCGCTTCGCCGTAGGGAAACTCATTCCTCCAGTGCTTCTCAAATTCCGCCTGTTCCCACATTCTCAAAGTCCTTGAATATGTCTCGTTCCTGCTAAAACGACTTGGCTTCACTGTCTCAAACGCCTGTTGTTAAATAGCGACTGCTCTTTTTTATCATCGCACACTCACACATCACATATCAGTTTACAACTGAAAAAAAAACTTTCAGCTTCCGCTACATTGGAAAGTCGTGACGTCAGCTGGAGACGGAGCCAATCAGATCGTTTAGCCGTTTGCCTCTAGACGCGCAAAATCCCAGCCTGAGGTTGCTTTTAAACACACCATTGAAGCACCACCTGTTCAGTAAACACGCAGCTCAGGTTTACAAATAAATGTACTCCCAAATTTAAATCAAATTCAAATGAGTAATAAAAAAGTAATAGTTACAATGTAGTTAATAGTTAAACTGATAGAAAAATAAATAAATAGGCCTAAATATATTTTTTAAAAAGGTCGAGTAAATACTAGAAAACTTTTTTTAAAATGAAAATAACAATAGTTAATCAAGCATCATAATAACATATAAAGTACATCATTCATCCAAATATAAGCAAACACTTATAAAAAAAAATAAAAGTAACAATAATCATTTACCAATATTTAATGATAATGTATTGTATTACAATATTTCATATTAAATATAAATGCATCAAGATTGAGCAACAGAAATGACGAGTAAATGTTTAGTAAAAAAGGCAAAGGCATACAAAATCTTTGTATTTCCTGAATAAGAGGGGTTTTATACTTTTTTGCATCTGTTTTATAATAATTGGGAAGAGAGTGGTCATTTACACAAAATGATTTTTTTTTCCTCCAGTACATTTGAGGTCAGATTTTTATCTCCCAGTTAAGTCTAATTCATAATCCATTTTCTGTTCAGAGCTGCAGGGCCTATTCTTCATTCAGATCCCCCTTCTCACCTTGATGTCAATACCATTAGCAGAGACGTGCGGGACAAATTTGATATGGGTATCATCGTGTCACTGGAGAATGGGAATGGCCAAGTTCCAGCAGTTCTATGAGAAACTGAAGATGAGAGATGTGTGTCTGATAGCCACATGTCACATCAGAGATGAGAGGGGGGAGAGGGGTCTTCTGCATGGATCCATCCACTTTAGAAAGTCTTTAGGAGCTTGAGATGTTACAAATGCTACATTTTTTCTTTGTTTATAAAAATAACTATCGTTTTCATTTCTGCAGCCTCTCAGCGCATAATCAAACAAAGCCCTCACAAGAGTTTTAATATTTGTGCTTATGCATTAGCACTGGACATACAAATGTAGTTTCAGCTGGACTACATATTAATAATTCATGACATTTTGCATCCTTTGATCCCATGTTCAACCTGAGCCCTTGTAATATGAATTTGTGTGGGACATTCAGTAGTTTAGCACTAAATAACTATATTTATTTTAACATGTTAAAAAATATACAGAGGGTTTAAAGGGATAGTTCACCCAAAAAACAAAAACAAACTCACCTTGAAAACTCTGACATAGTTTACTCACCCTATTTAAAAAAAATGTTTAAACTGTTTAGTCCTTAAAATGAAAGTCAGTGGGGTCCAAATCCAAATGAATCCAAATGGGGTCCAAATACAATGACTTCAATTGAATTCATTGTATGGAATAAATAAACAAATAATTGTCTTCTGTGGTTTGGAACTATGTGAGGGGCAGTGAAACAGGATTATTATAATTAAACTTAAGCTAAAATTAAGAAAAAAAAAAATGTTAACTGAAATAGAATTAAATTATTATTTTTTTTTAAATTCACGTAGTTGTCAAAGCAACATTTGTTTTATTTTAGTTTTATTAAACTAAAACTGAAATAAAAAGAAAAATATATAGACATTAACAACAGTAGAAGACAAAACATACAAAAAATACTGAAACGTCAATGATAAACGTTAAAATTATAATCACCTTTATAAAAAAACAAAATAAAACAATTTAAGAAAAAGAAATCGATTCAAAATATTAGAAAAACCATAATAGTATCTCAATGACACAAAAATAACACAAGTAAATATTGTCAAAATGTTTAATTTCATGTATAAATTGGTGAAGGAAATTACATTTTCAGAAAAGAAAAGAAAACAGAATAAAAAAAAGGAAAATTACTTGATTTCCTTGTACATGGATAAAACTATGTGTAAGATGGTAATTATGAGGCAGTTGGGGGAGGAAAGAGGAGGCATGCTCTGTTACATGAGAAACAGGAGATGAGTGCATTCACTGAAGCTAATGCAGTCATACCTCTGAAAGGCAGAGGGCTCGTCTCATCACAGAACACTCAGTCTGCATCAACCCTTAGAAGGGTGTAAAAATCTAACCTGATCTAGTAGAATTCTTAGCATACCTAACAATTATTCACCAATTATTGTAGTCGTGCCAAAGCCACCGGGTGTAGAGCCATTATAAAACTGGCATGTGTCAGAAACTAAATACCCGATTAGGTCATCCTTTATTTGATATGCATCAATGCATTTAACTCCTGTTTGAATAGCGGCCAAAGAGAGAAAGTCTTCCTGTAAATTCAAGCTTGCTTGAGTAGCTCTTACCATTATTCGATGGAAGTTCAGTACAAAATCTTTCATTTGGCAAAGAAAGAAACCTTTGGAAGGCTTTGTTCCTTTTTTGGACTCTGTCCCAGAACTCCAAGGTCATTTTTACTAAAAGCCTATTAAACTTTTACCGATCAGCAGTGACTTGTAAATGGATGATACATAACTTGGTTAGTTACCATGGTGATTCACACATTAAAATCACTCCACACTTTCTATCAAACTGATGAAATGGATTTATAAAAAAGGAGGGACACAGTGACATGCATGATGCACCACATTTTACCATCTGTGTGTAAGACACAAATGACAATGAATCAACTAGATGATGGTGATCTAACAAAGATTTAGATGCCCATTTCATGTTAGTATGCATATTAGCCCATCCCACAGATCATTTACAATAAGTAGTATAAGGGGAAAATTCACCATGTGGCATTTGTTCACTAATGCAAACATATATTTTGCTGATTAAAGAAAATGTGGCTAAAGATACCCAAATCCAGTTTTGGGATTTGGGAATTCATGGATCCAAGTACTGCAAGTTGCAAGAACAACAGTACTTTTTAACATCTTGGAATCACATTTTGGGTAGAAAAGGAAGTTATTTTCTCAATGATGAAGTGCTGCCCTCTAGTGGTCAATCTGTACAACCAAACATGTAACATGTACGATCTTAAAGGAATAGTTTGCCTCAAAATGAACAGGCCATTCCTCAGGCCATGCAAGATGTGGATCATAACAGATTGGGAGAAATTTAGTATTACATAACTTGGTCGTCAATGGATCCTCTGCAGTAAATGGGTGCCGTCAGAATGAGTCCAAAATCTTGATTGTAACAAAATAAGTAATCCACACAACTCCAGTCCATCAATTAACTTTAAACCATCTTCTATCCATTATACTTTCTTCAGTGAAAAAGATGTCTCGTCTGATTCAGGAGAGAAATCTGCACAGGTCAAGCACCGTTTACAAACCCAGTCCAAAACAAATATGTTGGTGGATTTTGATCTAAGAGAAGGAAGTGGAAGGAATATTATGGATTATGGACAGGTATTTTGGCCAGAAGTGACAGTAAAATGTCTTTATGATGATGAATTTGTTTCTTACATTCACATAACTTTTTGCTTCACAAGATGACTGGAGTTTATGGACTGGAGTCAATTAATTGTGGATTTTTGTGATGTTTTTATCAGCTGTTGGACTCATTCTGACAGCACCCATTCACTGCAGAGGATCCATTGGTGAGCAAGTGATGTAATTCTAAATTTCTCCAAATCTGTTCCAATGAAGAAACCAACTTATCTCCATCTTAGATGTAGATACTTAAATGATGGCAAGTACATTTAGAGCAAATTTTCAAAATGAATTTTCCTGCTGCTTTTCATACAGTTGAACACTGTTTATTAGTTGAGAGGCTTAGACAGCAGGTTGGCATCTCTGGAACAGCCTTGAAATGGTTTCCATCATACTTATCAGACAGGACTTTCTCAGTAAGGGTTCAAAATTATATCTCATCAACAGCACCTGTGTCCTGTGGTGTTCCCCAGGGTTCTGTTCTGGCCCCATTGTTTTTTGCTTTGTATATTCTGCCTTTGGGGAAACTGGTAAGTCATTTTGAAGGCATTTGCTATAATTGCTATGCAGATTATATTCAACTATATATTTCTTTTAAGCCTCACGAAATTATAAAATTGTCTACTCTTTTCAATTTTATAAACTCTATTAAAGTCCGGATGGAAAATAATTACTTAGTTAAATCCTGAAAAAATCTCGGCTCTTGCTGGTGTTCTCCCAAAAATCATGGAAAGTCTTGGTCCTTGTAATTTGTTCATATGGGACAAGCCTTCAGCCTTGATCAACGTGAATTATTTGCGTAATTGTTTTTATCAGTTGAGAAAATGAAGGCCAGTTGTGTCTTCAGTGGAGATGGAAATTATTATACATGCATTTATTTCCTCCCACCTTGATTATTGTAACTCTCTTATTACTTGTCCTAGTACTTAATCCCTGAAACTTTTACAAGTGGTTCAAAATGCTGCTGCTAAGCTTTTAACTAAGTCATCAAAAAGATCTCACATAACCCAAACTTTTAGTTTCTTTACATTGGCTGCCTGTCAAATTTAGAATTAATTAAAAAATGATTGTGATGGTCTTTAGAGCATTGCATGGTGAAGCCCCTGTTTATGTAAAAGAGATGTTGCAACCCTATAACTCCAGTACAAATAGGAGGTCCTCAAATCAGATCCTGATAGTTGTTCCACATTTTTAAATTGAGGACAAAAGGAGCCAGTGCCTTTGAAGTAGTTGCTCCCAAGTTGTGGAAAGCTCTTCCTCTGAAACTGAGATCTGTGGACATTTTTTAAAAAGCAGCTGAAAACTCACTTGTTCAAACTTGCATTTGTATAACCTGTTCTTTTAATTGTCATGTCTATTTTTTAATTTTGATGTAAAGCACTTCCTCTTGAAAGGTGCTATAGAAATAAACATTACTCACTTATTCACCTTGATGTAATTCCAAACCAGTATACAATGTGAATGAGTAAATTAATGTTTCATTTTAAGGTGAACTGTTTTTATAATAGAGGGTCTGTTGAATTAAAAAGTGCAAAGTAGATTTAATGAACAACTTTTTTATTGTTTGTTTTGAAAAGATCTTTATGAGACAAAATAGAAATCTTGTGGCTTTATGTAAATGGTTTATATAATACATTTACATTATTAAATTATTTACTCCATATTAATTCATTTAATTAAGACTGATGAGACTTCATGTAATACAAATACATTGTGACAATGCCTATTACATTAATGTACATTAAAATCCACATTTTGACAACATTTAACTTTTTCAAGCAATACTCAATTCCACCTGGACCTTAACAACATCATACAACACAGTATGTAATCAACTTGATGGAATAATTGGTAAATGCATTAAAAATAAAGAATATTCTTCTTGAATTTGAAATTAACAAAAAACATCATTTCACATAAAGAGAATATATTATTCCTTGCATAGATAGATATGACATTTTAAAACATCACACTATTTCAAAAACAACACACGGTAATGGGCCTTTCAACAGTTTACACAAGCCATTTACATCCCCAAACAAAATCAAAGTGGAAAATGCACACATATTTCTCTAAAATCACAATTCTGCCAAAGCTTTTCAGTCGCTGCTGAGCAAAGTCCACCATATAGTTTACCAAATCATGTTTTATATTACTGCATCTTCCTATTGTAAGAGCTCTTGTAACAATTTCTGACAAAAATTACTTTCTATTTGTTCAATTAAGGCAATATTTGGGTTGCACCACTGAAATGAGGATAAAGTCAAGAACTCCAAGACTTAGTCTACAACACTTTCGCATCACAAACAGCACAAAATACAGAGAATTTCGACAGATGATTCATCTCCCATGATGCATGACATACAAGCACAGTGCTGAGAGGTTATTTTGTGGTTGTTTTAAGGCTGTTTCAGGTCAGTATTTGAGTCAACAGTGTGTGGCAGTGAAGACTGTTCCTGAGCTTGTGCATTTCATCAGGATCTGAACCGTGCAGACAGACATACACTAGAGGTAGACCTATATAGTATTTAAAAAATCTAGCAATATAAATTCTTTCTTACATATCGTGGATTTCTTATTTGTACGACTCAAACTGTTAGAAAATGTAAAAAAACAATATTCATTTTAGAAATAGATTTCAAATAAAAAACTAAAATTAGCTTTTTTACAATTTTAAGTGGGCAGATTGAAAGTAGACACACACACACAACTGATTCAAAGGTTTGGGACAAAAATACAGTAAAGATATTTAATCAAATATATGTAAAACAGTTTTCTATTGTTATATATTTTAAAACTTTTCAATTAATTTATAACTTAGTGATTATATATAGTAATTTGTTCCGGTGATGTCAAATCCTAATTTTTACTCTGGTCTTCAGTGTTCCATGATCCTTCAGAAATATGATATATATTCCGTATATACAGTGGTGTGAAAAAGTGTTTGTCCTGATTTGTTTTTTTGGCATGTTTGTCACACTTTAATGTTTCAGATCAAACTAATTTAAATATTAGTAAAAGATAACAAGTGAACACAACTTTTTATTAAACAAGTGAACAATAAAGTTTTTTATTATTAAAAGGGAAAAAAAAGATTACATGGCCCTATGTGAAAAATACGGAAGTTCTAAGCGGCCATGCATTATAATATTTTTTCTTCTTGTTTTCTCGTTATAACGACTTAATTTTCTCGTTTTCTCGACATAACAAAGTTCGTTTTCTCGTTATAACGACTTAATTTTCTCTAAGAAGTTACAAAACTGCGCCAGCAGGTGGCACTATAGACCTGAATATAACTGATGGGGTGTTGTACACTGTCCACTTTACTGTACGCGGACCTTCCTCGTGATCGCTATAATTTGTGCAGTCTTCATTACTGACATTTAATTAATTCATAAATGTTAAATGCTTGAATCAATATGAATATTTTGTGTATTAAGTTCCTGCTGGATGCATGAGTTTCACCAACGCGTTCTGTGTCATAAAATAACTGCTTATCAAAACCAAGGTTGACATCACTGTATTCTGTTTATCTAGGACGGGATTTAATGATGTAGGCTGATCTTTATTGTTAACCATATTGATGAGAAATGTGATGTATATGTAAAATCCATAGGCTAATTTAATTCAGTTTTGTTCTATAATGTTGTAATCGTTTTTTTCTACACACACACACACACACACACACACACACACTACACGTACACATGGACGCTCTTTTCAAACAGAAGCTTCTAACACACATGATATCTGCCACATCATATAATGACTACTACAAATTACAAATTATATATATATATATAAATGAAAAGTGAGTTTAATCCAAGCAGCTCTAATTTCGCGGTGTTGCCAATTAAACATGTTAATTACAAAAACAAAATGTTCCTTGTACTGTCTCTGGAAAAATCAACGGTGATTGATCAGCCTTTATTTATGTACAGTATTGTAGACGTTATTACCTAGGCGAAGCTAATTTTGCTGAAATATAGGCTACAGTAAGAGCGCCTGCATGGTTGTCCATCAGATGCCTGTCAAAGTTGAGTTCGTTACTATAGCAACAGTAAAACTGTCATGTCGTTATAACGAGAAAATAAACTTTCGTTATGTCGAGATAACGAGAAAAATAAGTCGTTATAACGAGAAAACGAACTTCGTGATGTCGAGATAACGAGAAAAATAAGTTGTTATAACGAGAAAACAAAAAGGAAAAAAAATTATAATGCATGGCCGCTTAGAACTTCCGTAGAAAAAGTGCTTGCCCCCTAAATCTAATAACTGCTTGGGGCACCCTTAAGGCGGGCATACACTGTGCGATTTCTGTGCAATTTCGGCAAGGTACCAACTCACACTGTACGGGTAGATCACATGCGATGTAAAGCCAAAGCTCACGATTTTTGTGCGCTCACTGTACGGTCCGATTGCCGAGTTGCGATTTGACTGCTCACACTATACGTGAGGAATCAACCGAATCAACACGTAGGATCCCTCAGAACCCGGATGTTTGTGGCTGTTTCAGAATAAACATGCTTTCCCGGGATAAACGCACTGCTTTGGTGATATGCGCAAAGCGCAATTATGTGTGCTGAAACGTCCACAAAAAAAAAAAAAAAAAAAAAAATAAAATTCCCTAAAAAGCGTATCTAGACGCGCAGGTGGCTAGGAAGACGTGGCCAATATGGTCAATCCATTTTGCAACGCGAACTGCAGGTAAGCTGGCGTTTTTTCCCCTCTTTTATTTTTATTTTTCTTTGCCATAACTCCACAAGTTTTCCCTCCATCACTTCAGTCCACACTACAAGCTGTGTCAGGTGTCACCATGGTTTCGTTTATGGTTTCACGCACGCGCAGTGAGGGAAACGCGGAAAATCGGTTCGTAGCCCTGCTTCAATAGTGTGATACCCCACGAGAGGCGACCAAAATTTCTGACATGTCAGAAATCCATCCGACCAACCGATTGCCGGTCGGGAGAGGCTTATCGCCTCTCATTTCCCCTTGTACACTGCATGAACACTGCACGACAAACGACGCACGAAAATGCTGAAATTCGGCCCGACCCGAAAAAGAGTCGCACGAGTCAGAATTCGGCTCAAAATCGGACCCGGCCTTAGCAGCAACAACTGCAATCAAGCATTTGCGATAATTTACAATGAGTCTGTTACCGAGCTGTGGAGGAATTTTGGTCCAGTCATCTATGCAGAATTGTTGCAATTCAGCCACATTGGAGGGTTTTCGAGCATGAACTGCCTTTTTAATGTCATGCAACAACATCTCAATAGGATTCAGGTCAGGACTTTAACTCCAAAGTCTTCATTTTGTTTTTCTTCAGACATTCAGAGGTGGACTTGCTGGTGTGTTTTGGATCATTTTCCTGCTGCAGAACCAGAGTTTGCTTCAGCTTGAGGTCAGGAAAAGATGGCCGGACATTCTCCTTCAGGATTTTTTGGTAAACAGCAAAATTCATGATTCTACTTATCACAGCAAGTCTTCCAAGTCCTGAAGCAGCAAAACACCCCCAGACCATCAGACTAGCACCAGCATATTTTACTGTTGGTACGATGTTCTTTTTCTGAAATGCAGTGTTACATTTACGTCAGACGTAATGGGACACACACCTTCCAAAAAGGTCAACTTTTGTCTCGTCAGTCCACAAAGTATTTGGATGAGTTGGCGCTGTGCTCCTGGGGTAATTTTGGTCGGCCGGACACTCCTGGGAAGGTTCTCCACTGTTCTATGTTTTTGCCATTTGTGAATAATGGCTCTCATTGTGGTTTGCTGGAGTCCCAAAGCTTTAGAAATGGCTTTATAACCTTTTACAGACTGATAGATCTCAATTACTTTCTTTCTCATTTGTTTCCGAATTTCTTTGGCTCTCGGCATGATGTCAGGCTTTTGAGGATCTTTTGGTCTGCTTCACTTTGTCAGGCAGGTCCTATCTAAGAGATTTCTTGATTGCGAACAGGTGTGGCAGTAATCAGGCCTGGATGTGGCTAGAGAAATTTAACTCAGGTGTGATGAACCACAGGTTTAACTGCAGGGCAAACACTTCTTCACACAGGGCCATGTAGTTTTGGATTTTGTTTTCCCTTAATAATAAAAACCTTCATTTAAAAATTGCATGTTGTGTTTACTTGTGTTGTCTTTGACTAATATTTAAATTGTTTGATGATCTGAATAATGTAAGTGTGACAAATATGCAAAAAAAAATAAGAAAACGGGAAGGGGGCCAACACTTTTTCACACCAATGTGTGTGTGTGTGTGTGTGTGTGTATGTATATATATATATATATATATATATATATATATATATATATATATATATTACAGCTGTCAAATGATTAAAATTTTTTAATCAAATTAATCAGAATTTTCAGTGGATTAATCAGGATTAATCACTATTTGCAATTACACCTGAATCCTAACCATTTTTTTTTCCTGAAGAGCATACCAAAAGATAAATAACAGGACACAGATACATAACTTTCATCAATATGTGGTTCTTTTTTTTCTGAATTTCAAAAGTTTAACATTTACTTAGATCAAATTTACCTGAGCACTATATTAAACCATGCCATTTAACTACAGATAGTGTAAGAGTTTTAGGTGAACCAGTGGTTAAATATAGCCACATATCTATGAAATTATGCATAGAGAAACTCGAAAGAATTAACTCAGAAACACAAACATGCGCCCTCTGCACACTCTTGTTTTTGAGAGTTGTTCATTTGCTCTGCCACAATACTTTAGGATCGATATTTTCACGTTTTGAAGGCTTCAAGTGCCAGTAAAACCAAGTAAAAATGCATATGCTTTTCCAAACAGCTGTAATTTTCGCTGGATTGCATGTAGGCGTTCTGCGCATGCGCAGTGTGAAACACAGGACGCTATAAAAGGAAGAAGCTCCAGCGTATCAACTACCAAAGTCGTCTCTGTTTATCAAGCTTGGCATGAATGTATTTGAGAGAAACTGGGGTAAAACCTTAAGCTTCTTCGGTGTTTTCGTCGCGGCGCTCGCCGCTGTTTTTCACTATCTTGAGAATTCAGAGATCGACGAGACTTTCCTGACCTGAATAATTCTGCGCATGCGTGAAATGCGTTAAAAAATTTGACGTAATTAACGACAAACAACTAATTAACGTCGTTAACGCGCTATTTTTGACAGCCCTAATATATATATATATATATATATTAATTTTAATAATCCAGTGAGATTTTTGTTTGCACAAGGAGTCTGACAGCAGCCAGTGCTCCACACAGAGATCGGATTTCATCATCATCAGTCTGTCTGGAATCACATGAAGAAACAGAACAAACTGAGACAGAATAAATCAAGAAGAACTGTGGCAATGTCTTCAGTGTCACATGATCCTTCAGAAATCATTCTAATATGCTGATTTATTATCAGTGCTGGAAACTGTGCTGCTTAATATTTTTTGGAAACCTGTGATACTTTCTTTCAGGATTCTTTGATAAATAAAAAGTTAAAAAGAAGAGGATTAATTTAAAATATTTATATTTTCTTCTATTGTTACATACATTGTTAAGATGTGATAGCACAGATTTATAATTTTAGAAAAGATTTATATTTTGAATAAATGCTATTCTTTTTAACTATATATATTAACTAAAATATATTTGGCAGCACAAAATATATTTGGCAGCACAACTGTTGCCAACACTGATAATTTTAACAATAAATCAGCATATTAGAATGATTTCTTAAGGATCATGTGACACTTTATACTGGAGTAATGGCTGATGCAAATTCAGCTTTGCAGCAAAGACATTAATTATATTTTAAAGGACATTAATATAGAAACCATTATTCTGTATTGTAATAACATTTTGCAAGATTACGGGGATTTCTTTCCTTAGTTTCCTTAGATTTTTCTCCTTAGTTTCATTTATAATCATCAAAATTAAAAGAAATAAACATTTGAAATATACGAGTCTGTGTGTAAGGAATGAATATAATATACAAGTTTTTGAATGGAATTAGTGAAATAAATCAACTTTTTGATGATATTCTAATTTTATGACCAGCACCTGTATGTATGTATGTATGTATGTATGTATATATATATATATATATATATATATATATATATATATATATATGTGTGTATGTATGTATGTATGTATGTATGTGTATATATATATATATATATATATATATATATATATAAATATATATATATATATATATATATATATATACATAATGACTGTTAAGAGAAAGCATTACTTGCATGCTTTTCTGATAGCGTTAGCAGCTAGTATTTCTCTACAAGTGGTCATGAAGGCCTGCTGTTTTTCATAATATGCAGCCTCATTAATAAACGTGGGGTACACTGTGTTGGCACCTTCATAAAGGACTGTTCTCCCATCGAACGTTAGGAACATAGGGTCACCGTGGTTCAAAGGCTCCCAGTCACAGTCCTACACAGAAAGAGAGAGAGAGAGGAAATGGTACAGGACCATTACTGTGGAAAATAAGTGAAGCCTGGGAGTCACAACAAGCCCAGCAAACATCTGAGTCATAGGACACATTTTCATACATGTGCTTCCCGCTCCCTGCATCCCTGTCATAAAGAGCAACACTTTTATTTGTTGCTCGAGGGTATATGCTTTCCTTTCAAAAGAAACACACTTCTCTATGCATTTACTCGATGGTCCATTTAGAATACCTGTAGATGAGGATGCACCATAGCTGTGATGTTGCCGTTGGTGTCTCTGGGGTAGTCCATTCTCTCCTGGACTCTGAAAACATCCACTGTACATGGAGGAAACTCTACACCTATGGCAGTAAAAAAAAAAAAAAAAAAGGAAAAAAAATAGGTGAAGAAAAAAAAGGGAAAGAATTAGGAAAAATCAAGATTTTAACCTTTTCGGTTAAAGGAATAGTTTAACCATAAATAAAATAAAAAAAGTAAATTTCATCTGAACAGATTTGGAGAAATTTAGCATTACATAACCTGCTCACCAATGGATTCTCTGAAGTGAATGGGTGCCATCAGAATAAGAGATCAAACAGCTGATAAAAACATAATGTTCCACAAGTAATTCACACAACTCCAGTCCATCAGGTAACAACATGTGAAGAGAAAAGCTCTGTGTTTGAAATAAAAAAGATCCATCATTAAGGTGTTTTCATTTGCTTCTTGTGAAAATGTGAGTCAGTAATCCATAAAAATGCTTCCTCTAATGAAAAAGTTCATTCCATGTTGTCCTCTCATGTAAAAATCTGTTTTTGCTTGCATTTTGGCCAGAGGTGACAGGATTACATGTGGGATATTGTGATGTTAATATCAGCTGTTTGGACTCTCATTATGACGGCACCCATTCACTGCAGAGGATCCACTGGATCCACAAACTCATCTACTGATCCTCAATCAATCCATCACTTTATCTGCACTGTTTGTACTATCTGCCATGTTCCTTATGTTACTCTATCTATTTTTCCTTATTTGTATATTTGTATATTATATATTTAATCTGTATTTTTATGTTCTACTGTTAGTGATGACTACATCTCAGACGGCCTGAGGATGAGTTCATTTTCAGCTAATTTTCTTTTTTAGACAACCAATTCTTTTAAGTATTAATCAGTGGCTTATCTAGAGATGCATTACATAGTTAAATCTAGAAACATGTTTATTATGCTTAGGTCATGCTGTATTTTTTCAGCTTCGGTTGCTTCAGCGGGGAGTGGGATCAAGCTGGCCTAAAAATGTTATAAAAGCTCAATCTTTTTGTAAACAAGCAGAGCTATTTGCCTGCTTCTCTCTGTTCTTACAAGAAAGACACATGCTGAAGGAGCATTTATTTCTTTATATTTACTCTTTGATGAGTTTATCTTTGATGTTGTTTCATTTGTATAGTTGTTTCATTTTGTCAAACATAGGGTAAAATGCTAAAATATGAACCCTGCCATGTGGCAGTTTATTTCTATAGTGACACAAGCCATTAATTATATTATTTTATAATATGCTGCTGTTCAAATGTTTGGGGTTCAGTATGTTTTTTTTTAAACACTTTTACTCAGCATGGACATGTAAATTGATCAAAAGTGTCAGACATTTATAATGCTAAAAAAGATTTATTTCTGGCAAAAATGTATCACAGTTTAAAATATTAAGCTGCACAACATAGATCATAATAAAAAATCATTATATTAGAATGATTTCTAAAGGACCGTGTTAATGGCTGCTGAAAATTCAGCTTTGCAATCACAAAACTGACATGTTAATATTAAAACAGAAATATTTTAAATAGCAATGCTCACAAATTTACTCTTTTGACTGTATTTTTGATCAAATAAATGCAGCTTTTGTGGGCATATGAGACAAGCCATGTACACAAGTAATAAAAAGATGAACATATGCATAAAAAAAACTGTTCCAAATCCTTAAAGTGTAATATGAGTAATATTAAATGTCTTCGTAAAACAGTTGGAAAAACCGAGTCCTTGAATTAATAGTTTCCATTATGTCAGATCTCTTGTTTAGCTGATTTGGTCCAAACATGGTTTCACACTGGCAAACGGAAAGCACGTCTAAACGCTTTCATCCACAACAATGCAGCCCCTCTACACAGCATGACACTACAAAACCCAGCAAGCTACTAATGACATGGAAACTAACCAAATAGCAAACAAGTATTCAAGTCACAAAACAGCAAAACGCTTGCCCAGCTCAACATGTTCCTGCTTAGTGTGAAGGATGGGGAAATGTGTATCTATGTCAGGCTGAAAGTACACGTGACTACCTTGTTGAAATGTTTCCACAGTGGAGAAAAAAAAAAAAAAAAAAAGAGGAAGATAAATGCTTGAAGAAGAAGTCTATTCTTCAAACTGGCTGAAATGCCGAGGTCGGACAGTTCATATTTAAATAAGTGCTTGCTGACTCAGTGACCTGAGAGCGTAACCATTTGTCTTGAAATGCCACACACAAGCCTGGCTGAGAAACACATGACCACGGGGGAAAGGTAGTTATGTACACATGAAGCATCTATAAACGATATGAGCAACACATTATTGAAAACTACTCAAAATGTGAATTGTGTGATATCTGAAAAACATCATGGATCCATACCGTTACTGCACATTTTCAATCGGCTTATATTAGAAAATAATCATATTGTATAGGAAATGCAGGAATCTGACACTGAAGACATCAAAGGAATAAATGACTTTTTTTTTTTTTTTTACATTTATGAATTATACATTATTTCTAAATTGCAATATTCACAATATTATTGTTTTATTATTTTTTTGATCAAATAAATGCAGCATCTGTCAACATAAGAAACCACTTTCAAAACTTACATTTAAATAGATACAAAATATAAACTCATTATTTAAATTGTATTATTCAAAATAGTGCTGGTTTTCATCGAAGCCTGTTTCCTCTACAGAATAAAATAAGTACTTGCTTATTTCACAATTTTCCTTTTTTGAATAGTAACATAAAAAGTATATAAACTCATAATTCTAAGAAGAAAAGTCTGAATTGTGAGATATAATCTTGCAAATCTTAGGACAACAAATCAGAATTGTGAGATTAAAAACTAGGATTTATTTTTTATTCCCTGGCGGGGAAAACTGCGAGATGTTGCAAGAATAAAGTCAGAATGTTTTTTACTTTTTTTGAGGTACAAAGGCTTCCATAATTTTACCGTCGTGTTTATCAAAATAAATGCAGCCTCAGACAGCACTAAAGACTTCTTTCAAAAGCATTTTCTTACAGACCCCAAACTTTTGGGCAGTGAGTGTGTGTCTAAGTGTGTTTATATATAGCATAACCGTTTGTCTTGAAATGTCACACAGTCTCCTGGCAGAGAAACAGATGGCCACAGTGGAGAGAAAGTTACGTAAACGTGAAGCATTAACAATACATCATCATTCAAATAGCATTATTTCACATCGAAATCTGAAAAACAAAACCATTACGGTTCCATACCGTCACTATCAATACTATCACACGTGATTACTAATGGTTTATATTAGAAAATAATCCTATTTTATAAGAAATCTAGAAACTAATCCTATTGCGGCCACCTCAGTTGACTTTAAAATCCCTTTATTGAAACACATTCCAGGTTCAATGCAGTAAAGCTTGCTGATCTCTGCTTAACCTCACCGCTATTGAAGAGCTGGATGAAGTCCAGCGCATGCTTCAGTATCGTCCGCATGGATTCGAATACATTGCTCCTCAAAACACCCTGTGGCTGAGGGCCCACCTCAAGACCTGCAACACCAACACATCTATATTAGACACTGGGTCAGAGATGGTCTATTCCCAACACAGAAATCTCTGAACCTTTCATATTGTTCCTGGTTATTCCACTTTTTTGCAGCTGGCTGACTTTCAGGGGTAATATTAAACTTGATTTAACATTAGGTAGGACTTTGGTACTCACCAATAGGGTGTTTGGCCACAGAGCGTGTGGTTGAATACTTCAGCTGTGGGTGTTCGTTTAACAGTACTGAACAGGTGTGGGGAGCCAAAGCTTTCTGTAGGGGAAAGAGCACAGGTGTCTGTGTAAAGATGCCTTTTTTTTTCTTTTTTTGCTTAATTTAAGACATTAAGCAAAAAAAAATGTGAAGATTTTTTTTTTATGCACACCAAGGCTGCATTTATTTGATGAACAATACAGTAAAAACAGTAATATTGTGATGTATTACTACAATTTAAAACAACTGTTTTCCATTTTAATATTTTATACATGTAATTAATTCCTTTGATGCAATGCTGAATTTACAGCATTCATTACTTTAGTCTTCTAGTGTCACATGATCCTTCAGAATGCATTATAAATATAATGATTTGGTGCTCAAGAAACATTTCTCATTACGGTCCATGTTGATTTTTCAGTATTGTTTGATGAATAGAAATGTATTTAAAATAAATCTTAAATATCTGTCAAGTTTGACTAGTTTAATATGTCCTTTCTGAATAAAAGTGTAAAAAAGAAAAAAAGTTTCATGTTTTGAACAGTAGTGTAAGGTGCAGAGGGTAATAATTATTTTAATAACACTGTACAATATAATTGGAGCTAGCCTCTTACTTTAATATAATGCACCATCTGAAGGTTGAAGAGGTCTGTTGAGCTTTCCAGGATGAGGGTGGAGCCCATGTTTGAGGTGGTGTTGTGAAGGTCAAAGATGACATCATATGCATCTGAGCTTCCTTTGGGTCCGAACATCTGATTGATTTCCTTGGCCCTCTGGACTTCATATGGTAGACCTTCAACATCTGGAGCACTGGGTTTGGAAAGATTCTTACCAATATTAACAATAAAATAATCATAAATAAGACATGACATGAAATTATCAATTAATAAAACATTTAATGTTCAATACAAAACATAAACAGAAATTATGTTTTGAAGCATGTTTAAGTAGTTTCAATTCCACAATTAGTGACTTCAATAAACATGCACCAGTAAAATATAAAACACTAGAAGTTCAAACCTACCCAAGATCTTGAAACATTTGTCCTAAAGGTAAATAGTATGCAGGGACTGGTTTTAAAATTCCCTTGAATAGCGATTAGGGGCAGGAGTATCATTAACTCTTTTAACAGAGCAGTGGATAAAAGATTACACTATTACACAAATAATAACTTATTTTCTTTCATACGTTTTTTTAAAGAAATTTCTGTTTAGATTTTAAACTCCTACGAAAAAATGTTCCAGAAATATTCCTGTTTCAGAACATTGACAAAATTACACACTTTGTCACCAGCAGGAATAAAAAAAAAAACAAGCATGCACACAAAGCAAGGGGGAACTGAAAAATAAAGCTCCTAGAACTTCATTAGGCTTTCCAACTTCATATTTGTTGTTTTACTGGTTAAATATACCAGAAAGCCCATAACAAGCTGCTTAATTGTGATGGGGCATGTTGTCACAAAAGGCCAACATGTTCAATAAATCTTTCTTCGACTGACATCAGTGGAGCTGTTGAATTAAAAAATATGTGTGGACTTATGCAGACTCAAGCATTAAAGAATTAAAAAAGTATCAATGTGGGCAATATTGAAAGTAAAATGTCGCTTTTTATAAAACTGACATTCTACAAACACATATATAAATAATTAACTGTCCTCAAATAGTCAGTTTTACAACAGTTATCCTAGAAAAAAAAATGTATGTGTTGTCTAGAATGCAATATAGCAGGATCTTGTCATGACCCAAATCACGCTTCACTCACGTTTCTCAACAAGTCCTGACATGAGCGGCTCGGATCAGCTGACCGCTCGCTCACTGGTATACTATCGCTCGATTCAGTGATATTGTGTCATGAAATGGACTGTTTTCTCTCTCTCTATGGTCTACAAAGAAAGCGTTACTGAGCCCTACGTGATAACAGGACGTACCGTTCAAACAAGACGCGAGACGCAAAACACAAGACACACATCGGCCAAAAACGTCGACCTGACCTATGTATGACAACAATAAACACCTCCAACACACAAGCGCGAGACATTTGCTTCAGCGCTCTTTTAAGAAACCGTTTCCAATTCAAGGCATAAACAAACGAGCCGGACTTGTACAGAAAAGGTGTTGTTTACCTGAGGGTCTCAGGAGTGAAGGCTCTGTTCAGATCCGTGTCGATGTACCTGGAGCATTTCTCCACTGCTCTAGGGTTGCTTATGAACGGCTTGACCACCAGTCTGTTTCTCTCGATCTCGGCTGAATTCTGTATCCACATATTTACCAGCGTTATGCCAGACATCTCATTTCCATGAGTGCCTCCAAAAATAGCCACTCGCGCGGCTTCTTGTAAACAAGAAATATTAGTTCGCGAACTCATAGCGACAGCGTTACGGACGCGCGCGGTTTACGAAAGACGATAACGCAAAGTTTCCACACAACTGCGGTTTCCTCTAGTCGCCGGTGCGACGTGACTGCTTTTATATAATGGTTATTTGAAGGCTAAGCCCAGGTCATAAACGCGTCTGTGTGTCATCTAGCCTACGTTTAACGCGCATGGGTCGGGTTTCACAATCGCGCTGTCGCTTATTCAGCGATTAGATGTTGGACTGGTTTGTGGTCATGTTGTCACAGATTACACGCGGAAAATAAATAATAAACGCGAGCATGTGGCCTATGCACCTATGCAAACTAAACATAGTGGGTCCACAAATCTATATAGTGATCAGAATACAAAGAATACTATTTATTTACCCGTTGCTAAATCTTAGTTGATTTATGGGATTTAAATGATTCTAGGTATTTCTATAGTTTTCGATAATAAAAAAAAGACTTAAAAAATGAAATCACACAAACAATCATGCTGTTGTAAGCCACAAGTAATCATTAGTTATGAAATTCATGAGTGATCTAGCTTACATACATCAGTTCAACAAACTTAAACAGAAAAAAATAGTAAAAACAATAGAATACAAAAGAAGAACTTCAACCTAAAACTTTCTGAATTAGTTGCTTTAGTGAACGATTACTGAATGACTAGTATAATGACATTCCTTGGAAGAAAAAAAAAATCAGTTAACTATTCCAACCACTAATGCATAGACATGGATAATTTCAAATTCGAAGAATGGATTTGCTGTTTTTGTGAAATGTTAATATAAAGATGAAAGTAATATGTTGTTCCAAACCTGTATATCTTGGCCTACTTTCTTTGGTGAAATATAAGTCATTCTGATGAATGTTAGTAACCAAACTTTTCTGGTGCCCAATGATTTCTATTCTAAAGAAACGATAGATAGATAGATAGATAGATAGATAGATAGGTAGGTCAACTTCCAGCAAAATGAATTAAAAGACATGAAACAATCTACACATAAAATCACACACACACACACACAAAAAGATTTGAAAAAAAAAAAAAATCAAGTCAGTAAAGATGTTTATCACATGGCAAAACCAGTTATATTTTATTTCTCTGAAGCAGTGTAACAAAGTGTCCATAATACAAATACTATAAATGGGTTGACTGATTCAGTGTATAAAATAAGTCTTTATTATATTGGCCAAACACAAACACACTGCTTTTGTATAAAATACCATTACTGATAATAAAAATGATACAGTGCTCTAGAAGAGATCGTCTAATTTGGCTATACAATGATTTAATAAATCGAATGAAAACGTTTTGATTATTAAAAATAAACCAACTGTCACTAGAATGTTGATCATCTTCACATCTGCAAAACAAGTATTGATAATAATGTACAGGTGTTTGTGTGTTTCATGAAAGATAAATTAAACAATGATTTAATAAAAGATTTAGACATTGTGTTTATATTAATCTGTAAACCTCTCTTTGCTTTCACATTTTCCTTGGCCATTTATCAGGAACAGAAAACACTGTAAACAGCTCGTCTTAAAATCCCAAGAGTTCAAGCTTATTTTTCTTTTGAAACGGTTTAACTGAGCTCTAAAACTATCTGCCACTGCATAATTACTTTTTCATTTTCATTTTCCTCCTTCCCTTATTATTCTGTGTAACTAATATACCTTCATCATCTTCTGCCCACACCTTTCTATTGTGCACTGAAGAGTTTTAGCTATCAAGTACAGATAAACTTTCCTCCCTTATTTTCCTCTTTTTCTTGCTTTTGTGCAACACAGATGATTCTCTTGCCCCAGATCCTGTTCGGTCATGACACCTTTGCATCTGTTTTTCAGGTCTTTTGGGTGCGTCATCTCCATTGACTTCTGTAGCGGAGTCAGTGTTCTGAGACATGGAAATTTCCATGATATTATTTTCAGTATTTTTCTTCCTCTTCTTTTTTTCCTTTCTAATATCTGCAGAATTTTCCAGCGAGTTACCAACGTTGGACTGTCTTTCTGCATTGGTGTGTTGTATGACTGAGTCAGTCCTCATTGTTTGTATGGTTTCTAATTCTGCATTTCTATCATCTGGTATGTGATTTATGCTTTCATTCATTTCCTTGTTTTTCTTTCTCTTGGATTTGTTTGTAATTGCTTCAGAAGTCGTCAACATCGGGCTCGGAGACTTTTCAAATGGCACTGTATGATCAGAACTTTCCAAAGTCAGTTCACCACCTACATTTGTGATGTGTTCAGAGTTTCTTTTTTTCTTCCTCTTCCTCTCAGGTGCGACCGTTTCCTGCATTTGTGCATCAGAAGAGCTGAACTCAGAACTGTTATTAACAGAGAAACTTGACTGTTTCCTCTTCTTTTTGTGTTTAGTATCGTTTAATTCAGCTTCTGTATTTTCAAGAACATCAATTGGTCTTTCTTCAACAGTCTCTTGAGTAGTTGATCTATCAGTGACATTATCAAACGGAGACACTGAATTTACATCCAGAGCAGAATCACTGCCATTCTTTTTCTTCTTCTTCCTCACTGATTTGAATTCTGTGATTTCCTCTGATGTCTGGATGTGCTGAGATTGTTCGGTCTCAGGAGCTTCACAAGTTTCATTTGACAGGATGTCTGGACCATTATTGTCCTCTACGTTTGCTGTCTTTGTCCTCTCTTTGTCTTTTCTCTTCTTTTTTGTTCTTTTAGGTGGCATCTCAGTTGTTTGTGACTCACTGAACTGATCCATCTCAACTGATTGAACATTGTCTGCACTATGAGTATCTGCACCAGACTCGGCTTCCTCTTGTTCCTTTAATTTGTGCTTTTTCTTCTTTTTCTCTTTAATGGTAAACAAGCTGTCTGAAAGGACAGGAGAATTAATTTTTTCCAGATGTTCTGTTGTGTTTTCCAGTCCAATGATATCATCAACTTGAGACTGAGAGCTTGCATTCTGACTTTTCTCTTTGCGTTTGGCCACCTTTGACATATGTGCTGCATTACCTTCCAAATGTTCCACTGCACTGCCATCGCTCGGCCTTCTTTCAATCATCTTCTGTGCTATCAGCCCAGAGACGACATCTAGCTGAGACCCATCCAGATTGGCATCAACAGATTCATGTTGTTTCTCACTTCTCACTTTTTTCTTCTTTTTCTTCCCTGAGCTTAATTTAGTTACATTGGGTGAAGAGCATCTTGTCATTTCCTCTGTTGTCTGTAAATGCTCAAATTGATTGGTCTCTGTGGCCTCAATGGACTGAATCACATTATTTTCTCTCATTTCTGAAGGTCTATGGTCTATGTGGTCCAAAATTTCATTTGCTGAGCGATCTGTTGTTCTTTCCCTGTCTTTGTTTGCTCTCTTCTTCTTTGTTTTTCTGGATAGCAAATCCATAGTTGATGAATCACTTTGTTGAAACAACTGCACATTTCCCCCAATATCTGCATTTTTTTGCTCCTTTAACTTCTGCTTTTTCTTTGTTTTCTTTTCCAAGAGCTCTTCTGCTCTTTCTGACTGCGAGCCTGATGCTAGTTTTTCCAGTGCAATAATGTCATCACTTTGAGACAAAGAACTTGCATTCTGACTTTTCTTTTTGTGTTTGGCAACCGTTAAGATATGTGCTGTATTACCTTCTAAATGTTCAGCGGTGTTGTCATCGCTTGGCCTTTCTTTAATGACCTGTTGTTCAACCACACCATCAACATAATCAAACTGAGACATAGAGTTCACATCCAGTTCAACAGATTCATATTCTGGTTCTTCAGTCTCAACTCTTTTCTTCTTTTTCTTCTTCTTTACCGATTTGAGTGTAGTTACATTAGGCACCGGACATCCTGTGATTTCCTCTGATGTCTGTATATGCTCAGGTTGATTCATCTCTGGGACTTCACTGGATTGATCATTTCCTCTCAACTCTGCTGGTCTATCAGAGTCAAAAGTTTCATTTGATGGGATGTCTGTAGCACTGTTCTCCTCGACATATTTTCTCTTCTTCTTTTTAGTTATTTTGTATGTCAGTTCAGCAGTTTGTGAGTCACTGAACTGAACCGTCTCAACCGACTGATTTTCTACACTTGGCTCTACATCCTCATGTTCTTTTAATTTGTACTTTTTCTTCTTTTTCCTCTTAACCTTTGTGATAACACTGTTATCTGCCACCGTAGATAAAACACTTTCCTCCAAGATCTCTGATGTCTCCTCCAAATGCAAAACTGATGCTTCCCTTTCCTCTTCATACATCGTTACTCTATTTTCCACTTCATGTGATTTCTCGTTCTCTCTGGGTGTTGTTTCAACTCCAGCCGGAGAGTCAGAGCTTATATCTACATTTGTATCACATTGTGTGAAATTAATGGCACCCAATTTATCCTTTCTCTTTCTTTTTTTTTTTATAAAGCTCAGTCCATCATTTTTAAACAAAGGAGTTTCCTGAGGATCAGTTTCCATCTCCATCTCCGCCCTTCGTTTACTCAAGTTGAGGCACTCAGATGAAAATGAGTAACCTTTTTTTAATGGTTCATCAGCTAGTGGTAAATGTTTAGATGATGGTTGGACATTCATGGTCTCCTCTGTAACATCAGAATCCTTATGAGATCTCAACACTGTTTGTCTCTTTTCAGCATTTAGGCCAAGAGGAATCTGGTCTGTATTTTGGGATTCTGGGTGTTTGGTACTGTTCCTGTCTTGAGTTGTAAACTGCTTGTTTGGTGTTCCTGGCACAAACACGGACACAGATTTTCCCTCAGTCTCTATTTGAGTTTCATTGCTGTCGTTGTCCTCATGTGCATGGAGGCCACCATCACACCATCTTGGTGTTCCTGGTCCAAATATGGACCCAGACTGTCCTTCTGTCTCTATTTGAGTCACATCACTGTCTTGATCGCTCTCCTCCATGCTTGCCGTAACAGATGCCGCTTTATGACTGTTCAATGGCCTGAATAAATCCTCTGAGCCAAAGTCACTGTCACTCGGTTGAATATCATCCTGAATAGAAATGTCTCCCCCTTGGGGTGGCAACAAAGAATTGCTTTTGTTGAGCAGGTTAATGTCTGACATCAGGTCATCCTCATGATCCACTGCTGGTTCTGTAACTGCCTCCACAGAGTTTCTCTGTCTGGCTTCAATTACAGAAAAATGATCTAAATAAGAGTTCTCAGCACACTGGACAGAATCTGAGTGTTCAGCATCATTTAATTCAGTTTCTGTATGATCAACAACATCTCTTGGTCTTTCTGCAACAGTCTTTAAACTAGTTGATCTATCAGTGACATTATTAAACTGAGACACTGAATTTACATCCAGAGCAGAATCACTGCCATTCTTCTTCTTCTTCTTCCTCACTGATTTGAATTCTGTGATTTCCTCTGATGTCTGGATGTGCTGAGATTGTTCGGTCTCAGGAGCTTCACAAGTTTCATTTGACAGGATATCTGGACCATTATTGTCCTCTACGTTTGCTGTCTTTGTCCTCTCTTTGTCTTTTCTCTTCTTTTTTGTTCTTTTAGGTGTCATCTCAGTTGTTTGTGACTCACTGAACTGATCCATCTCAACTGATTGAACATTGTCTGCACTACGAGTATCTGCACCAGACTTGGCTTTCTCTTGCTCTTTAAATTTGTGCTTTTTCTTCTTTTTCTCTTTACTGGAAAACAATCTGTCTGAAAGGACAGGTGAATTAATTTCCACATGTTCTGTTGTGTTTTCTGATTGCAAGTCTGACACAGTGTTTTCCAGTCCAATGATGTCATCAGCTTGAGATGGAGAACCTGCATTATCATCATGCTCAATGTGAACTATTGCTTCTGTAACTGCCTCTATTGAGTTCCTCTGTGTCTCTTCAATTACCACTATATGATCTCCATCCAAGTTTTCGGCACACTGGACAGTCTGCTTGATAAGTCTATATCTACAATGGGCAGAATCTGAGTGTTCAGCATCTGAATATGAAGCTAGAACCTCATGCGTCTCATGTTGTTTTTGCTGCTCCATAAAGAGAGAGTCATCAGACGATTCTGATGATGTCCTGACTGTAGCTCTGCTTTTGGGAGCTTTGAGTTTACTGTCTGATTGTTTTTTAAAAGAAGCACTAGCCTTGTTTTTCTCTGTAGATTTAGTTTTTCTTTTCTTCTCTTTTCCTTTGGTGTTCAATAGCTGCTCTTCGCTGTCATCTGAAACTGAATCCTGGATCCTCATCTCCAAGAAGGATTGTGGAAGCCATTTTTGTTTGTTTCCTTTAAAGTAACTTGGAACAAAAATGGATCTATCCTGGAAAATAAATAAATCAATCAATATATTAGGTGAGCATGACATGATTCTTCCGAAATAATACTAATATGCTAATTTGCTGCTCAAGAAACCTTTCTTAGTATTATGAAAGTATTCATTTCTTTATAAAAAATAAAAAAAACACCAAAATGATATACTGTACTGTCAAAAATTCAAATCTTACACTACTTAATACAATATCTTCAACATGAATGTAGATAGATGTTACAGTGACTATATTTATATATATATATAGAAAATGACAAATAAATATAAAACTTAAGCATATTTTTTACTATGTAAGTCCATAGTAATTACATACCACTTTTGTGACTTCATGATCACTGTGTTGGTCGCCCCCCTCAGAGTTATCGCTTAGTCTGAAAAGTTTATTCATCATGAAAAACTATTATATTCTGTTTAAAATTATTTTTTTGTTTTGTTTGTTTGTTTGTTTGTGATTAGAACTTACTCAGACTCCAGTAAAGATGGACTGATTGCTCTTCCTGTGTTCACACAACCCTCCTCAATTTTCCTTATGCATTTTAAGAATCCTCCCATTTCTGAGTTCTAAAAAAAGTAAAAAAAATTTAATACACCTGCATGATTTAACAACATGTTATAGCATAGGAATGTAGATGCCACATTTGACCACTCCAGACCCGTCCACAAGTCTTGCATCTTTGAACATTTAACGTATCGTCACTCACAGTAAAAATCAATGACTCTGCCAAAATGCCAAAGAGATTTAATTTCCTGAATAAATGGGATAATCTTTCTCAGATGACAATGTGGTTATGCTTTTAAATGTGTGAACTCAATATTAGAGGTTTTTAAACTATGTTAGCTTTTGTGTAAGCTAACACTTTTGTCCTCTTGTGAAAAAAGTGCGGTAAAATACACTTTATTTTAGTACAATTATGGAGCTTTTCCACTGCACAGTACGGCTTGGTACATTCACTTTTGGGGGGGTTTTCCACTGGGTACAGTACCTGGTACTTTTTTTAGTACCACCTCGGTTGAGGTTCCAAGTGAACCGTACTGTTACCACAACATGACGTGTAAACTCTGCTGGTTACTGATTGGCCGGAGAGAATCTTCACTATCTGCGTCACTGAACTTGCAACACAAACGCAAAAGAACAGCTAGATTTAAATCAGCACAGCCATCAAACACTACTACCTATGGTTGAGTTGACACGGAATGACCCTAATGTTATTGTATTAGTTTAGCTAGTCACAGCTAAACTAGTCACAGAACATTCTCCCAACATTCGTTTCCTGATTCCCATTTTGTTATTTTTTTGGGGAACCAATTACTAACATTAGGGAAACTTTCTTTTTAGGTTATATTTTTTGTAATCATAAAATAACGTTCCCAGAACGTTGCAGGGTGGTTATTTTTAAATAACTTACACAGAAAGTTCCCTAATGGTTATTCTCAGGTTATTTTTATAACCCTATAAAACTATCTTCCTAATGAAAACATTGCAGATGTTAATGTGTAATGACCTTTACAGAGCCCTGAAATTTAATCCAGCAATTATTCAAATACAGAAATTAGATAGATCAAAACTATCTATCTAACTAAAAAAAAAAAAATTAATTATAATATTAAGACAGGGTTATGCGTTGAGTGATAACAGACATAACAGACTAAAAGAGAACATGATGTTAAGCGAGAGGTTTTTGTTAATGGATCAAAAGAAGGTCCCACTGCACAAACTGTAACGTTACACTTCAATGGTAAGAATGAATGTACTGATATCCTACCTTAACTCAAGTCATTTTCTATATCTATCTATCTATCTATCTATCTATGTGTATCTATGTATGTGTATATATATATTTTTATAACCCTATAAAACTATCTTCCTAATGAAAACATTGCAGATGTTAATGTGTAATGACCTTTACAGAGCCCTGAAATTTAATCCAGCAATTATTCAAATACAGAAATTAGATAGATCAAAACTCGATCAAAAAAAAAATTAATTATAATATTAAGACAGGGTTATGCGTTGAGTGATAACAGACATAAAACATGTATGGGTTTGTTTAATATTCATTTACTGCCCGCCTCTGATCTGCACGTGCTTACACTTGTCTTCCACAGAGAGTCACATACACGCAGAATTGAAAAATTAATCGTCATTCAAAATGTATATGAGTGTAAATATGATTTCAGGAGGATTTAAAATGCCTAACTAAAAGAGAACATGATGTTAAGCGAGAGGTTTTTGTTAATGGATCAAAAGAAGGTCCCACTGCACAAACTGTAACGTTACACTTCAGTGGTAAGAATGAATGTACTGATATCCTACCTTAAGTCAAGTCATTTTCTATATCTATCTATCTATCTATCTATCTATCTGTGTATCTATGTATGTGTATATATATATATATATATATATATATATATACACACTACAATCTCTCTCTCTCTCTCTCTGGAAAGTCTGGCAAGTAAACTAATTTACTTGCCAACGGTGATAAGATTGCCAAGGTGTCCATAGAAGGCTGGTAAGTGTCCTGCGAAGTGGACTTCACATGAAATTCCGCCATGATGCCAGTTCCACGGGAACATACACATTACATCCAAAGGGCATTAAAGTGTACGAGATGTGAATTCATATTGTATTTATTTACAGAGGTATATTATGTCACACTTTTTAGAAAGTTGAATGGAACTGAAACTTCAACTTTACTTTTCAGTGCACTGATGTCAGGCTCATTCTAGATAATAAAGTTTATTGTTAAAGGGGGGGTGAAATGCTCGTTTTCACTGAATATCCTGTTAATCTTGAGTACCTATAGAGTAGTACTGCATCCTTCATAACTCCAAAAAGTCTTTAGTTTTATTATATTCATAAGAGAAAGATAGTCCGTACCGATTTTCCCCGGAAAAACACGACCGACTGGAGGCGTGACGTGTGGGCGGAGCTAAAGAATCACGAGCGCCAGTAGGCTTTTGCGTTGAGAGCGTTTGGAAGCTGTGACTTTACCTTGAGGAAAAAACCATCATCCAAAACAAACCATGGCTTACAGTCAGATTCAGCCGTTTATTTATGATCCAGAATCAGATCCCGAGGCTGAAACTGAACGAGAGCAGCAGCAGCAACGACTCGCTCCGAGCGGGGCTCGAACCCGGGTCTCCGATGGGAGGCGGACGCACTAACAAGGAGGCAGAGATATTTTAAGCAGTTTTACTCACCGCCTGCGGCTCCAACACACGATCGTGACCCTTTTTCGTTGGGATTGCATCATCCTTAAGAAATAAACGATACGCAAATCCGTCGTCAAACTGGGCCTTGTTTGTAAAACAAGCATCTTCGAAATGCAGGGAACAAACACAAACACTTGCACAACTCCGTTGATGCTCTGTAAAAATAAACTCCATCCACTGGTCCCTTAATGCTGTTTTTTTTTGTGTAATCTGTGCAGGGTTGTCTTGCCCTGGCAACCAAAAATACAGTTCTTTTGTGACATTTCGCGACGCTCTCGCTCTGATCAGTGAATGTCTGTGCTCTCATTGCTCTGCTATACAGGAGCGCGCGCTCTTCCGGCAGAAGTGCCCTAGGACCCATATAAGGAAATTCTGCTCCATCTAACGTCACACAGAGCCATACTCGAAAAAAACTTTCCGAAACTTGTGACAAACCGGAAGGAGTATTTTTGGAACGGAAATACTCCTTCAAACGTACAACTTAATTTTTGAAACTTTGTCCATGTTTAGCATGGGAATCCAACTCTTTAACAGTGTAAAAAACTCAGTATGCATGAAATAGCATTTCACCCCCCCTTTAAATTATTAAATGCCCTGCCTCCATTGCATATATCTGTCATGTCATTATAAGTGTTTGATCACCACATTTGACTGATAATTGCAAAAAATGTGTTTATGTATATATCTTCTGTTTATATGTGTATACTGTATTCTATATATAGTACCAGTCAAATGTTTGGACACACGAATGGGAAAGTGTCCAAACATTTGACTGGTACTGCACTATAATATACACAAAGAATATTGGTCGATATATATTGATATCACTTTTTTAACTCCTAATATCGGTATAGGCCCCAAAAACTCATATCAGTCGGGCTCTAATATTCATACATGTGAACATGTGACAAAATTCGACTGTGCATCTCCAATCATAATTATACACGTGCTGGCTTTGACCATTCCTCATTTCTAATGAGGCATCTATGTACAGTGGTGGCCAAATATATTAAAATGGTTTTGAGTCAGTTATTTCTATCTATTTCCAAAGATTCATTTTGCAATCAATTGTAATAATTCTTGTTCGCACAAGGAGTCTGGCAACAGCCAGTGCTCTACACAGAGGTCTGATCTCATCTTCATCCAGTCTGTCTGGAACTGTGACACACTACAGCAAAAGATAGAAATAACAGACTTAAAACCATTTTTTAGCTGGTGAATATACCAGTGTTCTAATAATTCTGGCCACCACACTGTATATCTATGATCACAAGTTCACAACTACCAGTGACAGGACTTCCTATTCATGCACTTTTTAATTTATATACATTTCATATAAAATAATTATAAAAGGACATAAGAGAAATTAATAACATAAATAAACCCCACCTCTAGAATCTGGCTCTTCTTTGAGGACAGGTTCTGTCGTCTGAGTGATTTCAACAGAAATGGAAAGGTAGTTCTTCGAGGAGGAAGATAGATTAAACTCTTTCTTCTCTTTGGGCACTCCACACGCTGACCTCCACTTCCCCTCTCATGTTCAGTGTCTTCATTCTCTCTCCCATTACCAGAATCATCAGAGACGGACTCTGGTCTCTTAGATGATCGAAGTCGTCTTTCAGTTCGGACTGCTTTAGTCCTAGACTGGGTTATAAACAAGCTTTCACCAGAGTCACTGTACAGGGGAATGCAGAGATGTGATGCAGTGCATGAGAAAACATGTTCAGGTGAAAGACTTCAGTAAAATTAATCATATTTGTGGTCTTTGGAATCTCAAAACATTATTAGATGATTTTTGCTAGGGCTACACAAAGATTAAACAAACAACTGATTATTCCGTTCAAAAATTTAGCTTGAGAAGTTGCACTCATATGAGCAAAAAAAAAAAAAAAAAAATCAACTCAACTGCAAGGTTTATTTTAATTTATTTCTCTTCTCCCAAAAGATAAAACATTGAAATTCCAAAAATTACAATAATTTCAAATTATGTTAATGTTTCTATTAAAACAACGAGAAAAAAAGACTTTTGTATTGTAGCACATGAGAAACAATCAAGCATTTTAAAATGTCAAACTAATGTATACTTGGATAATTTTCAGTCTGGTTTCGGACTGCATCAGACCATAATCTAACTGCATCATAACCTCCACACCAAAATCTCAAATGGACAAGAAAGAGATTGATTTTTGTGAATCGCTTGAAATGGAGTTTATTAAAATTTATTAAAAACTGCCGGAGTGTGTGATATATTATCTGCGATAATACTATTATTGTTGGTTTAACGATGTGCAATTTGACATTGTTGATTATTTAGCAAAAACCAAAAACACAATTATTTGAAGTCTAAAAAAAAAATGTAAATCTATTTAAACTTATCGGAAAAGATTAATTTTTATCAGTGTGAACTGACCACCACACAGAATATGAAGAATATAAAAAAACTTAAGGAGTCAGCTTTCCATGGCAGTCCTTAAGATACCAGCACAATAACACACTCAGCAAAATATAGTCCAACTATCATTTTTAATAAAATCCCAGAAAATATTTTCGCACACCTCTAATCATGACTTAATTACTTGGTGTGATTCTGGAGTTTCAGTAGTTCTGAAGTAACAACTAAACACATTCTGGTGTCTTAGAATATGTTTTGTATCCAGTTGTTCATGTTTTTATCACTAGCAGGGTGTAACATCAGTGAGGTTACTCAATGACGTTCCCAAAAAGACCATTAGCTTCGTCTGACCAGACATGACCACAACAAATAATCTGACTACATCACACAAGGCCTTAAAACCTATCTTCACATTGTATTCAGTTATATTTAGACTTGGCTATTAGTTGTTTATAAATTACATGATGTCCTAGGCTAGAATCTAATGCCATATTTATAGACACTATATTATTTTTGAATAAACCTAACAGATCACTCAAATCATCATGATAAAGTCAATAAAAATACTAAAGTGTTCACTCAATCAAAGTAGTCTGTTTAGCAATTATACCACGCACCACTGCCAGATGTTGCATTATATCATTTTACTTCTGAATATCTCAAAAATATTTATCATATTATTACTTATTTTTTTATTTATTTATTAATTATTTTAAGGACAATTTTATTTCTAACTTTAAGGTGTCCCCGTTACAGTGTAATTTCACAAAGTGCTGAGGAAAATTAATTAACATGAACTTAGGTTAAATTGTTAAATTGCATGTTCAGCCTCTCACTGAGGAGGTACTTTCCCCCACTTTTCTCAAAAAGTATTGATCCTAAAGACATCAATCAAAGTGTGGACTGTAAAATAGGTTTTTCCTAACTTGTTTGTCTGTCTTTCGACAACGGAGGAGTGGTCGCTGGCGTGCGGTGAATAGCGAAAAGTGTACGGAACATGGTCTAGTCTACGACGTTATAGAAGGAAAAATATTTAAAGATTAATAGAAGTAACACAAACGCACGTCTAGTTTACAATACAAGTCTTGTTTTACCTGTCCGAGGAAAGGTTGTGGGGTGTAGCATCACTTCTTTTCTCCACGGTGCTGGTGAACTGCTCAAAACACTCGTTGATAGAGTCAACAACATCGGGCGGCGGAGTTTCGAAGATGAGCTCCGAGTGCGGATCAATGTCGATCAGATCGCCGACGTGCGACACAACCGGCGCATTCTCCCGCGTGCTCGGCGACGCAAGCTGGGTTGTGTCGTCTTCGCTACCGAGAGCCATACTTGAATCCACTGATCTGGTAAATTATCATGTATTCTTACCACGGGAGACTTGCGTGATGTCGAATATCAATGATTCGCGCAGCCTTGACGGTTGTTTTTGAAATACCGGCTGTTTCTGCAGCAGATTACGCACGAACACAAAAGACCTGGTAAAAATTAAATAAAAATAGAAAACGTTGTCTATATGCTAAACATATCCACGTGTTGTGCGATTCTGTTTTCATTTAGCGGGCGCCATTCGGTTCGCCAGTCGTCTTCTTCTTCTTTCAATTTAAGGGGGGGGGGGGGGGGGGGCTTATTGGTGCATTACCGCCCCCTTCTGCTCCGGAGTGTGGATCAGATGTTACAGTTTTTTTCAACTGCTTAGACACAAAATTATTACTTGTCACACAATTTCTAAAACCTGACACACAAACACCAGAACCACACATTAAATCTGCAAAACCATACACAAATGTTTGGCCTTTTGCTTAGTTTTTAATTTCGTTAAACACTTTTTGCAAAACACAACACACAATTTTCCATGCAACACACAAAAATCTGACAGGAAGTTTCTTGATTTCCTTTTATAAACACAACAAATCAAAATGCCACACTAATTCATCAGTGCCTCTCACTAACTCCTCACATGTGCAAACACTTGTTGCTTTACTTAACAACAACCAATCATAACTTTAGTAGTGGCCTATAAATAGGCCAAAGGTCAAGTAATAGCTTTTGGACAATGGATGCAAACAGAGTAAGAGGAGTTGGAGGGAGGGCCAGAGGATGAGTTTGACTAAGAGGAGTTGGAAGGGGAGCAAGGGGAGGAAGAGGATGAGTCAGAAATGGAGGAGGACAAGGAACAAGAAGAGTGGTCTCGAATGAGATTAGGGCTACAGTAGTCGATCATGTGATAAACCATGGTTTAACAATGAGAGAGGCTGGACTGAGAGTCCAGCCTAATTTGAGTAATTTACTGTGGCGGGTATAATTCAAACCTTTAGAAATGAGAACCGGTATGTAACAATCTAATGTAATGTACACATGTTCTAATGTACACAAAATGGCTTTCTTACCATAACAAACAATAGGCCTATACTGTAATAAATATATTTTACTGTAGTACCCTTGCATTCATTTACTGTACTACAGTGCATTGCATTGGTCACAGTTTGGTAAGGTATCAAGGGAGAATCTAGCATGTGACGTGGATGACGTATGTTGGCCTGACCCAGCCCGGAGGAGAGATGGAGCCTAGATACACCCAACCATCTCCACATGCGAGCACACACATTATGTTTGGTTTTACACTACATGCTACAACACTACATATTTATGTTTTTTTTTTTTTTTTTTCAAACTGTGTACACTAATACTACATTTACAACCACAAAGAGCAAAAAAATAAAGTTTGGTTTCAATTTTCAATTTTGGTTTCAGCTCTCTCCCAATTACATTCAATCATGTACATGTGAGCTTTTAAAAGAAGAGCTTTAGGTTCTGAATAACAGTGTATATGACATAATCAAAAATATAACATTATGGTAAAGGTGTTTACAACGCCAGACAAATGTTTGCTTTTGAAATATGTTTCTGATATATTGACTGTGGTGTTTCATTTTGAAAGAGATGTGAGACATTTTGCATCTTGTGTGTGCAATTCTTGAATTTGTGTGTTAAGTTTTGAAAAAAAGGAAAACTTTGGAAAATGTGTGTAAGCAGTTGAAAAAAACTGTAAAATAAACTTATCCGATTCCCTTTTTTTCCTTCTAACACTTATATACCACTTACATAAACCACACACATAAACACACACACATAAACACACACACAGCACACTTAAATTATCCAACAAATTCGGTTTAAGACTCCTGCTTCTCTTAAAAATATCAGCAATATTCTGCTCTGTGTCTTATTTATGCTTACCCTATGTCTATCTGTCAGCTTATTCTTCATTGCCTTCCTCTCAGTGTTGCCAGCTGCTTTTAGAGTAGCCAAAACTGGTAGTTAAATGTCACTAGATGACATCATAATGGCAAATTCACAGATCTATATAAAGAGGAACATAGATCAGTGGTAAAGATGAGAACTTAGATAAGGTTTGTCCAAGAAGTTGATATATTTGTTCATAAACTTTTTAAATGTTTTAAAAAGGGTGGGGAAGTCACTAAATCTAGCTACAAAATTGCTAAGTTGGCAACATGGCTGCCTCTGTGCTTTGTGTCATAATTACATGCTCCACAGATTCCTCTTCTCAACATTCCTCACACAATCCTGTCTGGTGCGCAACATTCAGTTCTTCCCACTTGCCCAGGAAATACGTCAGCTAGTGTTTGGTAGCGTGCATTTGCACGTCATCCATCTAAAATTCAAAATCTAAAAGTGTTTAATCAAATGATTCCATTTTCTTTTTCTTTCTTTCTTTTTTAAATACAATTCAAGGAGTACAAACCTTTATGGCATATCTCTAATCAAACACATTATTTTGTGGGTGTTGACACGATGTTTAAGAAAAAAAAAAAACAAGGTAATATAATATAATATAATATAATATAATATAATATAATTAATATAATATAATATAATATAATATATAACATACCATGGAAGCAGTACACAAAATATCTTGAAAGTCTCTGAAAGAAATCACAGTGTTTTCGCTCTACAAATACACAAAAAAAAAAAACATTGAATAAATCTTTGCAAGTTGTATTTGCCTTTTTCTTGTCTTTACTTTATTTTGTGTGTGTATGTGTGAGATAGAGAGAGAGATTAATGTAGTGTTATTATTAAAACTATAAAGTTTCCGAAAATGTGCGTTGTTCATGAATATTACATTTAGCAAAATGCTTATCATATGCATACTGTGTATGTCTTGACTTCCCAAGAGACATGTTCCGTCAGGCACATGCACACATAAACATCAAAGGGGGCTTGAGCACCTGCCCTTTTTCTTCCTCAAGAGAAAGTGCCCTTCTTTCTGGGGAGTGTTATATATATATATATATATATATATATATATATATATATATATACATACAGTACAGACCAAAGGTTTGGACACACCTTCAAATTCAAAGAGTTTTCTTTATTTTCATGACTATGAAAATTGTAGAGTCACACTGAATAGCATCAAAACTATGAATTAACATGTGGAATTAAATATGGAATTATATACATAACAAAAAAGTGTGAAACAACTGAAAATATGTCATATTGTAGGTTCTTCAAAGTATTTCCAGATGTTTTAATGCACATTTTCAATTTATGCATAAAAACAACTGGATGGAAACATAAATAGGCCTACTGTTACATTATGTTTAGAGTTTTTTTATTATGCTAATGTAAATACATTTTTATATTGTAAATTCTGTTGAATAATTTTTTTTTAAATAAAAATACATTGAAATTGACATTAAAAAAATACAGTCAGGTTTTGAGACATCTGATGAAACTTAAATTTAAAATGAAAATATGAAGATGTAATTTAATATTTTTTTTTGCAAAGATAAAGGACAAAATATGTTTGCAGTTACATATTAACAAGGTCACAATCAGGTATACTTAAGAAAATAAGAGTAACAGCAAAAAATCTAGCTTATATTGTTGTGTTACTTTCGTCGAAAGTAACAATGTGCAACTTATGTTCAAAGTGAAATTATCTTTAAGTCTTTCTGCATTTCTACAAAATACCACCTGGTATTGATAGACCACATTTCTGAGTTACTGGCCACAGCAGAAATATATCTCTGTCTACAACATGATCTTTTAAAATGTTGTTTTTCTGAAAAATGGTACTTTCGCCCCTGCTCTCCCCTAACATTTCGCGAGGCAGTTTTTCTCTTTCCTCTGCCCCCCATTTTTTTTATAATATTTTGTTATACGGTTGCTTTAACCGAATTCAAAAATCATGGAGGATGATTTGCACCTCTGGACGCATGTGAATTTGTATGTCCATGACAGTGCACTGCGTTTTTATAGCCAAAATAAATCTGAATGCCCGTCTGTATTTTCCTTACAAATGCTCTATGAAGTCATAAACTATGTGGTTTGGAATGCAGTGGACTTATATATTTCAAATATGAACCTCACTAACAGAAGGCTGCTTTCAATTTCAAAAGCTGACGCATGCTTTGTTTATGAAGACTGCTCGCGGATGCAAAGTCCTTAACTCAGTGTAAGGTTTAATGCAATTGCGTCTTAAAAGTTTTTTTTATGACGCAAAATGTATTTACACACAGCCACGGGTAGGGTTGCCACCTGTCCCTTAAAATACAGAATCTGACTTGTGAAAATGACATGTCCCATATTTTACAAAGGCAAACACATATTTGAATAAACAAATACGTATTTGGCACTCTTTGTAATACTAACAGAAATTATAATTAAATTAAACATTTTAAATATATAGTGTGTTTAGTATTCATTGTAACATTCACATGCAAAGCCAAAGAATAATATAAAGATACCTTTCACGTGACTGTTTATTTAGTCAAGACTTAATATTTGCCCTACATCAAGTTAACTTATTGTCTACTGCCAACTAGATCTGAGGAAGATTAGTACATTTTCAACCACACAAAATTATAGGAGCAAAGCCTTAAAAATTTCAATTCTAATCTGACATTAGGAATCAGTTCTGAAAGTTATGGCTGTGGCAGGGAAAAAAGCTGATTGGCTGCTTTCACATGGCTGGTATTTCAGGAAGGGATATGAACTCCATACCATCAGCATCGATCTTCAGACTTTTTCCATTCTTGCTTTCATCTATCACAAGAGGAAGGGAGGCCATGGCAACATCCTCAGGCCTATAAATAAAGCAATGACACTGTGAAGTAGCTTTCACAGCAAAATCATTTCTCTCCAGAACCATCATTTAATTCCTCTAGTTGTGAAAACTGTCCAAAACAGTCCTCTGTATTAGAAGGGGACAGCAGGTTAGTGTTCATCACACCTGGACAGAGAATGTTGATCCTCAACCCAAGGTTGGACTTCATAGCAACAGCCTGTTAAACATACAAAATCAATAAAATCTGCTTTATTGTTAGCAAGAGATGTACTCCTCGTTATCTATCAAGGCTTTAAGTTCATGTGAGTTATTGCTGTCATTATATTACATATATAAAAAGCTTGTTTTCTTTATATATTACTAAACATACCGCAATAGCACGGCTGAATCCCACCACTGCATATTTAATCGCTGTGTAGATGTTGGCACATACCTCAGACCTGTGGCCAATATGAAAAAAGTTGAGTAAACGTATACTCAGGGTTTAAATTGGGCCGGGGCTGTCTGGGGTTTAGGCTAAACATTTACGCCAGACAAGTAACATGATTAAAACATCAGTAACCAAAAATAACTATGTAAACACCAAAACATTATTCAGATTTTATTACATTTAGAGCAAATAACGAATATAGCTACTGTATATAATGCATATTTTGATGGTATGCACTGCTGAGGCAAGGCTCACACAACCTCTCCAAGAGAAATCAGAACACACAACACTAAAAAACATACTCAATTACTTAACGTGACCCCGGTTCGCTGAGATACAGGAATGAGTACTGCGTCTTGCTAGAAGCATATGGGAAAAAGCCTTTTTTCTCCTGAACTGAAGCCGTTTTCATTCACTCAGTGAAACTGCACAGCAAGTGGTTTGTGCTGTGTATTGTCTTGTCTGCTTGAGAAAGGAGATTCCGTCTCAGCGGAACAGGCCAAGGGGCCGCTAACAACAGCTGAGTTAGCTCTGATAGCCACAGCTGGTTCAGCTAAAGGGCGTCACCAGGGGAACCTTGTGTTTCTGTTCCCTTACTCGCCTGTTACCTGTGGGATCAGAGTGCTCCAGGGAAAAGCATAAAGGAGGTTGGGCCAGATTTTGGGCCAATGCGTCCTTGGTTTTTAAGAAATAAACTGGGCAGTGAAAGTTGTCTTCTGAGGCGAAGAGGTCTCCCAGATCCTCTGAATCATTTGCAGCTGGAGCATCCACTACTAATTGCTCCTTGTTAACATGTTCCCTCCTTGATTCAATTTGCCCGGTATATGTGCTGCCCTCAGCCAGCTCTGAAGAGACGCTATGAGGAGAGGCCTTCCTGGCGATATATGTAGGGCACCACAGACATGTTGTCCGATCGAATTAGCACATGGCATCCTTTTAGGACTGGCAGGAAGAACTGACAGGCTCGACATATTGCAAGCATCTCCAGGCAGCTGATGTGGAAGCTCCTTTTCTGCATTTGATCAGTGGCCGAAAGTTGGTGTGCCTTTGCACAGCACCCCCCAACCTCAGTTGGAGGTGTCTGTCATGACAACTGTCCTTTTGCAAGCCATCCCCATGGCAATGCCCCGTTCCATCCAACGGGAATTTAGGGCTAGGGCTGTTACACAGCCCTGGCTCACCCTGCATCTGTGATGCCACGCATGGGATGGAACTCGTCAACCAGCGCTGGAGGGGGTCCATACGAAGCAGACCCAACTGTATCACTGTCAGTACTGCTGCCTTGAGGCTCAGCATCATTTGAAACACTTTGAGGGGGCAAGTGGAACCTATCTGAAGCAGGTCACCAGCCTCTGGAGGCGGGGCTGCCTTCTGCGAATTAACAGAGGCAGACTGCTGCTTTCGTGATAAAATATAAAAAATCTCATATTATTATTTAATGCAGTTGTATTTTTCAGTGTAAATGATTTAATTTCATCACATTTATATAATAACATGAATTTATAGATCAAATGTAAGAATTTGAAATGAAAGTATTAATGAGATTAGTGGGAAAATGCCCTCTATAACGGTAAAAAAATAACTTAAATAAAATATCAAAAACACGCAGATTTATGTGTCACAGCTGATGGAAAACTAATGAGAATATTGCTTAAGAATAAATCATATTTGCAAACACACAAATACAATAGATATTAATTTAATTGCAGAAAAAAAAATTGTATTGTGAAATATTGTTACAATTTAAAATAACTGTTTTCTATTTTAATTATAAGTTATGTCCGTCTTGGCAAAGTCTCAAATCCAAAGAGATATTTATTCTTTATTAAAATGGCTCATTCAAACACGCCCCCACCTGTCTACATCATTATGTGGAAATATTTGTGTAATGCCGCCCAAATGTTCATGCACAGAGAGAAGGCATGGTTTCAGTAACCACAGTTAGTGTTGAAACAGCCGCGTCAGGGAGATGCTGTGTGTATCTAGGCAAAAGCACTTTATTTGGCCTTCTGAATGTAGATGAAATAAGGAATCTTTAAGATTACTTACAAAAGAACAGCAACACATTTTATGGATGACTGTTTCGTGAACCTAGGAGAGGAGGTCAATCTGACTTTGTTATGACAATCTGGCACTTCTGAATCAGCTACTGTAAGTATGTTTTGTTATTAATTAAAATATTTGCTACTGAATGTTCAAATGCTGAGTTTTGCACATTGTGTGTGTGTGTTTGTGTGTGTGTATGTAAGAGAGAGAGAGAGAGAGAGAGAGAGGTGTGTGTTCGTGCATGTGTTTGTAAGAGAGCGAGAGAGAGAAAGACATTGGTCACACATTGGAGTCAGCTGTCCTAACCATCTGTGGCTTGTGTACTGCAAACACATAGGAGCTTCATCACTGTCTGTCGTGAGACTCTGTTCCCCTTTTGGAGTTGAAATGATGGTATAGCTAAGGACTTACACTGTCTTTATATATATTTTGAAAGATGAAGATCGCGATTATGGAAAAGAGTGTTACATTTCTGACAAGTGGTGTTCGGCCAATCATAATGCACTGGGTTAGTTGGCCAATCAGAACAGGGATTGTCGGAAGGAGGGACTTTGTAGAAAACAACGCATTTGAGAGAAGCGGGCATAGAGGACCTACAATACTGTACAGCATTTGAAAAATAATGCGTTTTTTGAACATCAAAGCATGTCAACATATTCTGTTATACCAAATTCACAAAATAATGATCTTTAAAAAAAAAAGCATCATATGAACTATTTAATCCAGTCAGTGTCACATGATTCTTATTGTCTGATCTGGTGCTCAATTATTTCAGTTATTATTAGCTATTTTATTAATGGTTCTTATTATCAATGTGGAAAATGTTTTTTGCTGTTTAACATTTTCCTGGAAATCTGTCACAAACTCACAATGCTCCTGAGGAGGCGAGGAATAGAGAGACGATGGAGTGTTATGACTAACAGTCTTTATTGATCCAAACAAAGGTAACACAGGCTGACAGGAACACTCACGAAGCACAGAGTATAGACGAGACCGGAACCAAATGACTAATAAAAACGAGAGGGAAAACTAGAGCTGCGTCCGAAAGCCTAGGCAGCTGACTTGCTGCTTTATTGCCTTATGAGGCACATGTAGCACAGGTCACGGAGCACATGGGGAAGATAAACACAACAAAACAGGAACACAAAACGTCCAGGGGCATAACAATATCATGATGCATTTTTTCCTTTAATTAATACAAATTCAGTATTTCAGTACAAAAAACAGTATTTATTTGTAAAATATACATATTTTGTAACATTATAATAACTTTATTACAGTCAGTGATGCTTTTAATTTAATGCATCACTTGAGTTTCTTGAGCAAAAAAACTCTATATTAGAATGATTTCTAAAAGATCATGTGACACTGAAGACTGGAGTAATCACTGCTGAAAATTCAGCTTTCATCACAGAATTTAATTAAATTTCAAAATATATTCAGCAAGTTATTTTCAGTTGTAATATCTCTCAATGTTACTGTTTTTGCTGTATTTTCAATCAAATAAATGCATATTATTAAATAAATATTATATAATAAACAAAACCACTATTTATTGACTACATAAGTGTATTAAGTTCCAAACCTGCAGTAGATGATATGTTGATAATTGCACCTTTGCCATCAGGATTGTGCCTCATGTACTGCAGAGCCAGATATGTCCCCCTCACCAACCCAGACTATAAAAGCCATTTGAACAGTTCAACATGTTGCCTGATGTTGTTATTTCTCTATTGCCAGACAAAAAAAAAAAAAAAAAAATCTTCAAATACCTATAAATTCCTCTTTGGATGAGACATCCGCAGCATAAAATTCAACCCTGTCAGGTCCATATTCTTCGGCAAGCTCAGTCTTTAACTCTTTTCCCAGTGGTTCATTCATGTCAATGAAGGCCACCTGTAATCAAAATTAATCTGTAAAATCAGTAAAATGTTGCTGAAGCTGGTTGACTGACATTTATACACATGCAAGCAAACAAGAAGAAAGATTACATTTGACCCCTGTTTTAGGAGCATTTTGACAAATGCTCTGCCCAAACCCTGAGCACCTCCAGTAACCACAGCCACTTTATTCTTTAAATCCATCTTCAGTCAAGTTCCTGTGAAATAAACACATCAGCCAAATACCAATCACATTTAGAAAGTAAGTGAAAGTTGATCGTAGAATTACAGTACCTCTTCACCAACTACCAAGATGTTCAGCTCAAGCACCGATGAGCACTGATACTTCACATGCAGCAAAAACCATACTTATATTAGCGCAATTTTAATCATTTGTTTTGTGGTTTCCATGTGATTTGCATTTGTGCCTTGAAAGTATGATAGAGTATGTCTTGAGGTGATCATAAAATGCAAATGTAGAACATTTTGTGTATTCTTCATTTACTTTAGTATGACATACATATGTGCTTGAATATATTTAGGACTGTAAATGTTCCTTGAACATGAAGGCCTAGAGATCTAATGTCTTTAGCGTGTGGAGTTTAGTTCCTAGCCATCAAAGTGTGAATTCTGTGCCCAAGGACAGTCTTCGACAGCTTATTTGACATGATTTACATATAAACCAGCTACAAGCAGTTTTATCTGATCAAATGCACATTATTATTCTTTAGCTTTGAACAAATCAATTTTGCTTGGAACAGCAGCTATGCTTATTATGTCTCTAGTTGTTTCTCTGTTTCTGGTAACCAGGATTTACTCAAGATTCAGTCTGAATCCAGAACACAAGAGATGATGCCAACCCCTCAGAGGACCTCAGATGATGTTAACCCTGAATCAACAAATATTACTAACAAATATTACTAAAAGTGTGATTGCATCATATAATAATTGCTGTTAAAAGCGTTTCAAACATTGTCTGTTTGATTACGTCTTTAATTGATTTTTTTCGTACTAACAATCAACACTTATAAGCTACTACTAAATATTGTAGAAACTTAATTTTCTTTAAAGTCGCTTTGCAACGATTTGTATCATGAAAAGCGCTATACAAATAAACTTGAACTGAATTCAAATAGCCTATTCAAATCTTATATGGGCTATAGATAGACAGCAATTGTGACTCAAATAATTTTTGCTTAATATTCTTGTGGAAATCATGATACATTTTTTCTTAAATGAATGGAAATTTCAACATCATTTGTTTGTTAAACAGAAATTGTTTGTAACATTTTAAATATCTTTATATAATGACTTTTGAATGAAATGCATAATTTATTATTTAATGTGTCAACCTCTGGTCCTTGGAAGGCCACTCTCCTGCCGAGCTCCAAAACACATGCCTGGAAATTTTTAGTAATCCAGAAGACCTTGATTAAGTGGTTCAGGTGTGCTAAATTAGGGTTGAAGCTTAACTCTGCAGCTCTGCAGTAACTGAATTTGACACCTTATATGATTTAATGCATCAAAGTTATTATTTTTGTGTTTTTTTTTTTTGTTTTTTTTTTGCATTATCAACACCTGAACGGGTTATCCATCGAAATATATACTTTAATTCCATGTAAAACTCTTTGCTATTTTTTTAAATGTATTATTATTATTATTATTATTGCTGTATTTGCTACAGATATCACATGGATTTATTATATTCCCAATAGCACTGCTATTACCCTCAAAACACTTATATGACTTTTCATCTTTCAGAAGTATATCACTCTGGTAACTAAAACAGCTCCAGGAACACAAAATGTTAATTTGTTTGTCATTTGCATAATTATTCATGTAAAACAGAGGATAATTCAGTGGATCAGAGACAGCTATTTGGTGTTGGCTATATGAATTCTCTGAGGTGACAAACTATCATGAGAAATCTAATTTCTGACTGTCACACACTTAGCTGTTTCCAGTCAAACAATAGAAGGAATGTTAAACTAACCATACTATTAAAATGATAGTAATGTAAATAGATGTACACAGGAGAACATATTCAAATACATTAACCTCTAAATAATAATTAATAATATGGTAGAAAAAAGTGTACTAACAGCAATGTTTTGATTGATCTGTTTGGTTCATGATGATTGGATGAATTTTTATTTTTTTATTAAAACAATCTTTTTGCTATATTGTCACATCTAGATCAAAACAAAACAATCTGTCTTCATAATTCATTAACTTTTTTTTTTTATTATTATTATACATTTATTTATTTTAAAGTAATTTATTGTTTAACCCTAACCAAAAAACAGGCTTGTAACCCTAAAATATGTAAATATATCATAAAATTCGCAGAGATTTGTGTAATTATAAGATTGCCTCATGGCATAGGCCTAATTTTTGTGTCTAACCAACAATTTTTTTTTTTTTTTTTTTTTAGAGTAGCCTACTTTTTTTTTTTTTTTTTTTTTTTTACAAATGATATGACAGTATTTATGAGACAAATAACCCCTGGTTTCACAAACAAGGCTTAAGGGCGGCTAGTTCCAGACTAAAATGTATGTTTGAGCTGTCTCAACTGAAAATATTTTGCACTAAAATATCTTAAAATAGGTCAGTGCCATTGTTCTGTCTCAAGATGCACAATTGTAACTTTTTTTTCTGAGGCATTTTTATAAAAGATGCTTAAATATCTTAATCTAAATGTCTAGTCCTGGTTTAAGCTAAGCCCCGTCTGTGTGAAACCGGGCCGTTATGTGGAAAGAACCTCTGAATCAATTTTTAATTATTAGCTCTTTGAAATGAACTGTTCGAAAGAACCGATTCGCGGGTATGACTGATAGTTCACTAGCCCACGCGCCAATCGCGCCAAAACGAATTTGTCGCAACAAAAATGTATTTACGTTAAAGAAATAATATAAGGTAAAACTACAGACACGCCGTAAACTACTGAATAAGCGCTTCTTATTCACATCTTTTCACTTCACTGACGACATTTCGTACTGGTAAGCACAGTTTGATTCGCACATGAAGGACGTTTTACCATTAACGTTATATAAATCTTATTCAAATCCTAAAAAAACAAAAACAACAACAACAAACAGCTTAATTATTACATAGAAAGTAATTTTTACTTAATATTTCAAAAAAACTTTAGCTTTAGATGCGATTTTAGAGAGTGAAAACAAAATATACATAAAAGGACATAACGTAGCCTACATTAGGACAGAGTCTAATTCAACGGCTAATAAAATGTTAAGTTACAAGTTTACTAATAATTGGAAATGAATAATGGCAATGAATTATTGTTCTACTTTTACACAGTAATATTGTTAACTCTCAGTCAGTGTGAGAAGTGATTTGTGGGGATGTGGAGGAATGAAAACCAGAGGCCAAATGCAGGTATGATTTGCTGTCTTTTATATGCTTGTGTCACTTGGTTGGAAATACACTACACTACAGAAAGTAAGAGTTGGATTAGTCAAAGTCTGCCATCTATCAAAATAATATAGCTAACTACTTGCAATTGAAAACATAGTATTTTCAGGGACCTCCCTGTTCATAAATTTGCCTTATTTGTCAAAATAATTGAGCTCCTTATCTGCTAATACAACACTCAGCTTCAGTTAAAGTTTTATTCAGGTTGCTGGAGCCTGAAATCAAAGCAGTGTTTTGTCTTTCTGCAGGCTGTCTCTCCATGCCTCTGTTTAATCAAAGGAAAAGGAGCAGGCTTCCTTTGACGTCTAATCCATCAGAGAGTGAGCTCTTCACTACCAGCCACTACAATGAGACACAAAACTCCTCCACTTCCTCCTCTGCTCTTCCCCGTATGTATTTCCACTGAAATTTCCACTCAAATCCTGCTTCAGCACTTTTTTTCGATGTTCAGATTTTGGATATTCACTTTTCTAATTCATGGTCATTTTGTTACACTATAACACACTGAAATTGTCAGGAAACTTTAATTTGTGCTTAATGTGGTAGCATCTAAATTAACAGTTTTTAATTATTCAAAGTTAAATTTTAAATAGATTACACCGGCACATTTTATATATATATATATATATATATATATATATATATATATATATATATATATATATATATATACAGTGGGGCTTGAAAGTTTGGGCACCCCTTGCAGAATCTGTGAAAATGCGAGTAATTTTCAAAAAATAAGAGAGATCATACTTAATGCATGTTGTATTTTATTTAGTACTGTCCTGAGTAAGATATTATACATAAAAGATATTAACATTTAGTCCACAAGACAAAAAAAATGCTGAAATTATTAAAATAACCACATTCAAAAGTTTGGGAACCCTTGGTTCTTAATACTCTGTGTGGTCACCTGATGATCCTCGACTGTCTTTCTGTTTTGTGATGGTTGTGCATGAGTCCCTTGTTTGTTCTGAACAGTTAAACTGAGCAGCGTTCTTCAGAAAAATCTTTAAGGTCCTGAAGATTCTTCAGTTTTCCAGCAACTTTGCATATTTGAACCCTTTCCAGCAGTGACTTTATGATTTTGAGATACAGCTTTTCACAATAAGGACAATGGAGGCACTCCAACACAACTATTTAAAAAGATTCAAACATTCACTGATGCTCCAGAAGGAAACAAGATGCATTAAGAGCTGGGGGGTGAAAACTTTTGAACATGATGAAGATGGCCAAATTTGTCTTATTTTGTTGAAATAGGATTTTTTTCCATTTAGTTCTGCTCTTCGTAAGCAACAGAATATACTTGTTTGTTTCCCGGTACACAAATTAAGTACAATTTACCTTGATCTTCAAATTCCAAAAGTTTTCACCCCCCAGCTCTTAATGCATCTTGTTTCCTTCTGGAGCATCAGTGAATGTTTGAATCTTTTTAAATAGTTGTGTTGGAGTGCCTCCATTGTCCTCAGTGTGAAAAGATGGATCTAAAAATCATAAAGTCACTGCTGGAAAGGGTTCAAACATGCAAAAAACTGAAGAATCTTCAGGACCTTAAAGATTTTTCTGAAAAACGCTGCTCAGTTTAACTGTTCAGAACAAACAAGGGACTCATGCACAACCATCACAAAACAGAAAGATATTATCTTGATATTAGTCACAGTAGATAGCTCATAGGTTATATTTTCAGTTTAGATCAAGTTATTTATTTGTGTAGTGCTTTTCACAATACACATTTTATAAAGCAGCTTTACAGAAATGTTCATTTGGAAATACTATTATAAATAAAACTAACTATTAACAAATGTGCAGTTTAGAGCTGGGTTATAGGATAGTTTTATCATCACTGGTGATATCAACAATCAATATATATATAGTGTATGTACTGTATGTATGCATGTAAAGCTGGAAATATATTGTGAGTTGAATTATTCATTATGGTGTGGTATGGAAATTGGTAAATTTTGAACTGTAAGGCTAAATACAGTATGTATGCAGACAAATCTGATTGTCATTTCTTATAATAATGTATTTATTTGTCTTTCGTTATTATGTTTTTAAAATATAACCCAAAGTTTCTCTTTAGCTTTGGGTCAGAGAGGTCAGTGGAACCGTGGAGCCTACCTTTCATCACAGCAAGCCAGCGTGAGATCTGCTCCTTCACCTGGTGTGGCTGGACGAGGATATGCACCTTTACCTCACCCAAAGAAACCTGCCTATGTCTGGTACTCAACTTATGCTAAGAAATGAATACATACCAGAAAGATCTTTTAGAAGATTGTAAATAAGCTATTTTTTCCTGACATGAGTCTTAAGATTCACTTATATAGTATTTAAGTAACCTTAGGTAACACTTGAAAGCAATAGTTCAGCCAAAATTGAAGTTTGAAAATTTACTTATCCTCAGGCCATCCAAAATTTTGAGAAGTTTGTCATTACATCACTTTCTGACTAATAAATATGTGCAGTGAATGGGTGCCGTCAGAATGAAAGTCCAAACAGTTGGTAAAAACATCAAATCACAAAAATCCTCAAGTAATCTTCATGACTCTAGTCCATCAAATGAATGCATTGTAAAGTGAAAAGCTGCATATTTGTAAAAAAGATATCATCATTGAGGTGTTTTTAACTTCAAACTTCTGTTGCTTCTACCTAAAATATGAGTATTTTAGCCATAATATTTCTTTCTCAAGTGAAAAAAAAATAGTCTCATTTGAAGAGATCAAGCTGTGTTTACGAGTGAGAACAGGATAAAACGGTTCTAAACAAAATGTTGTTGGATTTTGAGGTGAGAGGACGACAGGGAGTGATCTTTTTCACTGAAAGAAGCTTTATTATGAATTATGGACTTGAGTTTTTGTCCGAAGCAATGATTGAAACCTGGCCTGAGGATAAATATACATATTCAGAAAATGTTTTTTGTGTGAACTATTCCTTTATCTACATTAGTTAACTAAAGCTAACACTGAAAATATTTGTAAATCATTTATTAATCTAAGTTCATGTTAATTTCAACACATTCTAATATAGGGTTTTTTTCAGAGTCTTAAGACAGTGAGACTCCCTTTTGACTGGCCCTCCCTGTTTTTCATGTACCACACATATGTTAACAGCTGAGCTCAGCTGGCCACTTTGGTGGATTCGTCGATCTGGAGTGCGAAAAATGGGCTGTGTCTGACTTGAGTCATCATATTCTGTGCCATGTCTGAGATGTGACGACTTATTGTGTTGTCAGAGAGTGGAACAGAATCGATCTTAAAAGGGCACTGCCTCTCCAGCATCACAGAACACAGGTCTTTTGCTGCTGGCAGAATTAATGTCTTTCAGGTGGTATGTGCTTTGCCTGCCTTGCCAATACGCAATGCAACGCAATATGAAGCTTCAGTGGCCTTTCCATTTAATTTGACAAAATCTTCAAAAAAAAAATTTCTGACCTTGAAAGCTTTTGAATCGGCGGGGGTGGGAGAGGGGGTTGGGGGGTCTCAGAAGCCGATCCATTGTATTAATAGGCATATTCCTGTATTGGAGCGAATTCACAGCTATGGCATTCTGGGTGAAAAATGTTTCTCATATTTTTGACTTAGTTGTTTTTTTTTGTATAGTTTAAATAAAAACATTTAATTATAATAAAAAATACATATAATAATTTAACTCAATAATTATATTTTTAATTTATCATAATTTTCCCTGTGCCTCCCTTGACATGCTCTGGTGCCCCCCTGGGGAAGTGCGCCCCACACTTTGAAAACCCCTGTTCTAATACATTATTAAAAAATAAAATCAATAATACAACATTTGTATCGGTTAATATAATATGACTTGAGCTAACATGAGCTAACAATGAACAGCTGTTTTATTAACTAACTTTATCAAAGATTGATAAATACTGTAACAACTGCACCATTCATTGTTAGTTAAGGTTAGGTAATGCGTGTTATATATTTGAACAAAGTGTAACCTAACCTCGGTACATAGTCAAGTTGATTAACTTATACTGTATAGTTTGAAGTAAAAAAAAAATTGCTTGTTTAGAAGTTTTACTACATTATGCACATTTTTAGTTATCTTGAAAAACATTTGTGTCATTACATTTTGTATCTGTCACCATTTTACCTCCAGGTCACAGACAGGGCAACAGAGGCCTCCAGTGAGACAGGATTCGATGCCAGCAGTTGGATCCCAGCTTCATGGTGGTTTTCTAAGGAACAGCTCAGTTTCACTCGGCCAGCCCAGACAGTCCAGCAGCATCCAGAATCAACAGTCATTTAACAGGCCGACAAATTCCCCCAGAATGCCGTACCGTCCCCAGCATTGTACCCCTACAGCAGCAAGCACTCAGGGCCCTGGAGCTCAGAGTTACATTGGAAAGGGGAACTTCAGACCTGTTGGACATTCAGCCAGTGGAATGTGTGCAAAAGAAAAGATGGAAACCTCAAGTGTCCAGACCACCATTCAGCAGCAAGTGTGTGTGACTTTATTTAAGGGGCACCCCATTCTAAAGGGGCAGGGCACATTCATATTAAAAACATATTAACATATATATATACGTGTCCACTTTACTGCAATACTACAAACCTGCAGCATTTTTGTGTGCTGCCTTGTTCAAATATTTTCTGCCCCACAGTATAAAATGCAGTTTTATTTGTTCGGCTAACATTTCTGATTTACTCTCTCTCCTGCTGGATAGAAGCCCCCTCATGAGACATCGCTGCATGTTATTACTGCTGTTATTGAAGGCATGAAGCACTGGAGCCAGTACAAGAACAAAGTACCAATGCTGTTTGAGATGTTTGGTGAGGAGACTATCACACATGATTTAACACATGATCACACCTTGATTTAAATCTGTGTCTAACAGTCCTGTCTCTCTTTACAGCTACACTGGACTCTGCAGTTACAGTTGGAGAACACGGAGCAAAGAAATTTCTTATGAGGGATGGCAAAGAAGTGGTCCACTGCATTTACTATGAAAATGTGAGTCTGAGAATATTGGTTTTCTTCCAGATGTGCATATTTTCTTCTTCCCTGTAACACGTGTATTTTTACAATTGTAATATTTTTTTTTTATTATTGTTTTATTTATTTATTAAACACACTACCATTCAAAAGTTTGGGGTTGGTAAGGAAACATTAGACTGAATAATGTAAAAAATGATGTCTGTTTTTAATCATACTTTGTAGTCAGTAATTGTATATATTTAAGTTTCCACAAAAATATTAAGCAGCACTATTATTTCTAATATTATTTCTATATCTTCTAACATCAAATCAGCATATGTGACCATGGATCACAAAACCAGACACAAGTAGCACAGATATATTTGTAGCAATAGCCAAAAATACATTTTATGGGTCAAAATAATATATATCATATACATTTTTATTTTATGCCAAAAATCATTAGAATATTAAGTAAAGATCATCCCATGAAATTAAAATTAATAGTTACCTTGGCTGTCAAGCTCAAAATATTATATAAAAAAAAAAGTATAAGTACCTCTTGTGATCATACCACAGTATTACTGTAGTTGGCAGTAATATAGTAATAAAAGTATATATATATATATATATACTGTACATTGTTATGTGATGTTGGCAGTGGTAGAGACATCATAAACCTTTAGGTATAAGTCATTGTATGAATGTTTGTTCTTCAGGATCAGACACTGCCCAGACTGATCAGAGGTCAGGTGCATCGCTGCGTTGGAAACTACGACAGCCAAAAAGACACAATGACTTGTGTGTCAGTCCGAGCTGCTTCACTGTCAGAGCAAAGGAATGCCCTGGAGGCTGTGAGAGTCTCAGATGCAAAAATGAGGGAAGTGGCACTGGCTCTCAGTGAAATGTGATGTGGATCGAGTGAGTAACAGGAGAAAGATTAAACTAGCACAGACTTATACTGAAGTTAGGGTTGGTTTTGGTTTAGTTGTGAAGTAGTTGAAGAATGACCTATAATGGTCAGTGAATGTGAAACAGTCTTAAATTTGTGATCTGGAGATTTTGATTCACTTTGCAAATTAGATGCATTAATAATATTTTGTTTATTTGAATTTAAATGCATTTCAAATATTTCCAATTTACATGCATATATCGTCTCAAATTTTAAATTATTAAAATATTCAAGTTCTAATTTATATGCATATATAATCTTGAGTTATAATTTAGATGGATATACATTTAGTTCCCATTAAACTATGCATACATGGTTTATTTAAATTTGTGATAATATATTTATTTAGTATTTATTCTAATTTGTATCCATATTTGAGTTCTTCTTTATACATTATTATATTGTTAATTGTTGCATTAAACACTATTTGTACTCCATTCCCAAACTTGGCAAATGTTGTTTTTAAAGATTTGTTGGTGTCTTCATTCAAAAGACATCAGTTTGCTGAGTTTATGAAATGCTTTATTACAAAGAAGAAACACATAACAGCAATTTTTATAAGATGTCAAAGGTTAAACAAACACAATGGTGAGGTAACATCGCAAAATATAACTTTCAAAAGGGAACCAACCATCAGGATGCCATGTTACAGAATTATTTACAACCAAAACACAGCGGGAAACCCACAGCACTAATCTAAGATCTACCAGTGGTCAGACTTTACATACAAGAACTCAGTAATGCAAGTTGCCATCACCATAAAGGCAATCGGAGGACGCCAGTGTACTACTGCATAAACACATTTAGAGGGGCCTGTTATATTTGACATCTCATGCCAGTTTAAAGTTGTGCTCTGTCCTCTGAGCCTCAGCTACCCTTAACAGTTACAAGTACACACATCTTGGGGGTGGGGGGGTATTTCGCTCTTAGCACATCTATTTCATAATTGAATTTGGTGTTAAATCTACGAAAGAGGGCAGTTGAGTGCCAATGTTTTAGCCAGTCTGAACACATAACACACAAATGGATCAACAGAACAGCAAAAGTGAGCCATGTGCAATATGGAATGATCCGAGTAGAAGCTTTAGCTTCAACGTATTGCTGTGCCAAGTGTCAATGCAATAGCACACTAGCATAATTTGATCATTACAGCAAATTTCCCAAAGAAATCCACAAATCTGTCATGACAAATCAAGACTGATTTGGTCGTCCTGTCTTGTTCAATGACTTGCTTATTTAGCTTTCATCGTTTTGTTCTTTTTTGCAACCCCTTCAAAACAAAACAGGCCATAAGCTTGGCGCAAACATTAAAAACGTTCAGCTAAAACTAATCGTCATTAAAGATAGTGACATACAGAAATAATCACACAATGTTAATCCAACAAGAAAGCATTTACAAAGATTACCTGATGAAAGGTACTTAAGTCTTAGCAATGGTCAAAAGGCACAAGTTGGTTAGCAGTTGGTATTTTCCAGAACGTAGTGTCTCAGTGTTAACTAAGCCCAACTTTAACTAAGAACCGTCCTGCTCCTGGTTTGTGCAGTCCTGAATAATTCAGTACTAGAAGGTGTTACAGTAAAGAACGCAAAAGGAGACTTCACAACATATGCTGTTCACTCAGTTCGGGAAAACAAATGGTTTTACTTGTGGGATCATTTCACTTTCACATACAGCTGAGAAAAGTCCATGCTTGTGGTCCATCCATGGCAGTTTGAAGCAACGGCCTGGTCCATACTGTCAATACAGTTATGAGAAACAAAATCAAGAAAATTCAGACAGATGCCAGTAAATTAAAACAAGTGTGGAGGATAAAAATGTTTCAGTTTACTGAAGCCACAGTGTTGGTCCTTGAATAGGTACTTATATCAGGTGCTAGAAACTTTCAGACTTGAGTTCAGTTTCTCTCAATGAACTTTATGAAACTGTGCCTTTAAACCTGTTGGATCCTTTAGAAGAAGTCCATTTAAGAAGGGCCTACCATTTGTTTTTGTTATCCTTTCATTGCATGCGGACCAATCTTAGTTAAATATATTGGAAATTGTTAATCAATTGTAATTTAATTTGCTATTTTTGGTTTTGATCCTTGCAAACAAAATTTCAAAAATACTAATTTGCACCATGGTCCATTGTCCGATATTTTCAGTAGTTAGTCTTTAAGAGGTCTTCAATCAAAAACAGAGATTGAAAATAAATTAGAAAGAAGGGAAAAAGAGAGCAACATTTTTCAACTGGAAGGTTGACTGTGACAAAAAAAAAAGACCTTATCGAATTAAGGAAGACACTAACAAACAAAAAACAACAAGAACAGAAGGGATGAAGGGTCTTGAGTTCTGCTCCAGAGCAACATCATCTTCATGACATCATTATTACCAACCACGGCAAATGATGCTGAGACTTTGCAATCTGTCCAACC